>NC_083579.1:8802583-9170083 GCF_027579695.1 Neoarius graeffei | reverse complement strand
ATGGCACCACTACAAACCTGACAAGAGAAGGCTGCTCACCAAAACTCACAGACCGAGCAAGGAGGACTGTGGCAGCGGGGGCGTGGTCAAGCATCGATCTGTGACCGGAGGGTGGAGTCAGGGAAGGTAAGTGGCAGAATCACTGCACCTGATGTCTATTAACATGTTTGTGTGTCTTCCCCAGTGACCATGCCCTATTTAAAGAGAGAGAGAGAGAGAGAGAGCAGAGGAGGAGAGCTCTCTCCCCAGCCAGACGACCTGTGTGTGTGTGCGTGTGTGTGCCCGTGTGTGACTGGGAGACAAGTAGATAAGCTGAAAAGCTGAATAAATATTTTTTGTGAACTCAGTTCTGGCCTGCCGTCCTTCTGTGCTCCTCCCACTCATACGAACTGTCACAGTGGTGCCGAAACCCGGGACTGGAGAACAGAAAAGAACAGCCACATGGAGTCCTCCCCCTTTGCGGACCTGGTCCACGCCCTCGCCACGGCCCAGCAGAGCCAGCACCAGGTGCTAGTCGCTCTCCGGAAGGAGCAAGAACAACAGTTCGAGGCCCTGGTGTTGGCACAGCAGGAAGATCGACAGGCGTTCCAGCACCTCCTCGCATCGGTGGGGTCCACCACCTCCACCGCCGCGGGCCCTTCCCCCCTCACCCTAACTAAGATGGGCCCGCATGACGACCCCAAGGCCTTCCTCATGCTCTTTGAGCAGGCAGCAGAAGCCTCGGGCTGGCCGGTGGAACAGCGCGCGGCGCGCCTCCTTCCCCTGCTAACGGGCAAGGTGCAGCTGGCCGCACTACAGCTCCCCGCCGACCACTGGCTGGTCTATGCAGACCTCTGCCGGGCCGTCCTCCAGCGTGTGGGGTGCACCCCCAAACAGCAGCAACAGCGCTTCCACGCTCTGTGCCTGGAGGAAGTCGGCCGGCTGTTCGCGTTTGGCCAGCAACTCCGGGACCCCTGCTGGCGGTGGTTGAGGGCCGATAACCGCGACGCCGAGGGAATCATAGATCAGGTGGTACTGGAGTAGTTCATTGCCCATCTACCTGAAGGGACCGCGGAGTGGGTCCAGTGCCACCGCCTGGCGTCACTGGATCAGGCCATCGAGCTGGCGGACCATTTGGCGGCTGTTCCGACGGCAGGAGAGCGGACATCCTCTTCTCCCCTCTCCTCTCTCTCTCTCTCTCTCTCTCTCTCTCTCTCTCTCACTTCCCCCTTCTGTGTCCTGTCCTCGCCCCGTTCCCCCACTGCGGAGACGGGGGCCGGCTCCACCCCAGCCGGCCCGCCGCACCCGCGGTGCCCTCCCGTTTCCCCCTTCTGTGTCTGTCTCTTCCCCCCCTCAGGTGAGTGAGCCCCAGAGCGCCGGTGCAGAGAGGAAGGCCGGGCCGGTTTGCTGGCACTGTGGGGAGCTGGGCCACCTCCAACAGCAGTGCTCAGCAATGGAGGTGGGCGCAGTGGTTCGGATCCCCGACGCGCCAGGAGCCGCTCTCGATCGGGCCAGAGCGTATCGCATACCGGTGAGTGTCCAAGGGGATACATATCAGGTGTTGGTGGACTCTGGCTGTAATCAGACCTCAATTCACCAAAGCCTGGTGCAAGACGAGGCATTGGGGGAGCACAGTTGGTGAAGGTGTTGTGTGTGCATGGGGATGTTCACAACTACCCTTTAGTGTCGGTCCACATTCTTTTTCGAGGGGAAAAATTTAGATTAAAGGCGGCAGTTAATCCTCGCCTTACCCACTCGATAATTTTGGGGACTGATTGGCCGGGATTTGGGGAGTTAATGAGTCGTTTAGTGAAGAGTGGGTCCTGCCGTAGTTCAGCAGGGGGAGGTCCCGGTGTCGCATTGGCGGGAGCAGCTGTCACAGAGCTGTCTACATCATCTCCGCGACAGAGTGAGGAGCAGCAGGCCCCTCCTTCTATTGGGGAATACCTCGCGGATTTTCCTTTAGAGCAGTTGTGAGACGAGACTCTGCAGCATGCATTTGACCAAGTGAGAGTAATCGATGGTCAAACGCTCCAGCCAAACGCCACCCCGTCCTTCCCCTATTTCTCTATTATGAAGGATAGATTATACCAAGTGACGCAGGACACTCAGACTAAAGAGCAAGTCATGCAGCTTTTGATTCCAAAGAGCCACCGGGAATTGGTATTCCAGGTGGCTCACTTTAATCCCATGGCTGGACACTTAGGGCAGGATAAGACACTAGCCCGAATAATGGCCCGGTTCTATTGGCCAGGAATTCGCGGCGATATCCGTAGGTGGTGTACGGCATGCCGCGAATGCCAGTTAGTAAATCCAGCGGCCATTCCAAAAGTGTCTTTGCGCCCTCTCCCATTAATCGAGACCTCGTTCGAAAGAATTGGGATGGATCTCGTTGGGCCATTAGATCGGTCAACACGAGGGTATCGCTTTATTTTAGTTCTGGTGGACTATGCAACGCGATACCTGGAAGCAATGCCTCTTTGCAATATCTCAGCACGCAGTATTGCAGAAGCGCTCTTCCGCATCATCTCCCGAGTTGGAATCCCCAAAGAGATTCTGACTGATCAAGGCACGTTGTTTATGTCACGCACACTGAACGAACTGTATGGGTTATTAGGAATTAAGCCGATCCGCACCAGTGTGTATCACCCACAAATGGACGGTTTAGTTGAACGGTTCAATCGCACCCTCAAAAATATAATTTAAAAATTCGTAAGTGAGGACACACGTAATTGGGATAAATGGCTCGAACCCTTGTTATTTGCAGTGCGAGAGGTCCCACAAGCCTCCACGAGGTTCTCCCCGTTTGAATTGTTATATGGGCATAAGCCACGCAGCATTCTAGATGTGCTGTGAGAAAATTGAGAGGAGGGACCTTCACCAAGTAAAAATGAAATTCAATACATTATTGACCTGCGCGCAAAACTCCACACACTCACACACCTAACCCAGGAGAATTTGCGGCAGGCCCAAGAACGGCAAACCCGCCTGTATGACAGGGGTATGCACCTTAGGGAGTTTGCACCGGGAGATAAAGTACTCGTACTGTTGCCCACATCGAGCTCCAAATTGATCGCCAAGTGGCAAGGACCCTTTGAGGTCACACGGCGAGTCAGGGACGTCGACTACAAGGTGAGGCGAACGGACAGGGGTGGGGCGCTACAGATTTACCACCTCAATCTGCTCAAACTCTGGAACGAGGAGGTCCCTGTGGTGTTGGTGTCAGTGGTTCCGGAGAAGGCGGAGCTGGGGCTGGAGGTTCAAAAGGGAACATTGGCATCGCGTACCTCTCCGGTCCCCTTTGGAGACCACCTCTCCCCGACCCAACTTGCAGAGGTTGCCCAGTTGCAGACCGAATTTTCGGACGTGTTCTTGCCCCTGCCCAGCCGCACCGACCTCATAGAGCACCACATTGAGACGCCCCCGGGGGTGGTAGTGCGCAGCCGCCCTTACAGGCTACCTGAACACAAGAAAAAAGTGGTTTGGGAAGAACTCGAGGCCATGCTCGAAATGGGCATCATCGAGGAGTCCCACAGTGACTAGAGCAGCCCGGTGGTCTTGGTACCCAAGGCCGATGGGTTGGTCCGGTTCTGTGTAGACTATAGAAAAGTCAACGCGGTGTCTAAATTTGACGCGTGCCCAATGCCTCGTATTGATGAGTTGCTCGATCGACTAGGCACGGCTCACTTTTACTCGACACTGGATTTGACAAAGGGTTATTGGCAGATCCCCTTGACTCCATTATCCCGAGAAAAAATGGCCTTTTCCACACTGTTTGGCTTACACCAGTTTGTCACACTTCCTTTTGGGCTGTTTGGGGCACCCGCTACATTCCAGCGGCTGATGGATTGGGTCCTCCGCCCCCACACCACCTATGCGGCCGCATACCTCAATGACATCATTATCTATAGTAATGACTGGCCGCGGCACCTGCAACATCTGAGGGCCGTCCTTAGGTCGCTGGGGCAAACGGGTCTCACAGCCAACCCGAAGAAGTGTGCGATTGGGCGGGTGGAAGTACGGTATCTGGGCTTCCACTTGGGCAACGGGCAGGTGCGTCCCCAAATTAACAAGACAGCAGCAATTGTGGCCTACCCGAGGCCCAAGACCAAAAAGGGGGTGAGACAGTTCCTGGGGCTGGCTGGCTACTATCGTAGGTTTATACCTAATTATTCGGAAGTCACCAGCCCGCTGACTGATCTCACTAAAAAGGGGGCACCAGATCCGGTCCAGTGGATGGAGCAATGCCAACGGGCTTTCTCTGAGGTGAAGACTGCACTGTGTGGTGGGCCACTGTTACGCTCCCCTGACTTTTCTCTCCCCTTTATATTACAGACAGATGTGTCGGACAGAGGGCTGGGGGCTGTTTTGTTCCAGGAGGTGGAGGGGGAGGACCGTCCAGTGCTGTATATCAGCCGGAAACTGTCGGTGCGTGAGGGGCGCTACAGCACGATAGAGAAGGAGTGTCTAGCCATCAAGTGGGCAGTCCTCGCCCTCCACTACTACCTGCTGGGACGCCCTTTCACCCTCTGTTCAGACCACGCGCCCCTCCAGTGGCTCCACCGCATGAAGGATGCCAACACGCAGATCACTCGTTGGTATCTGGCACTCCAGCCCTTTAACTTCAAGGTGATCCACAGGCCGGGGGTGCAGATGGTCGTGGCGGACTTCCTCTCCCGTCAAGGGGGGGGGAGTCGGCTGCAGGCCGGACGGCCGCCCGGCCTGAGTCGGGCGGTGGGGGTATGTGGCAGCGGGGGCATGGTCAAGCATCGGTCTGTGACCGGAGGGCGGAGTCAGGGAAGGTAAGTGGCAGAATCACTGCACCTGATGTCTATTAACGTGTGTTTGTGTGTCTTCCCCAGTGACCGCGCCCTATTTAAAGAGAGAGAGAGCAGAGGAGGAGAGCTCTCTCCCCAGCCAGACGACCTGTGTGTGTGTGCCCGTGTGTGGCTGGGAGACAAGTAGATAAGCTGAAAAGCTGAATAAATATTTTTTGTGAACTCAGTTCTGGCCTGCCGTCCTTCTGTGCTCCTCCCACTCATACGAACTGTCACAAGGACATTAATCAGAGATGCAACAAGCAAAGCTTTTTGCAAAGTTTCAGAAAGTTCCTGGAAATATTGTGAGAGGAGTTGATTTCAGAAGATGAGCACACTTTCATGAAATTGTCAAAGTACAAGTTTGGTAATCAAGGGGCCTAACGCTAAAAAAATTCGACCGAATTGAACTAAATTGCAATATGCATATTACCAACAAATAAAAAAGCCTTTTGCTAAGTTTTGTGAAATTCCTCCAAGAATTGCAAGAGGAATTCATTTCAGAAGACAAGCACACCCTCATGAAATTGTCAAAGTACAAGTTTGGTAATCAAGGGCTGTAACTCTGGTAAAATGTGACTGAATTGAACAAAATTACAATATGTGTATTACCGACATATAACAAAGAATCCTGTCAAGTTTTGTGAAATTCCTCCAAAAATTGTGAGAGTGTCAATTGAGAAATCAATTGAGATTTCAGAAGATGAGTACCCTTCCCAGGATGGATGGACAGACAGACAGATGGACAAAGGGAAGGACGGACATCGCCATGACATAATCCCCCTCAGGGCCTTTTGGCCAGCAGAGGATAAAAATAAGAAAACATGTTTGGAGTTTGCCCAACAACATGTGGCAGACTCCCCAAACATATGGAAGAAGATTCTTTGATCAGATGAGACTAAAATTGAACTTTTTGGCCATCATGGGAAATGCCATGTGTGGCACCAACCCAACACCCTGAGAACACCATTCCTACAGTGAAGCATGGTGGTGGCAGCATCATGCTGTGAGGATATTTTTCATCTGCAGGGACAGGAAAGCTGGTCAGGATTGAAGGAATGATGGATGGCATTAAATACAGGGCAATTCTGGAGGAAAACCTGTTTCAGTCAGCCAGAGGTTTGAGACTGGGATGAAGGTTCACATTCCAGCAGGACAATGACCCTAAACATAAGATTCAAGAGAACTTTATTTTCCCATGAGGGAACTTCATTTGTGGTTAGGCAAACATACATACATACTATCACCCTAATGTCCACAATAAATACTCAATAGAAATACCCCAAATACTTAAAAACTAGTGATGTGTGTGCATGTGAGAGAGGTCTTTTTGTGTGTTCAATAGTCTGATGGATGCTGGCACAAAAGTAGACATGGCTTGCTTAGTTTTTAGGGGCAGGGACCGAAATCTCCTCCCAGAGGGTAAGAGAACAAAGTGGTTGTTCAAACTGTGAGTGGGGTCGGATACAGTTAATTTACTTTTCCTGATGGCTTGTTTCTCAAATATGGCTGAAAAGGTGGTCTGAGGTTGTCCAAGACCTTTGCACACATCTTGGTGATTCTATTTAAAGGGCCCTTATTCAACTCACTCAGGGAGCCAAACCATGCCCAGATACCAAAGATGAGGGTGGACTGAATGAAGCAGTTGTAAAATGCTTGTAGAATAGACATTGACCTGCAGCTGTCACAGCTTACGAAGAAAGTACAGATGTTGTTGACATTTCTTAAAGATGCAATTGGTGTTGTTTTTAAATGTCAGCTGATGGTTAATGATGGAGCCAAGGTATTTATACTCCTCCACCCTCTCAATTGTTTGGCCATCTACTTGAAGAGCAGGGGGGCTGCTGGCAGAGCACCTGAAATCTATGACCATCTCCTTGGTCTTGGAGATGTTTAGATTCAGGTAGTTCGTCTTACACCAGAGTGAGAAGTTATCCATCACAGACTGCAGCCGTTCTGCTGAGTTGGAAGTGTCTACAATAACTGTGTCGTCAGAATACTTCAGATACATCATATCTGGATTCGCACTACTGGAGTCATTGGTGTATAGGGGAGATCATAGAACCTTGGGGGCTTCCTGTTGAGATGGTTCGGACTGAGCTGCAGTGGTTGTTAAATCTCACCCACTGCCGTCTGTCTATGAGGAAGAAGAGAAACCACAGAGTCAGGTGTGGGCTGACACCCAGTCTCTGGAGCTTGTGGCTCATGATGTGAGGCTGCATCATATTAAATGCACTTGAAAAGTCAATGAACACCAGCCTGGTGAGGCTCCCTGGTTTGTCCAGGTGCATGTGAACACTGTGCAGCAATGTCAAAACTGCATCATCTACCCCTCTGTCCTTCCTATAGGCAAACTGAAGTGGGTCGATGACCACACACACATCCACCTGCAGTTTGGTGTAGTGAGAATGAGCCTCTCAAAGCTCTTCATCACTACTGATGTCAATGCTACTGGACAAAAGTCATTCTTGCAGGTGGGTCTGCTGTTTTTGGGTATAGGACAGATAATAGAAGACTTCCAGAAAGCAGGGATGGAGTGCTGGGTTAGGGGCTCATTTCGCCAAGTATGATCTGGAAAAATCGCACGCGACCACGCGTGACTATGATCGCAGCTATGTTTTCCCATAGTCACAGGCAAAATCCGTGCGACCTAAACCTATTATTTTCTGTGTACGCTCTATGTTCAATGTTATCTCTTTCAACCTTCGATGTGTATGCTCTACCTGCGTCCTATACGCTCTGTAGGCGCTTTACATACGCTCTACTTGCATCTATCCACTCGATCTGATGCGATCTTAACACGACCAAGGCTCGTTCTGTTCAACCAATCTGCGACATAGCGTCGATCTCTCGGCGATCTATCCTCGCAAGTGCGCGACCTCAGCCGATCAAGGCTCAATCTTGGCTGATCTAGCTACGTACGAGTTGCAACGTACCCTCAATCAATATGATTTAGCCTGCGATATAAACGTTCTAGCCTCGCTCTGTACACTCAATTCTCTAGCTTTTCTAGACAGATTCTCGCCTGAGCTACGCGCAAATTTGTCACGGTCGCCCAGATTTGTGTGCGACCCACTGTGACCGTATAAAAAGGCCCGGCGATCGGTGGCTGACCATCAGTTTTTGACCAGTCTCCGAAGGGACAACATGGACCCAATTGCTCTGCATCATGCTATTGCGCCCTATTTATATGATGTTCAGTAGGCATAGCTTATGCGCCCTATTTATGCACCCTATTTATATGACATTCAGTACGCGTAGATTTAATAGGATTAGGCGAAGGTAGGTCGCAACTTAAGCGATGGCCGATCTTTATTGGTTGAAGTAGGTCGCACCTTAATCCTCTTTAGAATCCAATCGTGGGAAGAATAGGGAGCGTACGGGTCTATGGAAGGTCTGGGACAGGTTGCGCGGAGTGAGGCTTGATCGCAAAAGAGTGAAGCTAGATCACACAGATCGAGTGAGTGTCGAGGACGGGCCGAGCAGCACAACCATGCGCGCAATCAGTTCTCGCTCGAGAAGACTGAGCATCACTCATCCCCATTCTAGCCTCAATTGTCTCTCGACCAATGCATCCTTTCCTCAACCTTGTTCGCACTTTCGATGCTCTCTGTGCGACTTTTAGGTCGAGGCTCAGTTTTTTGACATGTCAAAAAACCAAGCTACGATCTCTTTGTTGGGGAGACCATTCCTCGACCATGTGCAACCACAGAAGACCAAGGCGTGACCAACCCTCGGTCAACCGTCGACTGCATACGACCTGCAGTGACCAAGCCATGCTCTGAGATCTCAGCGCGGTCTTCCGGGAAGATTTCTCAGTGAAATGACCCCCTTAGTGAGCGATTGAAAAACTCACAGAAAACCCCTGAAAGTTGCCTGGCACAGGTCTTCAGGAGGCAGCCTGATATATTATCAGGTCCAGGTGCTTTACTAGGGTTTACTCCCTTGAAGGCTTTCTCAACATCCTCCCGCTTAATGACAACTGCTGCCGCTGATAGTACTTCATTTGAGAGCTCAGTTATGAGTGCTTTCCTCTCTGTGAAAAAGTCCCTCTGCTCAAATCTGCAGTAGAAGTGATTAATATCTTCGGCAAAATCAGTTGGGCTCTGTGCTGTGGGAAAATGTATATTACGATTGGTGGAGAAGCCAACTAGTGTCTTCACACTCTTCCATGCCTCACTGGTATTATCATTCTGAAAGAGCTTCTCCACCTTTTCCTTATACACGCTTTTGACCATATCATCCATCATCTGTAGCTGCTTATCCTGTACAGGGTCCCAGGCAAGCTGGAGCCTATCCCAGCTGACTATGGGTGAGAGGTGGGGTACACCCTGTACAAGTTGCCAGGTCATCGCAGGGCTGACACATAGAGACAAACAACCATTCACATTCACACCTACGGTCAATTTAGAGCCACCAGTTCACCTAACCTACATGTCTTTGGACTGTGGGGGAAACAAGAACACCCAGAGGAAACCCATGTAAACATGGGGAGAACATGCAAACTCCACACAGAAAGGCCCTCGTCGGCTGCTGGGCTCGGACCCAGGACCTTTGTTGTGAGGCGACAGTGCTAACCACTACACCACCGTGCCACCCTTTTGGCCACCTTAATTTCTAAATACTGCTAAAGCTACACTGGAGTGGTTTAAAGGGAAACATTTAAATGTCTTAGAATGGCCTAATCAAAGCCCAGACCTCAATCCAATTGAAAATGTGTGACGAGTCATGGAATCCACGGACACATGTCGGCATTAATTAATTAATGCTTCTTTTGCAATTTTTCTCAGATTCGTTTCGGCCGACATGTGTCCGTGGATTCCATGAATCGTCACATATGTGGCATAACTTGAAGATTGCTGTACACCAATGCAACCCATTTAACTTGAAGGAGCTGGAGCAGTTTTGCTTTGAGGAATGGGCTAAAATCCCAGTGGCTAGATGTGCTAAGCTAATAGAGACATACCCCAAGAAACTTTGGGAGGTGAATACCTATGCACAGTGCAGATTTCTGTTTGTTTGTTTGTTTGTTTGTTTGTTGATTTTTTAATATTCATTATTGTTTGTGTCACAATAAAAAAAAAATGCACCTTCAAAGTGGTAGGCTTGTTGTGTAAATCAAATGGTGCTAACCCCTTAAAAATCCATTTTAATTCCAGCTTGTAATGCGACAAAACAGGACAAACACCAAGGGGGATGAATACTTTTGCAAGACACTCTATGTAGTAATTTAAGCTCTGTCTCTAATTCATGTCACATCAATGTGCTTACTTGAAATGCTAATGCATTTCAGTGTAGATGCACTGACTCAACGTATTGATTGTTGTTGAGGGCATGGCTGAACGTCAGTTGACTAAAATCCATATTTCACTTGCTGGCTCCCTGGGAAAAGTGTGAGCAAACTGGAAGGATGCCTGTTGGGAGCCCCAAACTGATGCCACAGAAAAGTGTTCGCCCTACCATCTGGAGATCACGAGTTCATCTACTAACAATGCTACAGTTATCTGATGGATGATACCACTGATTTGATACAATACCCCAACGAGGAATCTACCATCTAGGCGATACAGATGGAATATGGAATAGTCTCTCTCTCCTTTTGCTCTCACCTGTCAATCACAATGACATAAGCCAATCATGGGCATCTGGGAGCTCATGTATGCAGAAGACGGTAGATAGCACCCTTGTAAGGTGAATAGGCCAGGCTGCCGGGTGAGGTTTGTTTTGCCTGGCAACAGTTGTTAATATCTGCATTGAAAATAGGTATTTTAAATTTTTAGTAGATGTTTTATATGTAAAATATATAAAAATGCAATTATTTACATTCTCCGTTAACAGGGCCAGGTCCAGCTCTCACTAACGGGGTGGGCCAGGAAGGTTTTTTTTTTGGGGGGGGGAATTTGTTGGTGGGCCAGCCTTGTGATTGGGTGGGCCAGGCCCGCCCTGGGGCCACACTGCACCCTGCCTGTAGAGCCAGACCTGTCCATTAATGATTTTAATCCCTAATTTCTTATTTTCAGTATCAATATTAAATACTCATCTTTCATAACTCAGCATTTATACTGTCACAATTTTTTATTATTTTTTTTTACAAAATGATTCAAATAACAAATCACTTTTCAAACACCAGTGTTTTGGAAACACCTTTAGATCTATCTTGAGGTATATTTAATCACTAAACCGAGTCATTATATTCTGTTTTCTTTTTTAGAGATTTAGTGTTTTTTTATTTATTTGTTCACTTTCAGCAAGGACCATTTACGCTAATCATAATCATAGCTAGTCAACTGCAGTACCTGCTATTAGATTTAAGAAGAAGAAGAAGAAGCCTTTATTTATCACAATTACACTCAAGCACAGTGGAATTCCTCCTCTGCATTTAACCCATCGGAAGCAATGAACACATAAATGAGCAATGAGCACACACACATACCCAGAGCAGTGGGCAGCTATATTACAGTGCCCGGGGAGCAGTTGGGGGTTCGGTGCCTTGCTCAAGGGCACTTCATCCATGATACAGAGGGAGGGTAAAGTGCTGTTTATTCACTCACCTCCCCTCATGTTTTTCTTGCCAGTCCCAGGAATTTCTTTGTCCTATTTTGTTGAAGCTTTTCTTACACATGGTCTTATATTGGCTCAATGTCCTTTCATTGCAAAACAGCTATTTGTGCTTCAGTGGCTCTTCATCATTAGCGATTTCAGGCAGACGTCACCAATCTTGGCTAATCTTTTAAGCTGGGCTGCTGCTGAAAGAGCCGTGCTTGCTCTCCATGTTTGTCCAAAGTGTTTAATTTCACAGATCTGAGAACAGTTGTCTTTGTTTTGTGTCTTGTTCAGGATTGAAGATCAGTCTGCATTACTTACACACACACACACACACACACACACACACACACACACACACACACACACACACACACACACACACTCTCTCTCTCTCTCTCTCTCTCTTCTGGAGCTCTGAGATGCCACAAGATGATCACAGGAACACATTCAATAATTGGTTTGAGGGTTTATTTGCATAAATTAGAATTCCATTTTGTGATGTCACTGGACACCAGATAACCAATATTATGATCATTATTAACAAACAATGAATTACGTAGCTTACAACTTTGTGTGTGTGTGTGTGTGGGCACTGTTTCAGCCAGGGTGTGTCAACACGACAGAAGTGGACATCAAAAAGTCCTCCAGAATGAAGAATCCTCACAAAACCAGAAAGGTACCAGAGCATATCATGAGTCATTTAAACCATTAGAAGAAACTGATATGATTGATTTGAGCTGATACAACTTCAAGACGTGTATCTTGATACTGATACCTCTGATACGGAACAGTCTGATACTGTGGATATATGAATCGGGCAAATTTGTGGACATTTTTTGCAAACTACACCATCATGTGCTGTCCATGGATATTAAGAACAATGTGGAAATATATTATTTGAGACAGTTTCCTTAGGTCCTGGTCCCACTACAATTCACGATGGGTTTGCGAATACTTGGCGAGGAAAAATTGGTAGCATCACCACCAATCGTGTCATGCACGGCGAATGTTCTCCGAGCTTCGCGAGTTGTTTTTGGTGTGTCTCTGCCACATGAGTGGCTAAAAACAGTGTTTTCTTGTAACCTTGACCACATTGAATATCTTGGATTTTTTCTCACATGTCCACTCAAGCACAACGAAATTCCTCCTCTGCATTTAACCCATCTGAAGCAATGAACACACGCACATACCCAGAGCACTTGGCAGTTATGCTACAGCACCCGGGGAGCAGGTGCGGGTTAGGTGCTTTACTCAAGGGCACATCAGCTATGATACAGAGGGAGGGGAAAGTGCTGTTTATTCACTCAATTCCCCTCACATTTTTCCTACCGGTCCTGGGAATTGAACTAGCAATCCTTTGGGCCCAAGGATGCTTCTCTAACCTTGATAAAATTGTAAATAACCAGAAGGTTTCAGGATTTTGAAATATTTAATAGAAAGAAAGTAAATGTTCAGTATCTCTTGTTTATGTAATATTCAGGATTCTGTACTGTTTCTAGGTCTCTATTTATGGTAAATATAAGTGAATGTGTACCTAATATTCACTACGGTATGTTAAGGCCCCGGTCCCACAACACCGATAAATATAACTAGACCTATAACTCCAGCTCTGATTCTCCCTCTGCCTGAATTTAGTTCCAGTCTGGAGCAGAAACACCACAACTATAATCCCGACTATAATATTACTTGGTCCTGACACTCAGGGAAATAAACACATGCAGCTTAGGAATAGTCATGGAAGTTTTTTCCAAGTAGTAGCACATTATTCTGGGTCACACTGTACAGCTTGGACTTCAAAACAACCCATGTAGACACTCCGGTGACTGATATAATACAGATAGGTCACGGACTACAGAAATGTAATAAAATAAAAAAGGATAGAAAATACGGCGTGGTTACGGATTTTAATATGGCTGCATCACGGATGATAATAATTTACGGATTGGTCACGGACGTTTCAGAATGGTTACTGATTTCATACGGATGATGCGTCACGGATAAAAAATTAAGAAGCCTAAAACAATTAAACATTTGGACTGGCAAAGTTCATAATTAAAATATCTTACCTGCGTTTATATGTTTATGAATTTACTATTGATATTTCATGGAAAATAATCACATATCTGTGAATACTCGAAAACAAAACCCCCAAAATACAAAAGAAAGCGCCAAAATGAAAGTATTTGATGGTAAGAACGTATCTTTTTTTATTTTTCTAGAATTATGATTATTATTGCATTTTTTCCACAAATTGCTCCTGTCATTTCGCTGGTTTGTTTACATTCTAAGCGGAAATGATTTTGTCTGACGTTTTGATTTATCGAGCTTGCAAAAAATACAAATAAAAATGCTCTGTCAAAATCCAGTGAATGTGGATAGAATAAAACAGTTATTCCAGTCAATCTTGTTGTACATGGATTATAGCCGACTCAGCGCTATGCGGTGCTCATGTACGACTCGATTTCATGGAATAACTGTTTATATATAAATCGTGGTTTAAATGTAGCATGAAACAAAGAAACGCTGAATTCATTGTGCTTTTTTTCCCTGCTTAGTCCGTATACGGCCTTCAGAATGATATCCGAAGTCATAGCCCCACCCACACGCCCGCCCCTGAGGCCAAGCAGCCAACCGTGGAGGAGCTTCAGGAACAGGTACAGTCTGATTGGTTCATTAGTGATTCCATATAAATGGTGATATTTTTTAAGCAAAAGAAATATAATTATGGCGGCACAGTGGTGTAGTGGTTAGCACTGTCGCCTCACAGCAAGAAGGTTCTGGGTTCGAGCCCAGTGGCCGACAGGGGCCTTTCTGTGTGGAGTTTGCATGTTGTCCGCATGGGTTTCCTCTGGGTGCTCCGTTTTCCTCCACAGTCCAAAGACATGCAGGTTAGGTTAACTGGTGGCTCTAAATTGACCGTAGGTGTGAATGTGAGTGTGAATGGTTGTTTGTCTCTATGTGTCGGCCCTGTGATGATGTGGTGACTTGTCCAGGGTGTACCCCGCCTTTCGTCCATAGTCAGCTGGGACAGGCTCCAGCTTGCCTGCGACCCTGTACAGGATAAGCGGCTACGGATAACGGATGGATGGATGCATTATAATGTCATCTTTATTTTTTTTCGATCCTGATCTGCTGTATTTACACTAGCATGCCAATCTATTATTGTCTAACCTGCTATTAGTAAATTCTCCATCTCTGTCTATCCACAGACTTTCACACTGGTTGGTGTTTGTTAATAAATCTGTTCTTCGGCTAGTTCCTCCTTATCTTTCTTTACACTTGCGTCTAAAACGAGATCAACACGGCCTGCGCGCTAATAACACAACACAGATGTTGGTCCCTGGCGTGAGAACAGACTTGGGGAAAAAAATGCTTTTAAATATGCTGCTCGTTCATCCTGGAACAGTTTACAAAGGGACTTGAAACTGTAGGAGCTGATGACCCTGGGTGAATTTAAACTCATTCTAAAAGAGAGAATTGTTCACTGCACTTGCTTTTGAAATTCTCTTCATGTTTTTAATTGGATTCTTAACCTTGAGGTTTGATGGTACTTTAAATGAAAGCTGTTCTGTAATCCTCTGTAATATTGCACCAGGTGTATTTTGTCTGTTTGGTTGTATTTTTATTGTAATATTGTTTGGCCAGGTCATTCTTGGAAAAGAGATTTTAATCTCAAGGAGTCTTTTACCTGGTTAAATAAAGGATAATTAACAGTTATTCCATGAAATCGAGGCGTACATGAGCTGCATAGCACCGAGTTGGCTGTAAGCCATGTACGACAAGATTGAGTGGAATTCTTGGTTTTCACGTGACGTCACATCCGCCTCATTAGTTATTCAGAACTTTACCTGGTGGTCTACCAAAGCTCAGTTGACAAAGCGTTTGTTCGGCGAAGGTGCATTGTCCGCATAAATGCCAACATTGTTTTAGGTTGTTCAAATCGATCAAACCGTGAAACTGATAAAAGTTTCTTCAGGGTTCCTCGTGAACCAATAAAAAAGGGTGAACGAACACAGGATTTCACAAAAAGACGTCGAGAAAGGTGGCTTTTGACCCTCTGACTGAAATCGAAGGGAGCCGAGTCGAAGCATGCTCGAGTTTCACTTGGTGAAAGGTTTGTATTTCCCTCTCAGCTACGTCCTTAGTGTTTTCCAAGTACTTTTCTTGCTATGTGTCGTTATTTTACGGTACTTTTTTTAGTCATGAAGCGCTAAAGTCCCCAGCTGTTTCTTTGTTTACGCCTCACGAAGGCCATATACATGAAGGTCACGACAAAATTCTTCCCCAGCCGTACAGTTATAGTGCGCCGTGATCACTTCTTCTCCGTCTTGTTTAACTAAGATCCAGGTCTTTAAAGGGGTTTCTGATGAGCTTTGTGAATGATTTACCTGAGAGATAACAGCTAACACAAGTGAGAATCAAGCGAAGTGTTGTTTGTTTACACTTCAACTTGCAGCGCTTTGTTGTAAAGACGCGAACGAAAAGCTAAAAAAAAACATACTTACACGGGCAAAAACAATACAGGATTCATTCAGCAGCGACTTGATAGCGAGGTCCTTTACCCAGCCACATACAAAACAGTTGTAAGCCTCCGTACTCTTCCACGCTTTCATCTGTTTTGCGGTGTAGAAGGACGTCTACAACACCAGATAGTTCAAGATGTCGGGGAACTCGACTCAAGGCTAGTTTTCGAGATCATATGACAAATCCTTCTTTCCCAGACTGTAGAGGTCGATTCCATTGCACGTAGCAATCTTCTGAATATATCTAAAGCCAGCAGTGGATTCTAGATTACGAGCGTACTCTGATAATCGCTATTTGTTTGCACTACGGCAGCCGTTTTGGTTTGCTAAACCACCAGCTGTTTTACCAGAAGTGAAATCACAAAGAAAAGTCACGTGACTGGAACCCAAGAACAACTCTTTCATTCTATCCACGTTCACTGGATTTTGAGAAACAGAGCATTTTTATGTTTAATTTTTGCAAATTCGATAAATAAAAACAAACCAGCAAAATGACGGGAGCGATTTGTGAAAAATGCTATAATAAAAATAATTCTTGAAAATAAAAAAAAGTACGGAAGCCGTGAGAGGCCCTTCATATAATCGTTTTTTATTCACCTTGTTATCCCGAGATAACGACATAATTAATTCAGGATCTCGAGAAAACAACACAACTAATTCAAGATCTCGAGAAAACAAAACCGTTATTTCGAGATCTCAAGAAAACAAAACAATTATTCTGTGATCTTGAGAAAACAAAACAATTATTTCATGATCTCAGCTGGATCACTGTATCTCCGTCGGTAGAGACGAAGCCGGGCCAGTCTTCTGCGGAGGTGCCGCGGACTAATTTTGAAATTATCCCTTATTAAAAGACTTAATGCAATCTCTCCCTGTGTCAACCCCTGATCAAAATATTGCCTTATTAGGTGATCGATTATTCCAGACATTCTAATGACCAAAGTTGCGTCTATACAGAATGAGAAATAGCCCCAAAGTCAGCATATCACAAGTCTCTTGGTGCACCTGAATGAACCATTTCTCAGCTGTTTACTCGAGATCATGAAATAATTGTTTTGTTTTCTCGAGATCACGGCATAATTGTTTTGTTTTCTCGAGATCTCGAATTAGTCGTGTTGTTTTCTCGAGATCCTGAATTAATTATGTCGTTATCTCGGGATAACAAGGTGAATAAAAAAAAAGGATTATATGAAGGGCCTCTCTCGGCTTCCATAAAAAAGACACGTTTTTACCGTCAAATACTTTCATTCCATATTTTGTTGCTTTTTTTGTGTGTGTGTATTTCTTGGGGTTTTGTTTTCAAGTAGAGTTTTTATTTCATCCTCGGTTGGTTCAGCGACACGCGCTGCCATTTTGTTTTTCTCTACTCACGGTATATGAGCTGATAGCCTAGTAGTAGAGTAGCCAATCAGAGCATGCGATTGCTCATATCCAGTGAATATGGATAGAATAATGATTGATTGATTGATTGATAGTAAATAAAACGGGGACATACGCACAATGGACCTCATGATGAACTCTTTGCTCTTTGCTGTCTTTTCAGATCAAATTCTGGCAGGCACAGTTAGACAGGCATCGATTGAAGATGTCCAAAGTTGCAGAAGGGTATGTGTGTGTGTCTGTCTCTCTATTTTGATCGACCTTTTGATCCTCATTACTGTATAGTGCTTAAACCGCCCTGTGTTTTACTTATTGATCTCGTTAATGATCCGTGTGTTTATGACCGCCGCTGTAAGACAAGCATTATCTCTGCGGATTTATGATGAAGTGCCTTTAACGAGCCTGCACTAGATCTTTATACTGACGTATCGACCTGTGCAGAGCAGATCAGAGCAGACTGCCATACGGTACCTACAGCATATGGCTGCTGTTTATTTCTATCCTTCGTGTTACGTAATGGACAAATTGCAGGTTTTATAGCGTGCGCAGCATCTTTGTGGTGCTCGCTTCCTGTTCCTCTGATAACAAATTGCTCGATTGTAAATCTACTAATGAGGCTTTCCGTAAAGTAGTGCATCAGTGCATTATGTTGGTTGTTGGCAAACTGGATTTGAGCTTATACTTCACTTCCTGTTGCAACATTATTGTGGGTATTTTTTTTTTTCTGAATGTGACTCATGTACGTGAAATGGTCTTTTACAGACAGCGCAAACTTTTTATTTAAAATCATTAGTTAGTGAAAGTTAATTAACCAATTCAACAATGTCAGTGATGTATGCTTCATTCAGATATACTGTATGGATATAACATGGCTGGATAATATATTTAATAAATATTATACGTACAACCCCTGGCAAAAAGTATGGAATCACCAGTCTTGAATGAGCACTCATTCACACGTTTTATTCTGTAGAACAAACTCAGATCACAAACATGATACAATAATAAAGTCATTCCAAAGTGCACCTTCTTGGCCTTCAGAAACACTAAAAGAAATGAAGAAAAAGCATTGTGGAAGTCAGTAAATGTTACTTTTATAGACCAAGCACAGGGAAAAAAATATGGAATCACTCAATTCTGAGGAAAAAAATATGGAATCATGAAAAACAGACAAACAAAAGAACATTCAAAACACATCACTAGTACTTAGTTGCACCACCTCTGGCTTTTATAACGGCTTGCAGTCTCTTAGGCACGGACTTGATGAGTGACAAACAGTATTCTTCATCAATCTGGTGCCAACTCTCTTTGATTGCGGTTGCCAGATCAGCTTTGCAGGCCGGAGCCTTGTCGTGGACCATTTTTTTTCAATTTCCACCACAAGTTTTCTATTGGGTTGAGATCTGGACTATTTGCAGGCCATGACATTGACTGGATGTGTCTTTCGCCAAGGAATGCTTCCACAGTTTTTGCTCTATGGCACGATGCATTGTCATCTTGGAAAATTATTTCATCATCCCCAAACATCTTTTCAATTGAAGGGATAAGAAAACTGTCCAAAATGTCAATGTAAACCTGTGCATTTATTGAAGAAGTAACCACAGCCATCTCCCCAGTGCCTTTGCCTGACATGCAGCCCCATATCATCAAGGATTGTGGAAATTTGGATGTTTTCTTCAGACAGTCCTCTTCATAAATCTCACTGGAATGGCACCAACCAAAAGTTCCAGCATCATCACCTTGTCCAATGCAGATTCATGATTCATCACTGAAGATAACTTTCATCCAGTCATCCACAGTCCATGATTGCTTCTCCTTAGCCCATTGTAGTCTTGTTCTGTTCTGTTTAGGTGTCAATGATGGTTTTCTTTTAGCTTTCCTATATGAAAATCCCATTTCCTTTAGGCGATTTCTCACCGTTCGGTCACATACTTGTACATTGACGCCAGCTTCCTCCCATTTATGCTTCATTTGTTTTGTTGTACTTTTTCGGTTTTCAAGACATATGGCCTTAAGTTTTTTGTCTTGACGCTTTGATGTCTTCCTTGGTCTACCAGTACGCTTGGCTTTAAAAACCTTCCC
Source organism: Neoarius graeffei (assembly GCF_027579695.1). Classification (NCBI taxonomy): domain Eukaryota; kingdom Metazoa; phylum Chordata; class Actinopteri; order Siluriformes; family Ariidae; genus Neoarius; species Neoarius graeffei. The sequence goes on along the minus strand of NC_083579.1, from coordinate 9,150,756 downwards.
ATGCTGTTTGTACTTGGTCCATATCTTAGATACAGCTGACTATGAACAGCCCACATCTTTGGCAACCATGCGTGAAGAGTTACCTTCTTTAAGAAGTTTGACAATCCTCTCTTTTGTTTCAAGAGACATCTCTCTTGTTGGAGCCATGATTCTTGCCAATCCACTTGGTCCAGCAGCCCTCCAAGGTGTGATAACTGCGCTGTTTCTAACTGCAGACTAACGAGCAGATCTAATCTGAGGCAGGTGTCAGTTTAGGGAAAGGAAATTGACTGGGTGAGTCCTTATTTTCTACCTGAAAATTGAATGATTCCATTATTTTTTTCCTCAGAATTTAGTGATTCCATATTTTTTTTCCCTGTGCTTGGTCTATAAAAGTAACATTTGCTGACTATCAAAATTAATTTTCTTCGTTTCTTTTAGTGTTTCTGAAGGCCAAGAAGTTGCACTTTGGAATGACTTTATTATTGTATCATGTTTATGATCTGTTTGTTCTACAGAATAAAACGTCTGAATGAGTGCTCATCCAAGACTGGTGATTCCATACTTTTTGCCAGGGGTTGTATACATTAATATGAATACTACTAATAATGTGATTGTTTTATTCTTGTTTTCACTACAATAGTTTATTAGGCTACACAGAACAGTATGCAGATTACGATCCTTTCCTCTCTACTCCTGACCCCTCGAACCCGTGGATCTCAGACGACACGACCTTCTGGGAGCTGGAGGCGAGGTGGGACTGACTCGCACTCTCTTTCTCTCTCTCACACACAGACACACACACACACACACACACACACACACACACACACACACACACAGAGTCATGAGTTGTGGTATATAAATACAGTGGTGCTTGAAAGTTTGTGAACCCTTTAGAATTTTTTATATTTCTGCATAAATATGATCTAAACCATCATCAGATTTTCACACAAGTCCTAAAAGTAGATAAAGAGAACCCAGTTAAACAAATGAGATAAAAATATTATACTTGGTCATTTATTTATTGAGGAAAATGATCCAATATTACATATCTGTGAGTGGCAAAAGTATGTGAACCTTTGCTTTCAGTATCTGGTGTGACCCCCTTGTGCAGCAATAACTGAAACTAAATGTTTCCGGTAACTGTTGATCAGTCCTGCACACCGGCTTTGAGGAATTTTAGCCCGTTCCTCTGTACAGAACAGCTTCAACTCTGGGATGTTGGTGGGTTTCCTCACATGAACTGCTCGCTTCAGGTCCTTCCACAACATTTCGATTGGATTAAGGTCAGGACTTTGACTTGGCCATTCCAAAACATTCACTTTATTCTTCTTTAACCATTCTTTGGTAGAACGACTTGTGTGCTTAGGGTCGTTGTCTTGCTGCATGACCCACCTTCTCTTGAGATTCAGTTTATGGACAGATGTCCTGACATTTTCCTTTAGAATTCGCTGGTATAATTCAGAATTCATTGTTTTACCAATGATGGCAAGCTGTCCTGGCCCAGATGCAGCAAACCAGGCCCAAACCATGATACTACCACCACCATGTTTCACAGATGGGATAAGGTTCTTATGCTTGAATGCAGTGTTTTCCTTTCTCTCAACATAACACTTCTCATTTAAAACAAAAAGTTCTATTTTGGTCTCATCCGTCCACAAAACATTTTTCCAATAGCCTTCTGGCTTGTCCAAGTGATCTTTAGCAAACTGCAGACGAGCAGCAATGTTCTTTTTGGAGAGCAGTGGCTTTCTCCTTGCAACCCTGTCATGCACACCATTGTTGTTCAGTGTTCTCCTGATGGTGGACTCATGAACAATAACATTAGCCAATGTGAGAGAGGCCTTCAGTTGCTTAGAAGTTACCCTGGGGTCCTTTGCGACCTCGCCGACTATTACACGCCTTGGTCTTGGAGTGATCTTTGTTGGTAGACCACTCCTGGGGAGGGTAACAATGGTCTTGAATTTCCTCCATTTGTACACAATCTGTCTGACTGTGGATTGGTGGAGTCCAAACTCTTTAGAGATGGTTTTGTAACCTTTTCCAGCCTGATGAGCATCAACAACACTTTTTCTGAGGTCCTCAGAAATCTCCTTTGTTCGTGCCATGATGCACTTCCACAAACATGTGTTGTGAAGATCAGACATTGATAGATCCCTGTTCTTTAAATAAAACAGGGTGCCCACTCACACCTGATTGTCATCCCATTGATTGAAAACTCCTGACTCTAATTTCATCTTCAAATTAACTGCTAATTCTAGAGGTTCACATACTTTTGCCACTCACAGATATGTAATATTGGATCATTTTCCTCAATAAATAAATGACCAAGTATAATATTTTTGTCTCATTTGTTTAACTGGGTTCTCTTTATCGACTTTTAGGACTTGTGTGAAAATCTGATGATGTTTTAGGTCATATTTATGCAGAAATATAGAAAATTCTAAAAGGTTCACAAACTTTCAAGCACCACTGTATATGGTGTATTAGGCATACATGTCAACCTTTGGTCAATCAAACCTGTATAACCAACCTCCAAAATCCGTATTTCCCTTATAAAATCCTTATAAGATGCAAATTAAAATAATTTACCTAAAATTTGAATGATAATTAACAATGATATATCCCAGTTACTTTTTATTCAATATTAATAACAATAAACCTTCAGAATGAATACAAAGCTCCAATGTTTGACAAAAACACAAAGTGTCACTCTAATGTTCTGAATTGTACTCCATGACAGCTTTATTAGCAGTCTGCACCAATACCTCACGAGGCTGCATGTCACAGCAAGTGTCTGTGTTGATCTTGCCGGAGTGCCCATTCAGAATCTTTTCAGTCGCTAGTGAAAGTCGCTCAGGTGGAAAAACGCGTTTCAAACAAAATGTTACTTCCCGGTTGGCGGGATTCTCGCAATGCGGTGTGCGCATGATCAAAAGTGGAACGAAGTCTCGCTACCACAAGATAATGCGCGATTTCATAAGACTCTTTACTGGCTGTCTGTGGTGTACAGTACGTTTGTAAATGTTATGCGCTCTCTTATCATCGTGGGAATTGATTATAGCTCTAAATAAATGTTGAAGTTTTTTTTTAAAGAATCCGTATAACTTTATTTGTATGCCCGTATACTACGTTTATTGAATCAAATCCGTATAAAATACAGACATTCCGTATAGGTTGACATGTATGATGAGGTGCTGTGTGTGTGTTGCAGTAAGGAGCCGACGCAGAGCAGGGTGAAGCGTTGGGGTTTCAGGATGGATGAGGTGCTGAAAGATCCTGCAGGGAGAGAGCAGTTCCTCAAATTCCTCGAGTCCGAGTTCAGCTCAGAAAATCTCAGGTAGTGCAGGCGCCCCCTGCTGGTGTGTGTGTGTGTTTATACACTACTGAGGACCAAATGTCCCCACAAGGAGAGTAAAATCTGACAATTTTGACCGTGTGGGGACATTTGGATGGTCCTCAGAAGAAAATTGCTGCTGTTGTGTTTTTATAAATAAATGAATGAATGAGCCCAAAAGTTTCCTTTTCATTACTGAGGTTAAGGTTAGGTTGAGGTGCAGGCACAGCATTAATTAACTGCAATAATAATTGTCAGTGGAAGGTCCTCACAAGGATAGTGAGACAAACGTGTGTGTGTGTGTGTGTGTGTGTGTGTGGTAGAATGTGATTCAGTGTCTTTTATTTTAATACTTGTCTGTTTCTTACTCAGTGCCTTACTCCATTTTGTCCCACCTTCTCTCTTTTTTTTTTAATTTATTTTTTTCCTGGAGATGAATTTGTACCAAAATTATGATTACAAGTTCCTCAAGCAAAAGAAGAATATACCACACTTTAAAAAAAAAAAAATTCAGTTTAAATAGGACTAACTGGGCAGTGTCGGCGGCCCAGTGGTGTAGTGGTTAGCACTGTTGCCTCACAGCAAGAAGGTCCTGGGTTTGAGCCCAGTGGCCGGCGAGGGCCTTTCTGTGTGGAGTTTGCATGTTCTCCCCGTGTCCGCGTGGGTTTCCTCCGGGTGCTCCGGTTTCCCCCACAGTCCAAAGACATGCAGGTTAGGCTAATTGGTGGCTCTAAATTGACCGTAGGTGTGAATGAGAATGTAAATGGCTGTTTGTCTCTGTGTCAGCCCTGTGATGACCTGGCGACTTGTCCAGGGTGTACCCCGCCTCTCACCCGTAGTCAGCTGGGATAGGCTCCAGCTTGCCTGAGACCCTGTAGAACAGGATAAGCAGCTACAGATAATGGATGGAAAGGCAGTGTCACACTACAAATAGTGCATGCTATGAGCAGGGTTGCCAGATAGGTTTGACAAAATCAGCCTAATTGTCAAGAAAAAGACATAATTTTTCCAAAATAGTTCTTTCACCCAGGTGAATGCAAAAAAAAAAAAAATCCCAATTCTGTTGGAAAAACCATCACCTGACAACATTGCTTATAAAGTTCAGAGTATGTCGTGAATTTACACCTTGTTTTGCAAAAGAACTTATTTCTTACTTCTGTCTTTCTCTCCTTCAGGTTCTGGTTGGCGGTGCAAGAGCTGAAGAAGAGGCCTATTAAAGAGGTGCCGTCTCGTGTACAGGAGATTTGGCAAGAGTTTTTGGCTCCCGGAGCTCCCAGCGCCATCAATGTTGATTCCAAGAGCTATGACAAAACCACGCAGAATGTCAAGGACCCCGGGCGCTACGCTTTTGAGGACGCACAGGTGCAGAGGACACAGTGTCTGCCTGTGGCTCTTAGACGTCAAGTTCATTTCATTGCTCTTGTTCCAAGATCATTAACTGAAAAGATTCATTTCGTTCTGAAAACAAGTTCATGAAGCATGAATTATTATTTTTTACGACACTTTAGAATAATCAGTATGTATGTATGTTTCCAACATTTTTATTTCTTTTATTGAGAAAAAAACATGCTGTGCATTAAAATACACATTTCAAAATATTGCAATAAAATATAAACGAGATGATTTGCCTCAACAGGACAGCCACTGCTCAGTAGGGACGTGAGAGCAAAAGTAACGTTGAAATGATCAGTTTAGTCCATGCATTACCACAAGATACACTGATATAATAGGTTTTAATGTGTGTGTGTGTGTGTGTGTGTGTGTGTGTGTGTGTGTGTGTGTGTGTGTATTTCAGGAACACATCTATAAGCTCATGAAGAGTGACTCGTATAGCCGTTTCATCAGATCCAGTGCCTACCAGGAACTCCTGCAGGCCAAAAAGAAGGTCAGATAATCAGTAAACCACAACAATTTATACACTATATGACAGCTAACTTACAACTGTTTATCGACTCCACTACAGCTACGCCGAACCCGTTTATCAATTATACTACAGCTACGCCGAACCCGTTTATCAATTATACTACAGCTACGCCGAACCCGTTCATCGACACCACTACAGCTACGCCAAACCCGTTTATCAATTACACTACAACTACGCCGAACCCGTTCATCGACACCACTACAGCTACGCCGAACCCGTTTATCAATTATACTACAGCTACGCCGAACCCGTTCATCGACACCACTACAGCTACGCCAAACCCGTTTATCAATTACACTACAACTACGCCGAACCTGTTCATCGACACCACTACAGCTACGCCGAACCCGTTTATCAATTATACTACAGCTACGCCGAACCCGTTCATCGACACCACTACAGCTACGCCGAACCCGTTTATCAATTACACTACAACTACGCCGAACCCGTTCATCGACACCACTACAGCTACGCCAAACCCGTTTATCAATTACACTACAACTACGCCGAACCCGTTCATCGACACCACTACAGCTACGCCGAACCCGTTTATTGACTCCACTACAGCTACGCCGAACCCATTTATCAATTACACTACAGCGACGCCGAACCCGTTTATCGATTCCACTACAGCGATGCCGAACCCGTTTATCAATTACACTACAGCGACGCCGAACCCGTTTATCGACTCCACTACAGCGACGCCGAACCCGTTTATCAATACACTACAGCGACGCCGAACCCGTTCATCGACTCCACTACAGCTACACCGAACCCGTTCATCGACTCCACTACAGCGATGCCGAACCCGTTCATCGACTCCACTACAGCGACGCCGAACCCATTTATCAATTACACTACAGCTACGCCGAACCTGTTCATTGACTCCACTACAGCTACGACGAACCCCTTCATCGACTCCACTACAGCTACGCCAAACCCGTTTATCGACTTCACTACAGCTACGCCGAACCCGTTCATTGACTCCACTACAGCTACGCCGAACCTGTTTATCAATTACACTACAGCTATGCCGAACCCGTTTATCAATTACACTACAGCTACGCCAAACCCGTTTATCTGTTACACTACAGCTACGCCAAACCTGTTCATCAATTACACTACAGCTACCCCCAACCCGTTTATCAATTACACTACAGCGATGCCGAACTCGTTTATCGACTCCACTACAGCTACGCCGAACCCGTTTATCAATTACACTACAGCTACGCCGAACCTGTTTACTGACTCCACTACAGCTACGCTGAACCCGTTTATCAATTACACTACAGCTACGCCGAACCTGTTTACTGACTCCACTACAGCTACGCCGAACCCGTTTATCAATTACACTACAGCTACGCCAAACCCGTTTATCTATTACACTACAGCTACGCCAAACCCGTTCATCAATTACACTACAGCTACCCCGAACCCGTTTATCAATTACACTACAGTGATGCCGAACCCGTTTATCGACTCCACTACAGCTACGCCGAACCTGTTTATCAATTACACTACAGCTACGTCAAACCCGTTTATCAATTACACTACAGCTACACCAAACCCGTTTATCGACTCCACTACAGCTATGCCGAACCCGTTTATCAATTACACTACAGCTACTATCGACTCCACTACAGCTACGCCGAACCCGTTCATCAATTACACTACAGCTACGCCGAACCTGTTCATCGACTCCACTACAGCTATGCCGAACCCGTTCATCGACTCCACTACAGCTACGCTGAACCCGTTTAGAATAGAATATACTTTATTGTCATGTCCTACATGAAAATTGTCTTTGGTCTCACTGACAAAAACGATATAAAACACATATAAAGGACAGAAAAAACACTTTAATTCCATTACACAGACATGTATCCAAGGGATTAATGCAGCACCTCACATTTAACCTACACACATGCATACACATCATATCAAGTCAATATTACCAGTTCCAGCTCATCTATAGTGCTCTTGGCCACACCTCCTTTCCATCTAGCTTTTCCATAGTTTGTTGACCATAGAAATTGCATTTGGGATAAAATAATCTTTATGAATTTTTTTCCTTGCCATGTGTACTCTATATCGCTGCCCTAGGGGAAACAGCTCAAACTCAGAGTAAAGGGGGTGGGTGTCATCATCTAATATGTTTATGGTTGCGCTGTGTACATTTTCTAGTGTTTTTTGAGGTTGTCTTATAATTTTCCCTGCCATTTTAGCAATTCTGGACAACTTGCTCTTATTATATAAGGTCAAGTGACCATACCAGACAGAGATATTGTAGGTAAGGACACTCTCTGTCAGACTGACATATGTTCTCTCAAGAATATTGCAGCTGATTCCAAAGCCCTTCAGTCTCCTGATTAAAAATAGTCTTTGGCTGGCCTTTCTGCATATAGCATCAACATTTTCAGTGAAGTTCAACTTGTCATCAATGTATATACCTAAATAATTAAAACAGTTAACAATTTCCACAGTTTGACTGCTTAATGTCAGTGGTGTTGGAGGACATGTTTGATTAAGAATTAACTCTATTTTACCTGCATTAATTAAAAGAAAACTGGTCTTACACCGTTGTTCTAGCTTAAAAACATGATCTACATAGTCAGATATACTGTCGTTCTTGTGAAACAGTCCCACAAGTGCCATGTCATCTGCATATTTAAATAATTTAAAATTACTATGATGAAGTGACATTTCATTTGTGTACACTGAAAACAAGACAGGGGAAAGAACACATCCTTGGGGGGCTCCTGTATTGAGCACTATTTCATTAGAGGCCATGTCCCTGACACAAACCCGCTGTGGGCGATCACTTAAGAAGTGTTTGATCCAGTGTACCAAGCCCCCATCCACCCCGAAGTCAGTAAGTCGTTGCAGGAGTATGTGAATTTGCATTGTGTTGAAGGCTGCAGTAAAATCAATAAATAAAATTTGTGCATAAGTATTGGTATTTTGCAAATGTTTGGAAACCATGTTAACCATGGTATCCTCAGTTCCTTTGTGAGGCTTATAAGCAAACTGTAGAGGATCAAAATGCTGGTTCAGGGATGCAGTGAGGTATTTAATTACAACTCTCTCCATACATTTGGCTAAAACAGGGGTCGGGCAACAGAGCGAAAGTCATTCAATTCTTTGGATCCAGGTTTCTTTGGTAGAGGCCTGATAATTGATGACTTCCACATATCCAGCACAGTAAAGGTGTTCAATAAAAGCTGAAATAAATTAGTAAAAACTGATGCTAGTTCAGTGGCACATGCCTGCAGCACCCTTCCACGGAGGCCATCAGATCCATGATATCCAGATATCGACTCCACTACAGCTACGCCGAACCCGTTTATCGACTCCACTACAGCTACACCGAACCCGTTTATCGACTGTACTACAGCTACGCCGAAGCGGTTTATCAATTACACTACAGCTACGCCGAACCTGTTCATCGACTCCACTACAGCGACGCCGAACCTGTTTATCAATTACACTACAGCTACGCCAAACTCGTTTATGGACTCCACTACAGCTACGCTGAACCTGTTTATCAGTTACACTACAGCTACGCCAAACCCGTTTATGGACTCCACTACAGCTACACTGAACCCGTTTATCGACTCCACTACAGCTACACCGAACCTGTTTATGGACTCCACTACAGCTATGCTGAACCTGTTTATCAATTACACTACAGCTACGCCAAACCCGTTTATGGACTCCACTACAGCTACGCCGAACCCGTTTATCGACTCCACTACAGCTACACTGAACCCGTTTATCGACTCCACTACAGCTACGCCGAACCTGTTTATCAATTACACTACAGCTACGCCAAACCCATTTATGGACTCCACTACAGCTACGCCGAACCTGTTTATCAATTACACTACAGCTACGCCGAACCCGTTTATCGACTCCACTACAGCTACGCCGAACCCGTTTATCGACTCCACTACAGCTACGCCGAACCCATTTATCGACTCCACTACAGCTACGCCGAACCCGTTTATCGACTGTACTACAGCTACGCCGAACCCGTTTATCAACTGTACTACAGTTACACTGAACCCAACTTCACAACTATTTAACTTCAATATCACACCTAATCCAGACCCAGTTCACAACCTCAATACAGCTAATGCAGCTTTTATAACAAATATCTTCATAAATTCTAATGTGGACATTTGATTCTCACAAAGGTACACACATGCACAGGTCTATTCTTGTCTTCACTCTCTCTATCTCTTGATTTATGCGAATTAAAGTCTGGGAACATTCAGGACCGCAGAAATTTGAAAAATGAGGTAATGTGGTAAGTTGGCACGCTCCTTCAAACAACCGCTCAGCTAACCACTAATGTTAAATCTGCTTCTGGCGAGGTCACCCATATCTGGTGACCTTGCTCCTAAAACTCATTCATCTTGTGATGAGACAGCTATCGTTTTCTCTGTTCCTATCCTCTCCTGTAAAATGTGTGCAGAAACCACAGCAACCAAAATGAGTTCTTACCGTACTTACTCGTTTCTCTGTCTGTCTGTCCTTGCCCACAGAAAAGTAAGAACTTGTTTTGAAGGACAGCAATGCTTCCAGGTAAAGTAAATAATTTCCCTTCATCCTCACCTTGAGTGACAGTTTGTAAAATAAGGAATAATACACTTGGGGATGTGGTGATGTGAAGCAGAGACACTGTTTATTTTCCAACAGCACATCCTAAAGTGTTTCATTCCTCTTCAATAACTGCCAAAATACCGTACGATCCATTCATCCAACTTTTCAGTTTCTGGATTTCACTTCCTCATGTTTTCTTTTTCTCTCATGTTTCCTTTTCCCATTGTGTTTCTCTCCAGGGGAAATCTCTGGCGTCTAAGAGACTGCCTGCCGTCTGAGCCTCGGCGAACCAACCTGGGACGAGGACTCTGCCCCTTCATCCCTGCCGTTTGATTGGTGCGGACACGGAGTCGTCGGCCAATCACGTGCATGTTCAATGGACTGAGTTTGTACATCACTCTTAACTTGCTTTGGTTTCGGCCTCGTACAAAGGGCAAACAAAACAGACATGGCATTTCAGGCTTCCAGTGGACACTTGTGGAAAGGAAAAATGCCTTGAATAAGAGAAACAATGTTCAAGTTGTCTTCATTTCTTTGTCCAAATGTAAACTATAAAAATGATGTCAGATGCAAAAATAAATAAGTAAATAAATGTATAAATAAAGAAATACAATGACCATTTAAAAATGTAAAGCCAAACCTTTAAAGAATAAACTCAAGAACACTTTGTACACTTGTTCAGCTGCTTCTAGTCCCAGCGTTTGGAGATGCAGAGTCGATGTCATCGTGGTCACCTTCCATCTTATAGGCATTGATTTTATTGCACTATTAAATGAATATCTAGAAATTTTGCCTGTCACAATTGTATGGCCGTACAGCAGACGTTCGCTGGCCGTGTCTATCGTCTGATCGCTTCCTTTTGTCCATTTCCTCCTGTGTTTATTTTTATACCATATTTAATGACTTGTAAATGTATTAAAGCCAGTCGTTTATCTGAAAGTGATGGAGTGATTGATTTCCATTGCCAAGTTGAAAGTCAAGAACTTTCAGTATAGTAATGAAAAGTGTATAAATACCTTCTTCACACACATGCACATATGTACACGACCCATTTTATAATTTCGGGTACGTTTCAAGTATTGACTCTGTTAGTCATCGTCAACTCTGTTATTGTTTAAACCGGGCAATCCGTTAACAGACTCGATGATAACAGAGTTGACAAAAACAGAATTTTATAGATTTCAATCATATTATTGTTAAAAAAAAATGAGACTGATATTCACTCCAATATCATAAGAGATTTGATGAATAATTAACCTACCATTGGTGTAAAATCCTCAACATTTTGTTCAAATTAATGAGAGAAGAAACATAACACACCTCACTACCTTTCTGAAGTTTCCCGCCCGAGGAAGTGACCTCACTCGGTGCAGGTGTCATGCATATTATTAAAAGTCTTTGTGGATTTTATGCGGTTTTATAACAGAGTTGACAAGGATGTTGGGATGGATAAAAAAATTATTTTTTATTCCTGAAATTTCACATCATACAGAACATAGACTTTCTATGCAACTGATTTTATAACAGCGAATAGAATAAGCCCCAAAAAACAGTTTTATTCAAGTTTTTTGAAGACGTCGTTTTCTTACAGATTCGACTGCTTCTGTGTACACCATATCATGTCAAAAATTCCCAAGATTTTGCTTCTAAAGTTGCAGACCTCAAACTAGATTCAGATGAAACCATGGTTTCCTACGATGTCACTTCTCTGTTCACCTGCATTCCCACCACAGAAACAGTCGAATCTGTAAGAAAATGACTCCTTCAGGACAGCTCCTTACTGGATAGAACAAAACTCACCACGGATCAGATTTGCACCCTGCTTGACCTCTGCCTGACTACCACTTATTTCCAGTTTAATGAAAGTTTCTACAGACAGAAGCATGGATGCACCATGGGATCACCAGTGTCCCCTATTGTGGCCAATTTATACATGGAGGAAGTGGAACATATAGCTTTGACCACTTTTGCAGGAGTTGCTCCCAGCCATTGGTTTAGATACGTGGATGATACCTGGGTTAAAATCAAAATCCAGGAGGTGGAAGCTTTCTCGAAACACATCAATGCAGTGGATAGCAACATCAACTTCACTCGGGAGGATGTCAGTGGGAATAATCTAGCCTTCTTGGATTGTGATGTACACATTAGACAAGACAGAAGCCTTAGTATCGAGGTCTACCGGAAACCCACACACACAGACCAGTACCTACTTTTTGACTCTCACCACCCACTGGAACATAAATTGGGGGTCATTAGGACCTTGCAACACAGGGCTCAGAACATTCCTACAACCTTAGAGGGAAAAGAGAAGAAGCAGAATCATATCAAGAAAGCACTTCAGAATTGCGGTTATCCCAACTGGGCTTTCCTAAAGAGCATAAAAAGGAACATAACTGACAAGGATGACAACAGGAACAAACGCAAGAACATTGTCATTCCCTACATTTCTGGTCTATCTGAGAAACTCAGGAGGATCTTCTACAAACACAACATTCCGGTACATTTCAGACCCAGTAACACCCTGAAGCAGAAACTGGTCCACCCTAAGGACAGAATACCCAGACACAAACAGGACAGCGCAGTGTATGCAATTCAGTGCAGTGAGAATTGCACGGATTCGTATATTGGTGAGACCAAACAACCACTATACAGGTGCTTGGCCCAACACAGGAGAGCCAGCTCCTCAGGCCAGGACTCGGCTGTCTACATTCATCTTAACAACAAAGGACACTCATTTCAGGATTGTAATGTATGCATTTTAGCCAGAGAGGATCGTTGGTATGAGCGAGGAGTTAAAGAAGCCATTTTTGTCAACCTGGAACAGCCATCACTGAACAGAGGTGGGGGTCTAAGACATCATTTGTCAACCATCTACAAGGCGGTATTGGACACTCTTCCCAGACGGCTGGGTGTACGCCAGGACCCAGCTGTTTTCAGTGACTCACAGGAGGACAGAGAGAGTCAGATTGCCATTGATCACCCTAACGAACAATCCTTTGATCACCCTAATGACTCGCCGTTCACACCCAGCCTCCAGTGACCCACACCAACATGATGCCTCAATGACACCTTAGATGAGCTGGTCATCAGAATTCTGATTCTGATCCAGGAGAGGATAAATATCTGATACTCCCTATTAGTCAGACAGAACTGAGGAAGCCTTTTGGACGAGAGGTGAAACGTTTTCAAGAATCTTCAAGCAAGTCCAGTTGCCCATTTCTACCACCCACAGTTTACTATGACCTGGATGATTGAGAATCTTCACAGACATCTAGGACCATTAGCCTCATAAGTCATGCAAGCAAAGTAACGTTGAAAGTGCTTTTAAACAGACTGAAGCCCCAGGCTGAAGAAATCATAACTGAGGAGCAAGTAGGATTTCGTAGTGGGTGAAGCACTACTGAACAAATATTCAATCTTAGAATCTCATCTCATCTCATTATCTCTAGCCGCTTTATCCTGTTCTACAAGGTCGCAGGCAAGCTGGAGCCCATCCCAGCTGACTACGGGCAAAAGGCGGGGTACATCCTGGACAAGTCGCCAGGTCATCACAGGGCTGACACATAGACACAGACAACCATTCACCCTCACAACTACGGTGAATTTAGAGTCACCAGTTAACCTAACCTGCATGCCTTTGGACTGTGGGGGAAACCGGAGCACCCGGAGGAAACCCACGCAGACATATGCAAACTCCACACAGAAAGGCCCTCGCTGGCCACAGGGCTTGAACCCAGACCTTCTTGCTGTGAGGTGACAGTGCTAACCACTACACCACCGTGTCGCCCTCAATCTTAGAATACTAGGCGAAAAGTACCAACAGCATCAACAACACATTTTCATTGATTTTAAGAAGGCGTTCAATAGGGTATGGCATGATGCACTATGGGCAACAAGGAAAAAATTCAACATGGGCAAAAAACTGATCCAAACCATTAGACAGCTGTATGCTAAAGTTAGCAGTGCTGTACTCGTCCAAGGCTCAGTGGAGAAATGGTTTCACACATCAGTTGGGGTCCACCAAGGATGTCTCTTTTCACCTACCTTGTTCAACGTGTTCCTAGAACGTATAATGACTGATGCACTTGAACATCATTCTTGCTCAGTCGATATTGGAGGACGCACCATCTCAAACCTTAGACTTGCTGATGACATTGATGGGCTGGCTGGGTCAGAAGAAGAACTTTCAAAACTTGTGAACTGTATAGATGTAACATCAGCCAAGTACGGCATGGAAATAAATGCTGAGAAAACAACGCTGATGACAAACAAAGAGGAACCAATCAAAACAAAAATCACAGTTAGCGGCCACGAACTTGAGACTGTAAAGAAATTCAAATATCTGGGAGTAATAATCAGTGAAGACAGCTCCAAGACAGAAGTCCTGGCAAGAGCAGCATTAACAGTGAAAGCCCTAGGCAAACTAAAACCCATGTGGAAAGATAAGAACCCAAATTGAAACTACTATCTTCTCTAGTGCTCTCCATTTTTCTGTATGCATGTGAGTCCTGGACACTGACCGCTGAACTTCAAAGGAGAATACAAGCTGTAGAAATGAAATGTTCCAGGAAGGCTCTTGGCATAAGGTACACAGACCATGTCAAAAATGAGGACATACGTAAAACTATCAAACAGTACATGAGATGGTACGAGGACCTGCTGACAACAGTGAAAAGAAAAAAGTTAAATTGGCATGGACACATAATGAGAGTTCATGGGCTGTCAAAGACTGTCCTTCAGGGAACAGTCAATGGAGCAAGGAGGTGGGGCGGGGCAGACAGAGAAAAAAGTGGTCAGACATCATCAGTGAATGGGCCAAGAATACCTTTGCAGAAACAAGAAGAATTGCCCAAGACTGCATACAGTGGAGAAGGCTGGTGAAGCACTCACTCAGGTAGAGCCCCCACAACCCCAGGTACAGGACCAAGGCAAGGCAAAGCAACAATAATTCTGCCAAGAAGAATGGTCAAATATCCAACCATCGATCCATCTATTATCCGTAACCGTTTATCCTGTGCAGGGTCACGGGCAAGCTGGAGCCTATCCCAGCTGACTATGGGTGAGAGGCAGGGTACACCCTGGACAAGTTACCAGATCATTGCAGGGCTGACACATAGAGACACAACCATAGAGAAACAACCATTCATACTCACATTCACACCTACGGTCAATTTAGAGCCACCAATTAACCTAACCTGCATGTCTTTGGACTGTGGGGGAAACCGGAGCACCCGGAGGAAACCCACGTGGACACGGGGAGAACATGCAAACTCTGCACAGAAAGTTTCACACACAACAGAGTTTACACTGAAGGTTTTTTTTTTTTTGTGGGGGGGGGGGGTATATTGTTCTTGGGTGACAGGCATGGAACCTGATGGGATCTTTTGCTGTTGTAGCTTATCCACCTGTAGATTTGATATGCTGTGTGTTCTGAAATGCTTTTCTGCTCACCACGGATGTAAAGACTGATCCTTTGAGTTACTATCAGCTTCCTGTTAGCTCAAACCAGTCTGGTCATTCTCCTCTGATCTCTCATCAATAAGGTGTTTCAGCCTACAGAACCTTCACTCACAAGATGGTTTTTGTTGTTTTGCACTATTGTGTGTAAACTCTCGGTGAAAATCTCAGAGGATCAGCAGTTTCAGAAATACTCAAACCAGCCCATTTGATACCAACATCCATGCCACGTTTAAAGTCACAGAAATCACACTTTTTTCTTGGTTATGGTGTTTGATGTAATCATTAACTGAAGCTTTTGAGCTGTATCTGAATGATTTTATGCACTGTGATGCTGCCACATGATTGGATGATTAGATAACTGCATGAAGGTACAGGTGTACATAATAAAGTGGACAGTGTGCATACATACAGTGCTCAGCGTAAATGAGTGCACCCCCTTTGAAAAGTAACATTTTAAACAATATCTCAATCAACACAAACAATTTCCAAAATGTTGACAAGACAAAAGTTTAATATAACATCTGTTTAACTTATAACGTGAAAGTAAGGTTAATAATATAACTTAGATTACACATTTTTCAGTTTTACTCAAATTAGGGTGGTGCAAAAATGAGTACACCCCACAACAAAAACTACTACATCTAGTACTTTGTATGGCCTCCATGATTTTTAATGACAGCACCAAGTCTTCTAGGCATGGAATGAACAAGTTGGCGACATTTTCCAACATCAATCTTTTTCCATTCTTCAACAACGATCTCTTGCAGTGACTGGATGCTGGATGGAGAGTGATGCTCAACTTGTCTCTTCAGAATTCCCCATACCGTAGGTGTTCGATTGGGTTCAGATCAGGAGACATACTTGGCCACTGAATCACTTTCACCCTGTTGTTCTTCAGAAATCCAACAGTTGCCTTTGATGTGAGTTTAGTCATGTTGGAAAAGTGCATAATGACCAAGGGCATGGAGTGATAGTAGCCAGGGATGGACTGGGACCAAAAAACAGCCCTGGACTTTCCCCCCAAATAGGCCCACTATACTATAGTATACTATACTATAGTGCTATAGTAAAGTGCTATAGTGGTATATTGTCTGTCATAACAAAACCCACACAGATGAACTATTTATGATTGTTTATTCAAGAACTCAAGAACACCTAATATTCAAGAACGACTAAACATCACTTGCATCTCCTGAACAAAAATTAACATAGACATTGTCTTTTATACTGCTATTTTACAGTCAAGGGCAGCACGGTGGTGTAGTGGTTAGCGCTGTTGCCTCACAGCAAGAAGGTCTGGGTTTGAGCCCCGTGGCCGGCGAGGGCCTTTCTGTGCGGAGTTTGCATGTTCTCCCCGTGTGTGCGTGGGTTTCCTCCGGGTGCTCCGGTTTCCCCCACAGTCCAAAGACATGCAGGTTAGGTTAACTGGTGACTCTAAACTGACCGTAGGTGTGAATGTGAGTGTGAATGGTTGTCTGTGTCTATGTGTCAGCCCTGTGATGACCTGGTGACTTGTCCAGGGTGTACCCCGCCTTTCGCCCATAGTCAGCTTGGATAGGCTCCAGCTTGCCTGCAACCCTGTAGAACAGGATAATGCAGGTAGAGATAATGAGATGAGATGAGATTTTACAGTCACTTCTATGCTTGCATTTTAAAGAGGAAAAAAAATCTGTATCACTGATATTTGTAACTGACTTTGCCAACAATAATTACACTGAGCAGTCATTCTGAATGTTGGCTATTAAAGGTTGGTACAATTAGTGCTGAGGGAGAAGAAGTTTCCTCAGAAGGTCACTGTTTTCTGCCACTCTGTCAATGATACAGTCACTATCCAGGGACATGAGGATGTCTTTTTCAGTAGCCATTAACATGAAGGCCTCAAGGTATTATTTAGAATGACAGCCTTTAAACCTGTACTTATACAGTGGTGCTTGAAAGTTTGTGAACCCTTTAGAATTTTCTATATTTCTGCATAAATATGACTTAAAACATCATCAGATTTTCACACAAGTCCTAAAAGTTGATAAAGAGAACCCAGTTAAACAAATGAGACAAAAATATTATACTTGGTCATTTATTTATTGAGGAAAATGATCCAATATTACATATCTGTGAGTGGCAAAAGTATGTGAACCTTTGCTTTCAGTATCTGGTGTGACCCCCTTGTGCAGCAATAACTGCAACTAAACGTTTGCGGTAACTGTTGATCAGTCCTGCACACTGGCTTGGAGGAATTTTTGCCCATTCCTCCGTACAGAACAGCTTCAACTCTGGGATGTTGGTGGGTTTCCTCACATGAACTGCTCGTTTCAGGTCCTTCCACAACATTTCCATTGGATTAAGGTCAGGACTTTGACTTGGCCATTCTAAAACATTAACTTTATCCCTCTTTAACCATTCTTTGGTAGAACGACTTGTGTGCTTAGGGTTGCTGTCTTGCTGCATGATCCACCTTCTCTTGAGATTCAGTTCATGGACAGATGTTCTGACATTTTCCTTTAGAATTCGCTGGTATAATTCAGAATTCATTGTTCCATCAATGATGGCAAGCCGTCCTGGCCCAGATGCAGTAAAACAGGCCCAAACCATGATACTACCACCACCATGTTTCACAGATGGGATAAGGTTCTGATGCTGGAATGCAGTGCTTTCCTTTCTCCAAACATAACGCTTCTCATTTAAACCAAAAAGTTCTATTTTGGTCTCATCCATCCACAAAACATTTTTCCAATAACCTTCTGGCTTGTCCACGTGATCTTCAGCAAACTGCAGACGAGCAGCAATGTTCTTTTTGGAGAGCAGTGGCTTTCCCCTTGCAACCCTGCCATGCACACCATTGTTGTTCAGTGTTCTCCTGATGGTGGACTCATGAACCTTAACATTAGCCAAATGTGAGAGAGGCCTTCAGTTGCTTAGAAGTTACCCTGGGGTCTTTTGTGACCTCGATGACTATTACACACCTTGCTCTTGGAGTGATTTTTGCTGGTCGACCACTCCTGGGGAGGGTAACAATGGTCTTGTATTTCCTCCATTTGTACACAATCTGTCTGACTGTGGATTGGTGGAGTCCAAACTCTTTAGAGATGGTTTTGTAACCTTTTCCAGCCTGATGAGCATCAACAATGCTTTTTCTGAGGTCGTCAGAAATCTCCTTTGTTCGTGCCATGATACACTTCCACAAACATGTGTTGTGAAGATCAGACTTTGATAGATCCCTGTTCTTTAAATAAAACAGGGTGCCCACTCACACCTGATTGTCATCCCATTGATTGAAAACACCTGACTCTAATTTCACCTTCAAATTAACTGCTAATCCTAGAGGTTCACATACTTTTGCCACTCACAGATATGTAATATTGGATCATTTTCCTCAATAAATAAATGACCAAGTGTAATATTTTTGTCTCATTTGTTTAACTGGGTTCTCTTTATCTACTTTTAGGACTTGTGTGAAAATCTGATGATGTTTTAGGTCATATTTATGCAGAAATATAGAAAATTCTAAAGGGTTCACAAACTTTCAAGCACCACTGTACCTCAAAATTCTATTTTTAAAAACCAGCCAAAACTTTGGATAAACATAACATTTGATACCTAGGCTACAGACAAGAAGAATAAAACAGATTTGGAGGTTTTTCCTAAATCCCAATTACATTTTTAGCCTTTTAGGTCTATTCTGTGTAAGAATTAGCCTGCTTGACACATTTTATAGTTTTAATATTTTGCTGATTTTTTGGTAGGCAAGCCTGACAAACAGATCTAAAATTAGGCTATTAGCACATTGCACAATGCAATGCTGCTGTGATTAGGTATGATACCATTCAACCGATCATCCTTCAAACAACATTTGTAGCCTATTCCACAGACATTCCACCACGCACCACGAAAGAGAAGACAAAGATAAATAGTGCCAAAATGGAAAACACTCCTCCCCTTCAAACTTTTGGTTAATGATAGGCTAGAGCTTTGGTTCTCTTGAACGTAAAGAGCCTAATCTGCATGAATTATGCAGAGGTGAACATATGAAATCGCAGCCATTTGTGCTTGCCTATCTACACTACAGTTCAAAAGTTTGGGGTCACCCAGACAATTTTGTGTTTTTCATGAAAAGTCACACTTTTATTTACCACCATAAGTTGTAAAATGAATAGAAAATATAGTCAAGACATTTTTCTGGCCATTTTGAGCATTTAATCGACCCCACAAATGTGATGCTCCAGAAACTCAATCTGCTCAAAGGAAATGTCAGTTTTATAGCTTCTCTAAAGAGCTCAACTGTTTTCAGCTGTGCTAACATGATTGTACAAGGGTTTTCTAATCATCCATTAGCCTTCTGAGGCAATGAGCAAACACATTGTACCATTAGAACACTGGAGTGAGAGTTGCTGGAAATGGGCCTCTATACACCTATGGAGATATTGCACCAAAAACCAGACATTTGCAGCTAGAATAGTCATTTACCACATTAGCAATGTATAGAGTGGATTTCTGATTAGTTTAAAGTGATCTTCATTGAAAAGAACAGTGCTTTTCTTTCAAAAATAAGGACATTTCAAAGTGACCCCAAACTTTTGAACGGTAGTGTATTTATAATTGGCTTGCTTGGTAGTTACGTGTTTGTTTTGACAGCAATAAACCACATATTTCTCATCATCACACCGCAAATCCAGTCAATAGAAGATTGGCCTACTATGAGAGGGGTCTATGAGTGGCCTTTACTTAACCTGTTTTATGCTATGGTTTTATGTCGTTGTCACTTACCGGTACCTCCTCCTCCGGTGAAATTCCCTCAGCTGCCTGCCCCTCATCATGACTATCATCATCAGCATGTGGTTGGTCAGGTTGGATGTCCACCTGGTTCTCAGTCTCGCTCAGTGATAACGTGACATGAACGTTACTGCTGCTGCTTACAGTTGCACTGCTGCCAAAAAGCTCTGTGAGCTTTCTACATTTTGAAGCATCTTCTTCAAGTGGCTTCACTTTCTTTTGTTTTAAAAATGCTGTTGACCACAACATTCTCCTCAGCCGTCTAGACCAGCAGGTGGGCATCAGGGACACTGCTCTTCTCTGGTTCAGGTCCTACCTTAAACATAGGACCTTCTCTGTTTCTATTGGCCATTTCTCCTCATCAACTGCCTCTGTCTCCTATGGGGTCCCCCAGGGGTCCATCTTGGGTCCCATGCTTTTTAGTCTCTACATGCTCCCACTTGGTGACATCATTAGAAAGCACAACATTTCCTTTCACCTTTATGCTGATGACTCACAATTGTATTTGCCCTTAAAATCTAGGGACTCCATCCAATCTCTCCTTGTCTGTCTTGAAGACATCAGAAATTGGATGGCTAACAACTTCCTCCAGCTAAATGGTGACAAGACTGAAGTCATTATTTTTGGTCCCTCCAAGGCAAGATGCACTACAGTGAATGATTTAGGTCACCTCACTCCTCATGTCACACCCTCTGCCAGAAACCTGGGTGTCTTCCTTGACTCCGATCTCTGTCTTGACAAACAGATTAGCACTGTGGTCAAAAATAGTTTTTACCAACTCAGAGTGATTTCCCGCCTCAAATCCTTCCTATCTCATAACGATCTTGAAATAGTCATCCATGCTTTTATCACATCACGACTGGATTATTGCAATTCCCTTTATCTTGGCCTCCATCAAACCTCACTTAGACGTTTACAGCTGGTCCAAAACGCAGCTGCACGTCTTTTAACTGGCACCAGGAGACGTGAGCATATCACTCCCATTCTGGCCTCCTTGCACTGGCTCCCAGTCTTTTTCAGAATACAATTTAAAGTTTTATTATTTGTTTTTAAAGCACTCAATGGGCTGGCCCCAGCCTACATCAATGACCTTTTACAGCCCCACTCAGTCCAAAGGTCTCTAAGATCCTCTAACGCAGGGCTTCTTCATGTACCTCGCTCGCGGCTGAAGCAGAGAGGTGACAGAGCTTTTTCTGTTGCTGCTCCACGCCTCTGGAATCAGCTCCCGCCGGACATCAGATTTGCTCCCTCCATCTCTGCCTTTAAATCTAGGCTAAAAACCCATCTCTACTCCTTGGCCTTTCCTTAACCATCAGCTTATTGTTGTTATTATTATAGTTTTATTTTATTTATTTATTTTTTATTTTTCTTTTGATCATTTGTCTTTTAAATATTGACTCTGTACAGCACTTTGGTCAGTGTATGCTGTGTTTAAATGTGCTATACAAATTAAACTTACTTACTTACTTTAACTTTTCCCATCCACCTTTCTCCTTACGTTTTCTGCTTGCCATCTTTCTGTTGACAGGTACTAACGTTACTCTTCTTTGTTGGCCTTTAGGCCTATGGAATAATGATTGACGGATAAATTATCATCTTAGCGCCACCTGTTGTTAGTTGATGGACTGAAAATTTTGGTTATTGAACAGGGCCGACGGCTGTAGACCGGACAGCCGTTCTGGACTTTTCCAGAATGCACAGATTGCCAGTCTGCCCCTGATAGTAGCATCTTCTCTTTCAGTATAGAGCAATACATCTGTGAATTCATGATGCCATCAATGAAATGCAGCTCCCCAACACCAGCAGCACTCATGCAGCCCCACATAAGGACACTGCCACCACCATGTTTCACTGTAGGCACCATGCATTTTTCTTTCTATTCCTCACCTTTGCGACGCCATACAGTTTTGAAGCCATCAGTTCCAAAAACATTTATCTTGGTCTCATCACTCCAGAGTATAGAGTCCCAGTAGTCTTCATCTTTGTCAGCATGGGCCCTCACAAACTCTAGACGGGCTTTTTTGTGCCTGGGCTTTAGGAGAGGCTTCTTTCATGGACGGCATCCATACATGCCGTTCCTCTGCAGTGTACGCCGTATTGTGTCACGGGAAATAGTCACCCCAGTTTGGCTTTCTACTTCTTTCGATAACTGCAGTGAACTTGCATGCCGATTTTTTCAACCCTTCTCATCAGAAGACGCTCCTGTCGAGGTGTTAACTTCCGTGGACGACCTGGACGTCTCTGTGAGATGTTTGCAGTTCCATCTTTCTTAAATTTTTGGACCACTGTTGCTACAGTATTCTGACTGATAAGTAAAGCTTTGGTGATCTTCTTGTAGCCTTCACCTTTGTGGTGGAAAGAAATGATTTTCTTTGGGGAATTCTGAAGAGACCAGTTGAGCATCACTCTCCATCCAGCATCCAGTCACTAAAAGAGGTCGTTGTTGAAGAATGGAAAAAGATTGATGTTGCAAAATGTCTGCAACTTGTTCATTCCATGCCTAGAAGACTTGGTGCTGTCATTAAAAATCATGGAGGCCATACAAAGTACTAGATGTAGTAGGTTTTGTTGTGGGGTGTACTCATTTTTGCACCACCCTAATTTGAGTAAAATTGAAAAATGTGTAATCTAAGTTTATATTATTAACCTTACTTTTTCCTGTTATAAGTTAAACAGATGTTATATTAAACTGTGTACATACAAGTTTGTGTAGCATTAAATACTGATGCGATAGTGCAACAAATTATTACTATTCAGCATCAATATTTAACAGTTATTCCACGAATTTGAGTTGTACATGAGCTGATAGCCGATGAGGCGCATAGCACATGGAGTTGTACGACGAGATTGAGTGGAATAACTGTTTTATTTAATCCACATTCACTGGATTTTGAGAAACAGGGCATTCTTATTTATGTTTTGCAAATTTGATAAAAACTTTACACAAAATGTCCAGTAAAATAATTTCTGCTTAGAACGTAAGCAAACCGGTGAAATGACAGGAGCAATTTGTGAAAAATGCGATAATAATAATAATTCTTGAAAAATAAAAAAAGATACGTTCTTACCATCAAATACTTTCATTCCATATTTGCTGCTTTTTTTCTATGGGGGGGGGGGGGGGGTGTCTTCTTCTTCAGGGTTTTTTTTTTTTTTGGCAGTTGGCAAACCAACTTAAAGGTGCATTACTGCCATTGACTGGGCTGGAGTGTGCAACAGGAGCTATTGGAGGGGGAAAAAAAACTATATTCTTTTAGCTATTTCTGATTCTTTTCAATTTGATGATAATTTTTGGGGTTTTGTTTTCGAGTAGAATTTTTATTTCGTCCTCGGATGTTCAGCAAAATGCTCCGCCATTTTGTTTTTCTCTACTCATGGTATATGAGCTGATATCCGAGTAGTAGAGTAGCCAATCAGAGCTCATGATCGCTCATATCCAGTGAATGTGGATAAAATAATTAATGCTAGTCATTAATGAATGAATGGTTTATAATTTGCTATTATAATAAATAAAAGTATAAACAAAACTAGGGCGACACGGTGGTGTAGTGGTTAGCGCTGTCGCCTCACAGCAAGAAGGTCCTGGGTTCGAGCCCCGGGGCCGGCGAGGGCCCTTCTGTGCGGAGTTTGCATGTTCTCCCCGTGTCCGCGTGGGTTTCCTCTGGGTGCTCTGGTTTCCCCCACAGTCCAAAGACATGCAGGTTAGGTTAACTGGTGTGAATGGTTGTCTGTGTCTATGTGTCAGCCCTGTGATGACCTGGCGACTTGTCCAGGGTGTACCCCGCCTTTCGCCTGTAGTCAGCTGGGATAGGCTCCAGCTTGCCTGCGACCCTGTAGAAGGATAAAGCGGCTAGAGATGATGAGATAAACAAAACTTACACACCCTTCATCACTAGATGGCGACAGTTCTGTTCGAATGATTGTTAAGGTAAAGTGAGACCTAAATGACTACTTGGAAAAGAATTTATCACCAGTCACTTTAGTTCAGAGTTAAATATTTAGCTGGAGATATTTTATTGAACAGAAACACTGATTTTTCTATGCAAAGCACCTGCCGTGTGCAATGTACAGGATACAGCATTACTCAGATTTGATATCAGAAACTATATACACTGTAGGGGTGTTCATGTGTGTGTGTGTGTGTGTGTGTAAGAGAGACAGTGAGAAACAGGCAGCTTAAGTATTATTAGTAGAATTTACTGATCGTAGTGTGTTCCTGGTACATAAACCAGAGAAGGTGAAAATTGTGTTACTTTTGTAAAAAAAAAAAAAAAGAGAAAGCAACATCATAACACAACAGACTTTAATGCTCCTGATGTCTTTTTAATTTACTCATGGAAATGCTTTTTTTTTGTGGTTGATATGAAATTAAATTTTACATGTTTTTAGTGTGCTGCTACAGTTTCCTTTCCTGCTTGTGCAAAAACAGAGAGTGCGAAAGAAATACGAAGAAAGCATGAGAGCAAACAATTGCAAGTCTGAGAAGGAAAACTGAGAAAAAGCATAAAGCATCCGCATAAGTTTTCTCAACTGAATGCAACGATGATTCATGGGAAATTTCAGCTCTAAACAACAACAGGCAGGGTCTGAACAATAAAACATGTGAACAATGAATCTGTTCATGTTTGTTATTGGGCAGATTATCATGGTTGTGCAGAAAACTTCAATGTATAATTTACATTTTACAAGAAGGAACTGAATGTCGAAGCCAGAGCTGGCACGGCAAAAGAACGACAGAAACAATGGAAACATTTTAAAAACAACAAAAAAGTGTCTGGAAAGAAAGGGCAAAAAAAAATGTTTATAATCACCATAATCTGAGAGAAAAGAAGAAAACAGTTAATTACTTAATTCATTGCAATACAGCTTTTTAAACTAAACACCTTAAACTCAAAGGAACTGCACGAGAGAGTAAAAGGGAAAACATGAGAGGAGATAAAGAGGGACACTGAAAGAAAGAAAGATGAGATAGAGAGGGACACAGAGAAAGACAAGACATAGAAAGGGACATAGAAACAGAAGAGACCGAAAGGAACACCTAGTGAAGGAGAAGAGATAGGGAAGAATACTGATTGAAAGAAAAGAGATAGAGAGGGACACAGAGAAAAAGAGAGATAGAGACACAGAGAAAAAGAGAGAAGATAGAGAGGGACACAGAAAAAGAGAGGAGATAGAGAGGAGCACTAAGAGAAAAAGAGAGGAGATAGAGAGGGACACTGAGAGAAAAAGAGAGGAGATAGAGAGGGACACTAAGAGAAAAAGAGAGGAGATAGAGAGGGACACTGAGAGAAACAGAAGAGATAGAGAGGGACACAGAGAAAGACAAGACATAGAAAGGGGCATACAGAGAAACAGAAGAGACCGAGAGGGACACAGAGAGAAACAGAAGAGACAGAAAGGGACACCTAGTGAAGGAGAAGAGATAGGGAAGGATACTGATTGAAAGAAAAGAGATAAAGAGGGGCACTGAAAGAAAGAAAGAAAGAAAGAAAGAAAGAAAGAAAGAAAGAAAGAAAGAAAGAAAGAAAGAAAGAAAAAGAAGAGACAGAGAGGGACACAGAAAGAGATGAGATAGAGAAGGACATAGAGAAATAGAAGAGATGGAAAGGGATACTGAGAGAAAAGAAATAGAGAGGGCCTCTGAGAGGAAGAGAAGAGAGAGAAGGACACAGAGGAAGAGATAAAAAGGGACACAGTAAAACAGAAGATATGGAAAGGGACACTGAGACAAATAAAAGAAATAGAATGGGACTCAGAGGAAGAGAAGAGATAGAGAGGGACACTGAAAGGAAGAGAAGAGATAAAGAGGGGGAAGGAGAAGAGATTGGGAAAGATACTGAGAAAAAAGAAATAGAGAGGGACTCTGAAAAATATGATATGGAGAGGGACACTGAATGAAATAAAAGAGATAGAATGGGACACCTAGTGAAAGAGAGGGACACTCATTGAAAGAAGAGATTGAGAGAAACAGAGGAAGAGAAACAGAAAGAGAGGACACTGAAAATAGGGACATTGAGTGAAAGACTGAAAGAAACAAAATAGAGAGGGACACTGCATGAAAAAGAAGGACACTCATTGAAAGAAGAGATTGAGAGAAACACAGAGGAAGAGAAACAGAAAGAGAGGACACTGAAAATAGGGACATTGAGTGAAAGACTGAAAGAAACAAAATAGAGAGGGACACTGCATGAAAAAGAAGAGAAAAATGGACATAGCAAAAGAGAGATATGAGAGGGACAGAGTAAGAGATGAGATAGAGATGGACACAGAGATAGAAAAAAAGAATTATAGAGGCACAATCAGAGAAAGAGAGAGGATACATTGAGAGACAGGGGAATGCTAAGAGGAAGACAGAAAATAAAGAGGCAACATTCAGAGAAAGAGAAAGTTGACAGGGACACTGAACGAAAAAGAAAGCAATAGGAGATAAAGGTGGACACTGGACAAAAAAGAAAGATGAGAGACTGGGGACAGAGAAAGAGAAATGAGATACACAGAGAAAGAAAGAAGAGATAGAAAGATAGATAAAGAAAGAAAAACAGAATGAGATGTGATAGAAGGACAGAGAGATAGAGACAAGAGATGAGAGAAGATACAAAGAAATAGAAAGAGGAAGGAACACTGAGAGAATGAGAGAGGGAAAAATATATGAACACAGAGAAAGGGAGAGCGGTGATAGAGTGAAGAAACCGTGGGACACACACACAAAAAAAGAGTAGATAGAGTGGGACACAGAAAAACAGAATGAGAGGAGATAGTGCAGGACACTGAAAGAGAGGAAGAGAGAGGAGATATATAAGGACATTAAGTGAACAAAAGGAAGCAGAGATGGACACGGAAAGAAAAGAGACAGAAGGTTAAAGAGAGATGAGAAGAGACACCGATGAAACAGAACCAGATATACAGTAGACATGAACACAGAGAAATAGAGACAAGAAAAAAAAAGAGACAAAAAGCGATAAAGAGGGGCAAGATAGTGCTATACTATGTATACTCCAGAACTGGGTGTGGGGTTCAGGGGGTGGGAGGAGGTGTGTAAGGAGGAGCAGCACATCTACAGAGAAAAGGAGGAGAGAAAGAGAGAGTGAGACAAAAAGAAACAAATCAAAAGAGAGAAACCGAGACACTGCATGCAACTGAGACACTTCTGCTCTGTGCCTGATGTCCATCAGCTCCTGTGCTGTTCAAAGGATTCAATACATTGTCAGTGATTCTGAGAGGAGATTCATTCAGAGCTATGGAGGACAGATGGAGTCAGATGGAGGAACATCATCTGATGAGAGGTGGAGAAGGAACTGTTTAATATGAAGCATGAACAATTTAAGAGCCAATTGGGAACTCATAATCAACAAGCATCAAGCAACAGGATCCAGGACAACTCTGGGGCATTTAGAAGAAAAGGTCTGTCTCTGCAGTGTGTTTGAGAGCACTGGGGTTGTTTCTGAGGGGGTAGTTAGTGAAGGACATCTGTCCCTGGATGGTATTTCAAAGAAGGGCTCAGTCACTAAGTGGTATTGAGAGAGACAGCTTTGTCTCTGGGGGTATTTAAATCAAGAGATCTTTCACATGGGGGTATTTAGATGAAAAGCTCTTTCTCATGGGGATACTTAGATGAAGCTATCTTTCTCAGGGGGTATATAGTTGAAAAGCTCTTCATTAGGAGATATTTAGAGGAAGGTGTCTTTATTTGTGTGGGTGTAGATATTTAGATGAACAGGTCTTTGATAGGGGGTTATTTGGATAACGAGTTCTTTTTAAGTGGGTATTGAGATGAACAGGTGTTTTTCTGAGGGTATTTCAATGAACAGGTCTTCCTAAGGTGGTATCTAGATCTTTGCCATGGGGTATGTAAAGAAAGAGCTCTTTCATAGTAGGTATTTAGATGCAGTGATCTTTCTGAGTGGGTATTTAGATGACAAAATCTTTCTCAGGTGGGGTATTTGATGAAGAGGTAATTTTTAGGGATATACTCAGATGACCAGGTTTTTCTTAGGTGGGGTACTTAAGATGAGGATGTCTTTCTTTGATTGGTATTTAGAAGAAGTGTTCTTTTTTGAGGTAATTAAAGGAAGCGGTCTTTCTCAGAAGGTATTTAGAAGAAGAGGTCCTTCTTTGGGGGTATTTCCAGGGAAACAGCTTTCTTAGCAGGAATATAGATGAAGACGTCTTTCTCAAGGGAGGGTATTTTGAAGAAAAGTTTTTTCCCAGGTAGGGTACTTAGATGAGGAGAGCTTTCTTTGGTGGTTATGTAGAAAAAGAATTCTTTCTGGGGGGGTAGTTAGATGAAGCTGTCTTTCTCCAGAGTTATGTGAAGGAAGAGCTTTCTTTGGTGTTATTTAGATAAAGAAGTCATTGTCAATGTGTATTTAGATTAAGTGGCCTTTCTCAGGGGGTATTTAGATGAAGAAGTCTTTCTCGGATGAGGTGTTTAGATTAAGTTCTCTTTCTCAGTGAGTATTTAGAGGAAGTGGGCCTTCCCAGATAAGGTGTTTAGAGGAAAAAAGTTTCAATGGCATGGTGTCCATCTGTAGGGTATTTCAAGAAGGTAGTTGCTCACAGATGGTATTCAGAAGATCTCTGTCCCAAGGGGGCATTAAGAGGGAGAGGTGCTTCTCTGGGGAGGAAGCTGTCACTGGGGACAAGACGACATATCCTCTGGAGGAAGGAATTTGGAACAAGAGTTCTGTCTCTGGGGGTTAGTTATAAGTAGAGGTCTTGCCTTTTGAGGGGTATTTATAGGAAAGGATGTTTGTGTGGGCATTTCTGGATGTAGGGGGTCTGGGGAAGCCATGGCCTAATGGTTAGAGAAGCAGCTTTGGGACCAAAAGGTCACTGGTTCAATTCCCTGGACCAGCAGAAATGGCTGAAGTGCTTTTGAGCAAGACACCTAACCCTTAACTGTTCCCTAGGCTGCTCTGGGTATGTTACAGTATATGCTGCATTGGATACAAGCTTCTACTAAATGCTGAATAAATTTGTACTTTGGAGATTTCAGTGGATAACTTTAGCAGAACAATTTGGCAGGGATATAAAGACTTCTAGTCATAAGGTACATGTTTGTGGGAAAACCTCAGACTCTGGGAGGTATGTAGGAGATGATGACTGTGCTAATGGGTATTTAGTTGGATAGATCTGTTCCTGGGGTAGATTTGTGTTTCTTTGAAGGGAATTTAAAGAAAAGTATTTGCTTACCTCAGAGGACTATACAGAGTATTTTTGCAGTACTGTCTGTCTCTGGGGTATAGAGCGGAAGAGGTCTGCCCCAGTGGGGTATATATCTGTGCAGGGTATGTCCTGTAACTGGAGGAAAGTCTCTCTCGTTAAGGCATTTCTGAGAAATTATTTTTGTCTAGGGTATTTAAGGGAAGAGGTCTGACTCTCAGGGGATAGTTGGAGGAAAGGAATACATTTAGAGGAAGGCAGGAGGGATTTCTAAAAGGAGGTTTTACTGGTATTATTTACAAGAATTACCCCTTTATTGGGTGTTTAGATGGACAAATCAGAATCTAGGAGGTATTTAATTGAAAAAAGTCTGTTTTTAGGGGTTATGTAGAATAGATCCCTAATTTTAAGTAAGATATTTAGAAGGACTGAATCATGTGTCTACATAAAGGTCCCTGACTCTGGGGGTATTTCAGGGACAAATCTGACTCTTGTAAGAACAAAACTTGTATTCTCTAGGATAAACTTTCAGGATGAGGTCTGTCCTTTGGGGAGGTTTTAGAAGAAAGGTTTGTATATGTGGGTTTTTTGAGGAACTGGACCATCCATCTGGGAAAAAGGGGTTTTGTAGGGTATTTTGGAGATGGTATTTGGATTTTTTTAATATTAAAATGTATTGCTATGGTATTTCGTGAATAGAGATTGTTAAAAAGAGATGAATCCTGTTTTGTTGGAAAATATTAAGGCAAATATTGGACTTTGAGGGGGTTTAGAGGGCAGGAAAAGTAGAGTATCTTCTAGGTAGAGTATCTGGACTATTTAGAAAAAAAAAGTGTTCTGTTTCAAGAGTGTAATTAAAGGAAAGGTTCAAACTCCAAAATGGTATTTAGTGAAAAGATTATTGTGAAGGTATTTGGATTTTGTAGTCTAGTATTTTGAGGATGAAGTTTGTCTCTAGGAACTCAAAAGATGACACTTGTCTCTCAGGGGTATTTATGAGATTTTTGTGGGGAAATTTTCTTGAGGAGTATTTAGAGAAAGAGCTCTGCCATTAGGGGACTTTTGAGATACAGGGTCCTGTGGGTTATTGAGAGAAAATAATAGAATAGCAAATGCATTTCTTGTAATATTTAGACTTTTGATATTTAGTTGGATTCACAAGTACAGATTTGTTTCTGGGAGGTATTTAATGGAACAAGACATACTCTAAGGGGTATTTGGAGTATTTGTGTCTTTCTCTTACCCCTTTTCCACCAACAGGGAATGGGTTCTTGAACCGGTTCAGTTCAGGATTCTTTGAACCTTGGTGCCCCCTAGTGAACCAACCCACATTTTTCACCAGTTTTGAGTGGAACCATTGTAATCAAGAATACATCATGAATGGAGGGTGTGGCACAATTCACAATGGAGTAAACAGTAGGACCAAGATGGCAGTGCACATTGATTACCCTCCAAGCTTTTGTTCTGTTATTGCAGATATTTGTTCTTGGGCCATTTTTTTCTGAAGATGCATCCTTTTCTGTTGTGTTCTCCATTGCTGCACTCCGCTTCCTCTCCAAACTAATGACACACTCACTCAATCTATTTTTGGTCAAAATGCTGTGAACGGTTCAAAATTTGGTGAGCGAATTAGAACAGAACCCATTCCCTGTTGGTCAAAAAGCGGTATATGTGGGTTAATTCTTGTCTTGTTATCACTGGAGCAGAACAACTTCTGCCTGGAACCAACTATGTATATGGGGCAAATCTTTCTCCTGTAGTATTTCAAAGTGCTCATTTGCTTCTGTAAGGAATTTAGTGGAAGAGGTCAGAGTCTAAAGGGTATCTGGAGAAGTTGTCTCTCTCTGTGGGGCAATTATTGTCTCCTCAACTCTAGAGCAGATCTGCTTCTCTTGACCAGAACCAACTGTGTATTGAAGGGGCAAGTCTATCTCCGATAGTATTTCGAAGTACAGATTTGTTTCTTTCAGGAATTTAGTGTAAAAGGTCTAAATCTAAGGGGCATTTTTTTCAAAGAACTTGTGTCTCTCTGTGGGGTAATTTGTATCTCTCTCATCTCTGAAGCAGATCTGCTTTTCCTGCCTGGACAGGTTCCTCTTTCTGTATTACAAGTACATATTTAAGAGGCAAGTTTGTCTCTGGTAGTACTGTATTTTGAAGCATCAATTCATTTCTTGGAGTTATTTCATATAAGACATCTTACTCTAAGGGGTATTTGGAGGATGTTGTGTCTCTCTGTGAGGTAATTCTTATCTTCTCCTCTCTGTAGCAGATCTCCTTCTCCTGTTTGGACTGGCTCCTTTCCCTGCATGGATCAGCTTTGACTTGACCACTGAGTGACTTTGTTACGGGGGAATTGGCACAACCAAAACCTCGACTCTTGTTGAACACAGAGCCACTCTAACCACAGGTACAGTGCAAGAGAGTTATCAAGGAATTTAAGCAAATTTGTCCACATTTTTCTAGTAATGAAAATCAACTAAATATTCTTTTGGACTAAATAAAAGATGAATGATATTGCCAAACACATTTTAATTCGGTTCTAATAATTTACACTCGAGTTCACAGTTATTATTCTATCCAAATTCACTGGATATGAGCAATCATGCACTCTGATTGGCTACTTTACTACTAGGATATCAGCTCATATACCATGAGTAGAGAGAAACAAAATGGCAGCGCATGTTGCCAAACCAACCAAGGACGAAATAAAAACTCTACTTGAAATCAAAACCCCTAAAAATACAAAAAACAGCAACAAAATATGGAATGAAAGTATTTGATGGTAAGACTGTATCTTTTTTTTATTTTTCAAGAATTATTATAGCATTTTTCACAAACTGCTCCTGTCATTTCGCTGGTTTGTTTACATTCTAAGCGGAAATAATTTTGTCGACCATTTTGCATAAAGTTTCTATTTATCGAATTTTCAAAAAAAAAAAGCTCCATTTCTCAAAATCCAGTGAATGTGGATAGAATAAAACAGTTATTCCACTCAATCTCGTTATACATGGCTATACGCCTCGTCGGCTATCAGCTCATGTAAGACTTGATTTCACGGAATAACTGTTAATGAGGGTGGCATGGTGGTGTAGTGGTTAGCGCTGTCACCTCACAGCAAGGAGGTCCGGGTTCGAGCCCCGTGGCCGGCGAGGGCCTTTCTGTGTGGAGTTTGCATGTTCTCCCCGTGTCCGCGTGGGTTTCCTCCAGGTGCTCCGGTTTCCCCCACAGTCCAAAGACATGCAGGTTAGGTTAACTGGTGACTCTAAACTGACCGTAGGTGTGAGTGTGAATGGTTGTCTGTGTCTATGTGTCAGCCCTGTGATGACCTGGCGACTTGTCCAGGGTGTACCCCGCCTTTCGCCCGTAGTCAGCTTGGATAGGCTCCAGCTTGCCTGCGACCCTGTAGAAGGATAAAGCGGCTAGAGATAATGAGATGAACTGTTAATGAATGTAAAATGCACAAACTAGATGGTTATGCAGAAATACACACTTTTCACATTGGCAATTCAAAGAAGAATCTTCAGAATTGACAAAATAATTACTACAGGAGTATTTAACACTATAACAACTTCTCTCATCTCATCATCTCTAGCCGCTTTATCCTGTTCTACAGGGTCGCAGGCAAGCTGGAGCCTATCCCAGCTGACTACGGGCGAAAGGCGGGGTACACCCTGGACAAGTTGCCAGGTCATCACAGGGCTGACACATAGACACAGACAACCATTCACACTCACATTCACACCTACGGTCAATTTAGAGTCACCAGTTAACCTAACCTGCATGTCTTTGGACTGTGGGGGAAACCGGAGCACCCGGAGGAAACCCACGCGGACACGGGGAGAACATGCAAACTCCGCACAGAAAGGCCGTCGCCGGCCACGGGGCTCGAACCCAGGACCTCCTTGCTGTGAGGCGACAGCGCTAACCACCACCGTGCCGCCCACTATAACAACTTCATGTATAAAAACAAACAAACATAGTATAACCAGCATTGTCTAAAATATATTTAAACGAATAAATCAATTCCATCTCTGAATCTTGGAGGAATCCTGGGGGAATTTTGTATAATTTATTGTCTTGATATCGCATTAATGAGGTTTCTACATTTGAAAATGGCTAGTTAGGCAACCTAATGTCTGCTAAGTACTGGAGTGGAGGGTGAGGGGTATGGGGTGCAAATCTGTCTCTGGTAGTACAGAATTTAGTTGCATATTTGTTGTTTTATTTGCTTGTGCAGCAAGATTTTTGTTGTCTGCCAGGACGAAACCGGTCCCCCACCCTGTTATTTGGAGTATTCATACCCCATGACAATTGGCTGCATTTTGACCATTGAAGAATGTGTGTGTGTAAGAGAGAGATATTCTGCAAATTTGATCTGGCTCTGGTAAGAGGATTAAAACCACAATGCTTTGGGATTTTCCCTCTTTAGCAAGTGATTCCATCTAGTTATTAATAATTTCATATTACTTCTATATGTAGGAAAAAATATGGCTTAATTTGTGTGTGTGTGTGTGTGTGTGGACTCAAAGCACAGCTTCACTCTTTATCTGCATATGATTGAACTAATGGTTATTAAGTGTGTTCAGTGCTGGATATGGCAGGCCCGTCTGCCCACAGTCTCAGCCACAGCTATGCACCGTAACCCTACACACTCTGTCAAACTAAGACCATTTGAGAGACTTACACACTCTTACTTTATTCACTAACGCACTGAACAAGAAGATCTGAGAACACAGTGGCTTCAGCCGTCACCTCTGGAACTCTGTGTCTGAGCTCAAAGTTGTTTTAATTTGGATTTCAGATTACGATTAGCACATGATTTTAACGTCAATATAGACCTGGCCCTGGAGGGGTTAGAATGCAATAAATAAATAAATAAATAAATAAGCAAGCCTATGAAATAAATAAACATGGCTATGAAATAAATTCTGAAATAAGTATATGCGGACAGCACAGTGGTGTAGTGGTTAGTGCTGTCGCCTCACAGCAAGAAGGTCTGGGTTCGAGCCCCGTGGCCGGCGAGGGCCTTTCTGTGTGGAGTTTGCATGTTCTCCCCGTGTCCGCGTGGGTTTCCTCCGGGTGCTCCGGTTTCCCCTACAGTCCAAAGACATGCAGGTTAGGTTAACTGGTGACTCTAAATTGACCGTAGGTGTGAATGTGAGTGTGAATGGTTGTCTGTGTCTATGTGTCAGCCCTGTGATGACCTGGCGACTTGTCCAGGGTGTACCCCGCCTTTTGCCCGTAGTCAGCTGGGAACGGCTCCAGCTTGCCTGCGACCCTGTAGAACAGGATAAAGCGGCTAGAGATAATGA
Organism: Neoarius graeffei; assembly: GCF_027579695.1. Taxonomy (NCBI): domain Eukaryota; kingdom Metazoa; phylum Chordata; class Actinopteri; order Siluriformes; family Ariidae; genus Neoarius; species Neoarius graeffei. The sequence continues at coordinate 9,116,204 of NC_083579.1, read as the reverse complement.
GATGAGATGAGAGAAGTATATGGTGTGTAATATATATGAATCAATGTAATAAAAATATGCAAGTAAATATAGGAATAAATACTGTAGGTTTTTATTTCTAACTGATGTTTTTCAAAGTACTACTTTTATTTATCTCAGGGGACATTTATTTCCTAACAGCACACTTATTTAACAGCTCTTTTTATTTTCATTTTACATTTATCTATTATGGAAGCGTATTGCTGCCACATCAGGAAAAAAAATAATAAATCAGTTTCATGTAATAACGTGAAAAGTTTATTGTGATGACAATATATGTTTTTTCTCATTATTGGCTCATTTTTGTTATTTATTATCTCATTTATTTTTTCCCCAACCATATTTATTTATTTGTTTAATATAGCCATAAATGGCATTCCATTGAAATTCATCTATTTGGTTGAAGTGTGATGGTCGAAAATCACTGGTCACCTGACAGAATTGTGTGGCACAATTCTTCAAAGCAGCACTGACTGTTGTATTAAGATGAGTTTTCGCTCATAACACACTCCGAGTGTTTAGATTTCACAGTAAGCCTTTTCCTGATTCAATGTAAATAGTAGAATGTATTCATGACCATCATCATGAATAACCTACACACTGTGCTAAGGGATGTGGAATTCAGGAAATGGTAATTCCTTGTCTAAGATTAATCTTGCTTTTAACTACACTCACTGGCCACTTTAATAGGAACATATTCTAGTTTCTAAGACTGCTGTTCCTTAATTGAATACCTGCTTTTCCAAAGCACTTTTTTTTTTTTTAATGACACAATATGCTTGTATGTATAGGAGCATATTAGCTCAAGAGAAACTGCAATAGCTTCGGTGTGCAAAAGATTTGCCCAGATCTTTAAGGTTTGGTTTAAAGGAGCACTTTGGCTTTCTGGTAACCTATGATGCTGACAGCTGCTGAAATGTTTCATCAAACTCCGAAAGCTCCATTCATTATCCAGCCATTGACTACACACCACCCAAGCACTGATTATTTTCCTATAACAACTTGCTCAAAGTGTTTTATTCCTAACTTGATAGAGTCATTGCTCTATGATGGTGTATTAGGGCCAAACTATTTATTATTATTTAAAAAAAAAAAAAGGGTTGACTTGTGGCAAGGGTAATATTCAGAGAATAAAATTCAGAATTCATACATGTACGACAAAAAAAATTTGAATATTCTCAGAGGTTATAAAGTCATCGATTTGCAAGAGAAAAAAAACCCCTCTCAAATTCCAAGGGGGAAAAAAATCTCAGAAAATCTGAGAGAAAGACATCACGAATTTATTTGGTAAAAGAAAAAAAAGGTGGACCTGTGGCAGGGATAATATTCAGAGAAATTCTGAAGTCATACGCTTACGAGAAAAACTAGGATATTCTCAAAGATTATAAAGTCATTGATTTGCAAGAAAAAAAAAATCAGAAATTCCAAGAAAAAAAAATCTCAGAAATTCTCAGATAAAGACATCACATACTTATGGGTTAAAAAATAAATAAGTGGACCTGTTGCAGGGATAATATTCAGAGAAAAAATTCAGAAGTCATACAGTGCCTTGCAAAAGTATTCATCCCCCTTAGTGTTTGTCCTGTTTTGTTGCATTACAAGCTGGTATTAAAATTGATTTTTGGAGGGTTAGCACTATTTGATTTACACAACATGCCTACCACTTTAAAGGTGCACATTAGGGTGCATCAGTTGCCCTCACTTTCATAAAATCTTATGCATTTTTGTTTGGGTGTTCCTTTTCACCAATAAAGACATCCTGTAAAAATTTTTTGACCATATTCAAAAGTCTAATTGTGGCACCATGAGCTTCATTTTTTGCCAAAAAACGCTTATTTTATGTTTTCGCGTAAGGTTTGAATCACAATGTTGGACTCCATTTATTGATTTCTTGTGACCCAGAGATCATGTTAAGAACCTTTGCAAGGGATTGAGAAGCATTAATGTGATTCATAATACATTTGTATTGTTTAAAAGTAGTTGAACAATGATTCAATGAACAGCTAAAACTCAAACTGTGCTTGATAATATATTTAGAATATGCACTAAAAATGTGTATCTAAGATATTTGGTATACTCTATAAGGTGCCATAATGTTTCATGAAAAGTGATCGAAATTTTGTCATAAAAGTCATAAAATAGCAGCTTTTTCCATAACTTTGAGCTTCTGGTGCCACCATTAAACTTTTGAATTTTGTCAAAATATTTCACCCAGTATGTTTTCTTACCAAAAGGAACATAAAAACAAAAATGCATCATGATCGGAGGAAGTTTTCATTTTTAGGGGGCAACTGACGCACCCTAGTGCACATTGTTTTTTGTTTGTGACACAAACAATAATTAAGATGAAAAAAAAAACCAGAAATCTGAAGTGTGCATAAGTATTCACCCCCCCCTTCGTATGAAACCCCTAAATAAGAGCTGGTCCAACCAATTCACTTCATAAGTCACATAATTAGTTGATTTTAGATCCACCTGTGTGCAATCAAAGTGTCACATGATGTCTGTATAAATCAACTTGTTCTGAAAGGACCCTGACTCTGCAACACTACTAAGCAAGCAGTATGAAAACCAAGGAACCTCCAAACAGGTCAGAGACAAAGTTGTGGAGAAGTATAGATCAGGGTTGGGTTATAAAAATATCCCAAACTTTGAATATCCCACAGAGCACCATTAAATCCATTATAGCAAAATGGAAAGAATATGGCACCACTACAGACCTGACAAGAGAAGGCTGCCCACCAAAACTCACAGACCGGGCAAGGAGGGCATTAATCAGAGATGCAACAAAGACACCAAAGATAACACTGAAGGAGCTGCAAAGATTCACAGCAGAGATGGGAGTATCTGTCCATAGGACCACTTTAAGCTGTACACCCCACAGACCGGGGCTTTATGGAAGAGTGGCCAGAAAAAAAAGTAATTGCTTAAAAAAATTGTTTGAAGTTTGCCCAACAACATGTGGCAGACTCCCCACACACATGGAAGAAGATTCTCTGATCAAATGAGACAAAAATTGATCTTTTGGCCATCATAGGTAGGAAATGCCATGTGTGGTGCAAACCCAACACCCTGAGAACACCATTCCTACAATGAAGCATGGTGGTGGCAGCATCATGATGTGGGGATGTTTTTCATCTGCAGGGACAGGAAAGCTGGTCAGGACTGAAGGAAAGATGGATGGCACTAAATACAGGGCAATTCTGGAGGAAAACCTGTTTCAGTCGGCCAGAGGTTTCAGACTGGATTGAAGGTTCACATTCCAGCAGGACAGTGACCCTAAACATACTGCTAAAGTGATACTGGAGTGGTTTAAAGGGAAACATTTTAAATGTCTTAGAATGGCCTAATCAAAGCCCAGACCTCAATTCAATTGAGAATTTGTGGCATAACTTGAAGATTGCTGTACACCAATGCAACCCATCTAACTTAAAGGAGTTGGGGCAGTTTTGCCTTGAGGAATGGGCAAAAATCTCAGTGGCTAGATGTGCTAAGCTAATAGAAACATACACCAAGAGACTTGCAGCTGTAATTGTAGCAAAAGGTGGCTTTACAAAGTATTCGCTTTGAGGGGATTGAATACCTATGCACACTCCAGATTTCTGTTTTTTCATCTTAATTATTGTTTGTGTCACAATAATAAAAGCAATGTGCACCTTTAAAGTGGTAGGCATGTTATGTAAATCAAATGGTGCTAACCCCCCCAAAATCCATTTTAATACCAGCTTGTAATGCAACAAAACAGGACAAACACTAAGGGGGATGAATACTTTTGCAAGGCACTGTACATGTGTGAGAAAAACTCTGATATTCTCAGAGATTATAAAGTCATCAATATGCAAGAAAAGAAAAAAACCCTCTGAAATTCCAAGAAAAAGACTTCACAAATTTAGTTGTTTTTTTTTAAAAACCCCTCAAAAATAATGCTTTTTTAAAATTATTACAAGGAACCAGATCACTTCACTTGGCAAAGTCATCACAACACAGATAGTTAATGCAGTTTTTCCACCTCGATCATGAAAAATTAAAAGAATAATTCACTTAGTGATTTTAACTACATTTCTCAGAATGCACTGCAGCCAGGAAGCAGTGAAGCATGAAAGTTTTTTTTTCTCATAAATTTGTGAGTTTTTCATTTCTGAGAATATCTGAGAGAAAATCTGAGAACTTTTTATTGTCAGCATACAACTTTAACCTCAGCTCCATTTTTATATTGACAATGACCCTAATATGCCATAATATTGTTCTGATGGTGGAATTTGACAAAAAATATATGTATATTTTTAATTTAAATGTGGTATTTGAGTATCAGAATTTCTGTTAAAACCCATCATGATTGTATCTGGTTTACTTTTTGGGAGTTCATTATTGTTTAGATACAACAACTTCTTATTTTCTCATCTATTCTGAACTTCAGATCATTTAAAACCAACTATCATTTAAAAAAAAAAAAACTTAAATTTGATGACACAATGACCCTTCACTTTTCTAGCCACTTTGCCGCCCTTATTGTTCTTTTCCACTTTTCTCAGTTGTACTCTGGCCGACATGTTTAGATGTGAATATGTTTAGGGAGGATGTTTGGGAAGGGTATTCAGGGAGGATATCCAAATCGCCCTCAGCACACCTTACACATTTTTTCATAAGCGTGAGATTGAAGCAGCTGCATGGACATCAGCACTAGTCGGAGCAGCATCCTTAAGAGGAGGTAATTACATGGTGGAAGGATTAAATCGAACCCTTGTTGATGTTTTTCCATTCATTGCTAATTCAGTTTGTTATTTTCCTGCATGTGTGTATGCATACTTGTTGAAAAGCATTCAAGTGCTCATACCACTTATTTGCGGTTTTGCTTCCAAGTGTTTTTACGTTCACCCTGCATGTGTTATGCCAGTAATAGGAGCTCGGAAGTGCTAACTTGCATGCTGGTATCGGCTCTCGGAGATGTGGCTTGTGTGCACGTGCATAGGACATGCTGGTATTTGCGGCTTGTGGTTTCCAAGCTGTAAAAAGTCAAACAGTTCCTGGTAATGAATTTCCGCTGGGTTTGTGCTTAGCACTGCAAGTGTTTATTATCATGCCTCATTTCAGTAGGGGAGATTGCTGAGTTCACTTTGTTTTCGACTGACTCAATTTAGCCATATTGAATTTTCCATAGTCGTGTCTATAAACACACAGCAACACTGCGTGCATACGAGAGCAAAGCTTATGCCCTTAGACAAGAAGGAGCCTTCAATCTCAGACCCTTATGTTTTCTGCTGTATTGAAAAAAAAAAACACAACTGAAGCTTAGGGGAGAGCGGGGTAAGATGAGCCACTTTTTACATTTTTCATCATAACTACATGTTAAAGCCATTTTTGCTTCCAGTCTACACACCATACCAAATTTCAAAGTGTACTGTTACTATATGAGCAAAAAATAATTGATAAGCTCTTATGGTTAGAGTGATATTACCTCTTGAAAAAAAAATGTCAAGTGGCTCAACTTACCCCATGCATGGGGTAAGATGAGCCACTGTGTGGGGTAAATTGAGCCAACACAAAACATGTTAGGTTAACAAAGTAAACAACTTTTATTATTAGAAATGCAATCAATGAATCAAGTCAAGTCAATCAAGTGGGGGATAGGGCCGTTGCATAGAGAAGGGGAGATGAAGAGAGAGGTGATAGAATGAGATGGGATAGGGAGGGATAGATGGATGGATAGAGAGAGATATGCGTAGATCATGCACATCATGCGCATCATGCACACCTGTAATAACAGAGGGCATTATTTTATTTATTAAAAACCTTTTAAACATATTATTTATATTAACATGTTATTTGTTTGTTTATTTTTTGTTGTTGTTGTTGTCATATATGACCAGTAAATGTGAAAACTTAAGTGTCATCCATATTGGGTAAGCTCAGCCACCAATGGGGTAAGTTGAGCCAGTGGCTCAACTTGCCCCACATCTAATGGCTCATCTTACCCCGTGGCCACCATTTTGTAGAAAAATGCTAATAAAGGGGATTAGGCTAATCAAAATTATTTTATTAGCATTCATATCATAGCTTAGAAAGCCACTAACTTAACCCTAATGTGTCTAAATATTATTCTACTTTTGTCTTCTCTAAATCATCTTCACTGTGGACAAACATGGAATTGACTTAGAAAGCACAAAAACACATTTTTATAAATATCTCCCTCACCTAGTTTGACATGTGGTGCTCCTCTCCACAAGTGTAAGTAAATGGTCCCGCCCCCCTTTGAATGTGGTCACATGGTCACATTTGTTTACTGTTTCTTAGAAACAGGGGGTGGCTCATCTTACCCCCTGGCTCATCTTACCCCGCTCTCCCCTATATGTGTAACATTTACAAACTCTGAAACTCAAGTACAGCTCATTTACTAGAACCTAGATTCTCTGGAAAGTCTTTTTGATTTTCCAGGTATGAAATATGTCAGTGTGTTAAAATGCCTGAAGGGCGATGCTAAGTGCTCGACTAATGGACATGAACCTGACCTGTTACCTGTTAGTGTGTGCCTAATACCCTGTCCACACTAGGGATTTTGTACCGATACGAAACTACTTTCGTACCGCAACACCTGTCCACACTAGCAACTATACCGGTACTGTAGTGGTGTAAAATGTATGGGTTTCGTACCGGTACAGTATCGGTACTGTAGCGCTTCGCGTAGTGTGGACAGATGAAGCGGCTCTGTATCGATACAAATATAATGTGCATGCGCAAAGTCACACACCTCAATCGATGTCTTCGCTGAATAAAATAGTGAAGAATGGAGATTCATTTGTTTCTTTCTCAACTGCCTCGCGCGTTTTATACGATTCGACTGAATAAATGACCACCAGAAATACAGACTGTACATGGACAACAAAAAGCACACGCACGTTGTTTCATCCGCCATATATTCTCGGAAGGAAGTTACTCAGTAACCACGGAAACATTTCGCGCACGCGCATTTCAACTACCGTGAAATTTCATCCGCCATATATTCTCGGAAGGAAGTTACTCGGTAACCATGGAAACATTTCGCGCACGCGCATTTCAACTACCGTGAAAGAAAACCGCAAACATTTCTCGCTAGTGTGGACAGATGCACTAAACTGTACCGGTATACTTTGTATCAATACAGTTATACCACTTTCGTACCGGTATAAGTGTGAACACAGCATAAGTGGAACCTGACCTCCAGAATAGCTGCCCCATTGTGACATTATGCTCAGCCAAATGTCTTTGCCTTAACATCAACACAGATTCCATCAGCCCAAAGGGATTGCCTCTTTAATATTTGAACAGATTTATGAGGCAGAAGTCCCACAGATATTGGTAACACTTTACATTAATGCTAACTAACATTATTCGACACATTATTGAACATTAATGAACCATGAACTTCACCATTTATCATCAGCCTCCTTCAGTCTATGGAACACACTACAAGATACAGTCCGCTGGTCAGATTGCCTGATCTCTTGAGCCCCATGCACCCAGTGGAGCAGGCAGACCGTGGCAGGACAGCAGCTTACTGGCTGGGGGCTGCCAAGCTTAAAGCAGGTGGTAGCTGTCCAGTAAGATGCAATGATCTCTCCTACCAACTGAAGAAGCCCCTAGCATTCAGCTCTATGCCAATCGAACTTGAGCTCATCACTTCCCGTGTTGTGCCCCTGTTATAGGGCTGGAGTGTCCTCTCCAGAGTGCATGCCTTGGCAGAAAATTGGAGACATAGGGTTGCCCATGCATCTAAGTCTCCCTTTAGGCCTTGCTCGTGGAGTCCAAAGGGCTGTGGAGGCAGGACGTTTGGCATCAGGAGCTGCCAGAAAGGTGATGGACTTCATCAGTTGACTGCCTGCGGGGCCCCACTCTGTTGCTAGTGACGCCATCAGAGCCCTTGACCTAAGGTTCCTCTGCCTCTTCCGCTGTTCCTAGACTTTGTGCACTTCATGGGGAGGCAACACGTACCTAACAGCACTGAAACTTCACCATTAACACATCATAAACAACATTAATGTCTAGATACATTGGTAATTTTAATAATAAACAATGAACACCTGTATGGATTATTTTTTACCATCAGTGAGGAAATTTAATGCACAGTGACAACGGACATGAACAAAACCTTAATGATGTTCGCTGAATTACTGAAGGACTAAGCTGAATCCTAGAATTTATACATTCAGAGATATGAGCTGAGTAAATAATCAACTTGAATACACATTCCTCAGTTTCTCAATGTAGTTAGTTAACATTTAGACATCAATTCATTTATACACCCATGTACTTTATTACTTTGCTAACATTAATGCTGAAGTTCATGGTTGTTAAGTCAGGAATAAAGCATGAGAAGGTGTGCTGTTTTAAGAAATATTCAGTATTAGGGAGTTGCGAGTTGTGTCCTGATATACATATAAAATTGATTTGCATGAGGAACAAAGGCTAGCCCATATGATCCAATCCCACAGAAGAGCTACTGGAGCACAAACTGCTGAAAAAGAAGTTGGACCATATGGGCTAGCCTTCGTGCCCCATGTGAATCAGGGAGCCTTCGACACCCATGACCCTGTCACCGGTTGTCCTTCCTTGGACCACTTTTGTTCAGTATTAGCCACTGCATATTGGGAACATCCCACAAGATGTACCGTTTTGGAGATGCTCAGACCCAGTCATCTAGCCATCACAATTTGTCAAATTCGTTCACTTGCCCATTTTTCCTGCTTCCAACACACCAGCTTCAAGAACTGACTGTTCTCCTGCTGCCTAATATATCCCACCTCTTGACAGGTACCGTTGTAATGAGGTAATTCACACTTATTCCATGAAATTGAGTCATACATGAGCTGATAGCTGATGAGGCGCATAGCATCGAGTTGTCTATAAGCCATGAACGACGAGATTGAATGGAATAACTGTTTTATTCTATCCACACTCACTGGATTTTGAGAAACAGCATTTTTAATTTTTGCAAATTTGATAAAGAAAAACTTTATACAAAACATCTGACAAAACAATTTCCGCTTAGGCGGACTTCTTAAAAACCTATCGATGTCTGCACAAATTGACTTTAGTGTTGTTGTTTTTTTGTAGAAAGTGCCATCTTACTGTCATGCCGAGGTATAGAATAGCTTTAGACATTTATTTAATTCTTCCTTGGACATTTCAGTTCTGTAATTTTCAAACTTCTTTGAGCTTTTGAACCAGTCTAAAAAAATTCAGCAAATTTTAAAGCTTAAAGGAACAGTCCACCGTACTTCCATAATGAAATATGCTCTTATCTGAATTGAGACGAGCTGCTCCGTACCTGTCCGAGCTTTGCGCGACCTCCCAGTCAGTCAGACGCAGTCAGACGCGCTGTCACTCCTGTTAGCAATGTAGCTAGGCTCAGCATGGCCAATGGTATTTTTTGGGGCTGTAGTTAGATGCGACCAAACTCTTCCGCGTTTTTCCTGTTTACATAGGTTTATATGACCAGTGACATGAAACAAGTTCAGTTACACAAATTGAAACGTAGCGATTTTCTATGCTATGGAAAGTCCGCACTATAATGACAGGCGTACTAACACCTTCTGCGCGCTTCGGCAGCGCATTGATACGGAGCTCAGATATCAATGCGTTGTTGAAGCACGCAGAAGGTGTTAGTACGCCTGTCATTATAGTGCGGACTTTCCATAGCATAGAAAATCGCTACATTTCAAGTTGTGTAACTGAACTTGTTTCATATCACTGGTCATATAAACCTATGTAAACAGGAAAAACGCGGAAGAGTTTGGTCGCATCTAACTACAGCCCCAAAAAATACCATTGGCCATACTGAGCCTAGCTACATTGCTAACAGGAGTGACAGCGCGTCTGACTGCGTCTGACTGACTGGGAGGTTGCGCAAAGCTCGGACAGGTACGGAGCAGCTCGTCTCAATTTGGATAAGAGCATATTTCATTATGGAAGTACGGTGGACTGTTCCTTTAAAGATGAAGAATGTAAACAAACCGGCAAAATGATGAACAATTTGTGAAAAATGCGATAATACGGTAATTATTCTTGAAAAATAAAAAAAAAAAGATACGTTTTACCATCAAATACGTTCATTCTATATTGTTGCTTTTTTGTAGTTTTGGCTTTGAGTAGAGTTTTTTTTTTTTATCTCATCCTCAGCTGGTTCAGCAACACACTCTGCCATTTTGTTTTTCTCTACTCACAGTATATGAGCTGATATCCTAGTAGTAGATTAGTCAATCAGTTAGCGCGCGTGATTGCTCATATCCAGTGAATGTGGACAGAATATAGAAGTCAAAGTTACGTTTAACATTATGGGACATCCTTAGAATTGTTTTTTGGTCTCATGAATTCAGTGAGGAGGAAAAAAATGCAGCTGAAGTCCTGAAGAATTTGTTACTGTCAGTTTAATGAACACGCCTTCTAAGAAATCAGAATCAAGGCTCGAGAATCAAGAACTGTCGTATAACGTTAAGTGATGAAGTCAAATCAAATTAACCTGAAAGTTATTGAGATATATTAAAGGATCAGATGAAGAACCAAGCTGAGGACAAACAAACACAAGAGTTTGCATGTTTACTTCTGCCAGCTTTGGTGGAGGAGGTTATGGTTTTGCTTCCCGTTTTTTGTTTGTTCCCAATGTAACTCAAAAAGTACTGAATGGATTTTGATGATATTTGGAGGAAAGGTGGGCCATGGGCCAAGGAACTACTAATTAGATTTTGGTGCAAATCGGAATGTGTGGTTTGGTGGAGGTATGCAGTTTACTGAATACCTTCTGGCTTGGAACTGTTGTTAAACCTATGTCAGATCTTTTAATTAGTATTTATAGATTTTTTTTGTGTGTGTGTGTGTATGTACCGGTATGACTGTATATAACGTCTTTGACAATTTCCAGTCCTCAATCTGAATCTCTATGTGCTCGTTTGTTTTTGACTTCATCATGAGTATCTTTCTCTGAAGGAGTTACTTGTAGTTATTAAATGACTTGATAAAACGTACACTAGAGCTAATTAACCCATAAAAAGTCTGTAAAAGACCCCCAGTTTCTCACTGTGGTTTCTGTGAGTGAGGAGTCACTGCTAAACTTCCCACATCCGTCTCTAATACCCTTCATATGGCGCCCTCTCTCTCTCTGACTGTTTATGTATCCATGGCGTATTTCAGCACTGGTGTAAGCAAAGCTCTAATTGTTTTTCCCTTTCACGCCACAGACAGAAAAGCCCACTTCCTGCTGATCTCACAGTTCCGAGGCTGCTTGCCTTTGATGGGTGCTCGCATTTATTGGCACAGGGAACGCTAGGGCTTCTGAGGGAGTAAACAGCAGTAATGCTGACTGAGACATGGAATGGAGACGCAGCTGATTAATCTTCCCCTGGCCCAGTTTGAGACCTGAGCAATTGGATGCTGCTGTTGTTTGGGAAAGGAATATTTCACCTGAAAACCATTTTGACTGATCAAACCATTCATTTTCAAATTAAGTTCAAGATACCAAGCTACAACCATTAAAACCTTTCTCTTACTCTTTGCAGTTTTACGATAAAATTGACTTGTTTGAATAAAGTTCAGGCGGCATGGTGGTGTAGTGGTTAGCACTGTCACCTCACAGCAAGAAGGTCCGGGTTCGAGCCCCGTGGCCGGCGAGGGCCTTTCTGTGCGGAGTTTGCATGCTCTCCCCGTGTCCGCGTGGGTTTCCTCCGGGTGCTCCGGTTTCTCCCACAGTCCAAAGACATGCAGGTTAGGTTAACTGGTGACTCTAAACTGACCGTAGGTGTGAATGTGAGTGTGAATGGTTGTCTGTGTCTATGTGTCAGCCCTGTGATGACCTGGCAACTTGTCCAGGGTGTACCCCGCCTTTCGCCCGTAGTCAGCTGGGATAGGCTCCAGCTTGCCTGCGACCCTGTAGAACAGGATAAAGCGGCTACAGATAATGAGATGAGAATAAAGTTCAGGAAGTGTATTGATGGACATGAATATAGAGAAAGAAAAGAAACAAAATGTAGTCAAGAGTAAAAGAAACATTAATAATAATAATAATAATAATAATAATAATAACGGTGGTGTAGTGGTTAGCACTGTTGCCTCACAGTAAAAAAGTCTTGGGTTCGAGCCTAGCGGCCGGGGAGGGCCTTTCTGTGTGGAGTTTGCATGTTCTCCCTGTGTCTGCATAGGTTTCCTCTGGGTGCTCTGGTTTCCTCCACAGTCCAAAGACATGCAGGTTAGGCTAATTGGCGGCTCTAAATTGACCGTAGGTGTGAATGTGAGTGAAAACGGTTGTCTGTGTCAGTCTTGTGATAACCTGGCGACTTGTCCAGGGTGTACCCCGCTTCTCACCCATAGTCAGCTGGGATAGGCTCCAGCTTGCCTGCGACCCTGTAGAACAGGATAAGCAGCTACAGATAATGGATGGATGGATGTGTGGTGTGATGAAGCCAACTTACTGTTAACAAAAATTGATTATTTTCCAATAACATTTTCCAAAGTGTTTTATCTATCTATCTATCTATCTATCTATCTATCTATCTATCTATCTATCTATCTATCTATCTATCTATCTATCTATCTGATACCACAGCAATTAGTCAACACCAATGTTCTGTTTCATTTATTAAAGAATGACATATCACACTTTCCATTCATAGTTATCCATTTATAGTTACATTTAACGTTATGGAACATCCATGAAACAAGTCCTGAAACTGGAGACTCCTTCCATAAATATTAAAGAAACTCTCCTTTCAGAAAACTTCATATCAACAAATAAAGATTTAAATTTTTGTTAAATAGCAAAAATATTTTTATTTGTTCAAGTGCTGGTTCCATTGTATGAATCGATCATAGCTGCTGTTCTAGAAAGTTAACCAGAACATCAAGGACGTAGTAGCTCATCTGGCCTGCCATCAAAACAACCATGATGACCAAAACATCAAACAAAACTGAAATGTGACGATGTAAGAGAGGACCAACCTCCACAACAAATTGTCTACAACAGAAAACTCAACAAAGGACTAAATTTTGTTTTCCGACGGAAGATTGACCCAAAACGTTGATCGGAACTGAATTGGCATGATAAATGAGAGAGGAGATACAATTCTAGTCAGAAGAAAATATGTTAAGTTGACCTGATGACTAATTTCTTCGCAAAAAATTGACAATACGATGACCAGGATTTGTCCAGAAGGTCGAGTTCTTTCAAATAAAACAATCAGAACTGAAATCCATTGAGAACTGAGGGAAGGAGGAGACATGATTTAACTGAAAATAAAGTTGTCAACAAATTGTTTTTAACAGGAAAATCAACAAACAAATGAGCAAGTTTTGTTCCCCGAGGGAAGATCGACCCAAAACATCAATCAGAACTGGAATCGGGTAAGAACTGTGAGAGGAGATACAATTCTAATGAGAAGTCCCAAAACTCGTTAAAGTGACTTAATTAGCAGTTCGTTAGCAAAAAAATTGACAATACAATGATCAAGTTTTGTACAGAAGGTCGAGCTCTTTCAAATAAAACATCCATCCATCCATTATCTGTAGCCGCTTATCCTGTCCTACAGGGTCACAGGCAAGCTGGAGCCTATCCCAGCTGACTATGGGCGAGAGGCAGGGTACACCCTGGACAAGTTGCCAGATCATCGCAGGGCTGGCACACAGACAACCATTCACACTCACACCTAGGGTCAATCTAGAGCCACCAATTAGCCTAACCTGCATGCCTTTGGACTGTGGAGGAAACCCATGTGGACACGGGGAGAGCATGCAAATTCCACACAGAAAGGCCCTCGTTGGCCGCTGGGCTCGAACCCAGGACCTTCTTGCTGTGAGGCGACAGTGCGAACCACTACACCACCATGCCGCCCCTCAAATAAAACAATCAGAACTGAAATCCATTGATGATAGAGGGAGGAGATATGATTTAACTGAAAATAAACAAAGTTGTAAACAAATTGTTACAACAGGAAACTCAACAAACCACCAACCAAGTTTTGTTCCCCATGGAAAGCTCGACCCAAGACATCGATCAGAACTGGAATCAGATAAGAAATCAGAGAGGAGATAGAATTCTAATGAGAGGCCTGGAAAATTTGTTAATGTGGTCTAATTAGTAACTCATTAGCAAAAAATTTGACAAAACAACAACCAAGTTGTGTGTGGACTGATCAGCTCTTTCAAACAAAACAATTGGAACAGAAATCCGGAGAACTAATGGAGGAGATACGATTTAACTGAATTGTGGACGACGGACGCCACACCATGGCAACAGCTTACAGCCAGATCAACTCACTAGCACCTTCTGACCAATCAGAACTGAGAATTCAAAGTCGATCTGGTATAAAAGCTGTATGTTGAAGTAAAACAAAAAATGTTGTATGAAAAGGCAGTGTTTCTTTTTTTAAGAAAAAAAAAATCTTACTGATATATGGAGTCTGATGAATGCTAATTAGCAATGTGTTCCAGATGCTGGTGGAAAAAAAAAGGTACTTCGCCACAGTTTTTAATAATATGTGGAATATGGAGAAGATTAGCATGGGAAGAGCAAATGGTTCTTTGGTATACAGTTATCAGACTTTCGGAGAAGTACGAGAGTGTTGTTCCATTCAGAGATTTAAAAACTAGTAACAAAATCAGATTTAATTCAAAAATAATTCTCAATGCCTACTTCATGCATTAAAATTATAGAAGGTTCTTATAGCTTCTTTCTCTGTTTCTCTGTAGAATGTTCTGGAAACTTGCCTTACCTGCCATTCTGGCATGCACCCTCTGTGCATCCATGGAAACCAAGAAGCCCCGCCCAAGAGGCTCCATCCCCTCTCCTTACAAGCTCAAAGGCAATGAGCTGTTGTCCTCACCTTCCATCATGCTATCATCCCTGTCTCACCAACCTCCATCAAAACGGCACAAAGGCAAACAGGATGTTCTGCTGTCAAGTCGTGAGGCACTGGTGGTGACTGAGCGGAAGTACCTGAAGAGTGACTGGTGTAAAACACAGCCGCTGAGGCAAACTGTTAGCCTGGAGGGATGCGTGAGCCAAACCATCATCAATCACTTCTGTTACGGCCAGTGCAATTCGTTTTACATCCCACGACATCTGGCTCCTGCAAATGGGCGCCATGGTCGGAAACGGGCACCAAAATCCAACCAAGGTGCTTCCTTCCAGTCGTGCGCTTTCTGCAAACCTCACCGGATCTCCACACTAACAGTACGGCTTCACTGTCCCAGGTTACAGCCAACGTACCGGCATCGGAAGGTCCAGCGCATTAAGGAATGCAGGTGCATGTCTGTTAACGTCAATGACACCCACTGACCAAGGGGGATTGTTGGAAATGGTTCTCGATACAACAAACTGAGCCTGTTCTTAGCGAATGGACAGAGAAGAGATGCGCAAAGATACCTTGAACTGATATCTTGATGGATATAATTCAGTCAGACAAGAAATGGAGTTAAAGTCTGGCAATGTGAAGAAGTGATACTGGACACCATACAAACATTCAATAATAAACAGTTGACCTTTTTTTTTGTGGAGTAGGGCCAATTAGTAAAAAGACATCTACATTTACTTATTTGGTCCAAAGTGACTTACAATTTGAGCTGAGAAGATGAGGATTAAGAGTTTCCCTCAAGGAGCCAGCAACTCGACAGTACTGGGATTCAAACTCACAACCTTCTGAACAGTAGTAACTCCTGAGCCTTTGTCTTCACATCAAATCTGGACAATGGAACGGTGATTATATTACTGGTGTCAAGGTAAATCCTGTAGCTTGGTGAAGGATATAATCAGACATCGGGAGTTCAAGATTTTCACAGACACACAAAATCTAAGAAACCAAAAACACTTCCTGGTCATGTGAGCCCAACTTGTTCAAAGAAAATTGAGTATTTGTGGAGTGTCATTGTCATCCTCTTCTGCCTTGTCCAGCACTGTTGCCAGGTCGGGGTCCATGTGGACCCTATTGATCCACATGTTGTATTAATTGGAGCATAGTTTTACGCCGGATGCCCTTCCTGTCACAACTCTCACATTTCTGGGCTTGGGAAACAACCATTCACACCTATGGACAACTTAGAATAGCCAGTTAACCTAACTGCATGTATTTGGGGAAACCGGAACACTCGTTGAAAACCCAGAACCTTCTTGCTGTGAGGCAACAACGTGAACCACTACACCACCATCCCACCCTATGTGTGGTGTGTGAAGGTTAAAAAAAAAAAATCCATCCCAAGAGATGAGATGAGATTCTACACAACGGCATCTTGAATTAGTGCTAATTGCAATTATTTTCCAAATAATATTGGAAAATTGGTACTGCCAAACCTCCATCTTAGATCCATCCAGGCCATCAGAAGACTGGCCAAGGCTCTTACCAAACCGATACCGAAGCAAAATCTGTACTTTGGTGACATAAATAAAAGAACATTTTTCTAGATGGATGGATTTCATGATACAGGATTCGCCCTGATGGACATACTGTAGCTGGGAAACTGAACACAAACACATCGGGACAAGATTCTGTCAATTTGACCACTACTTGACTGTCAATGTGAATATTGTGCACCAATATGATCTATCAGATATTTTAAGAATAAATGACATTTGCTGGGGAAAAAAGCAATACTGGTACACATAAACAATATATTGGAGTTTATTATAGTTATTATTAACAAAATACAAATATATATATATATATATACGTAAAATTTTATATAATACATCTGTCATTGTATTGTATGTTTCAGTAAAAACAAACCTGAATTTATTTACATGGGCTTCTGGTCAGTTTGTTGTGGATATAAAATTGTATGAAAGTTTCAAAACCATAACCAACACAACATCGATTTTAGCAAAACACGTCGATTAGATTAGATAGAATTTTGCGCTAAACATATTCCAGTAGTTTCCAGTCATGAACTCTTACTCCAATGTGCTTTAAAGGAAGCTTCGTGATGCTCTTTGTTGATAACAGCGTCTTATCCTGACTGTTTATAATTATTTAAAGCCCTCAAATTCAACATTCGGCTAAACGAGGCTTTAGGAAAATCTGAAGATGAGATTTTATGGATTTATAAAAATAAATTAAGACTCAGATGCACGCTCCTGCTGCAGAAATGAACAATTTCAAACTTTCTGCTTTCAAACTGGGTCTGTGGTGTAGTCGCTACATCGTAGATATCTTTACATGTATTCTATTTGTAAATAAGAGTCTATTCTCTAACCATCCATGGCCTGATGGTTAGAGAAGCAGCTTTGGGACCAAAAGATCACTGGTTCAATTTCCTAGACCAGCAGGAATGGCTGAAGTGCCCTTGAGCAAGGCACCTAACCCCCAACTGCTCCCCAGGCTGCTTTGGGTATGTTATTATGGGGTGCCAAGTGTCACCGGGCCCATTTCGTCCGACGAAATGGAGAAAATGAAGACGAAATTATAAAACACCGTGATGCCTTTCATCCACGGAATGCAACACATCATTTTTCATTATGTCCACGAAATGCATTCTGTGATGGACGAAATGCATTCCGTCGGATTTCACACACACAAAATGACATACTGTCTTCATCATTTCGTGGACATAATGAAAAATGATGTGTGCATTCCATGGACGAAAGGCATCACGGTGTTTTATAATTTCGTCTTCATTTTCTCCATTTCGTCGGACGAAATGCATTCCGTCCGACGAAATGCATTTTGTGATGGATGAAATGCATTCCGTCCAACGAAATGCATTCTGTGATTGACGAAATTCATTTCGTGATCTACCATACTGCATTCTGTGGACGAAATTCATTTCGTGATGGACGAAATGCATTTCGTGATGGACGAAATGCATTTCGTCCATCACAGAATGCATTTCGTCCATCATAGAATGCATTTCATGGGACGAAATGCATTTCATCATCACAAAATGCATTTCGTCCATCACAGAATGCATTTCGTCCATCATAGAATGCATTTCGTGGGACGAAATGCATTTCATCATCACAAAATGCATTTCGTCCATCACAGAATGCATTTCGTGGGACGAAATGCATTGCGTCGGACGAAATGCATTTTGTGATGGACGAAATGCGTTCTGTCACTGACGAAATTAATTTCGTGATGCATCATATGCATTCCGTGGACGAAATACATGTTGTGATGTACAGAATGCATTCTGTGGACGAAATATATGTCGTGATTGACACCATGAATTTCGTGATATAGGGAATGCATTCCATGATTGACAAAATGCATTTCGTGATTTCACACACACAAAATGACATACTGTCTTCATCATTTCATGGACATAATGAAAAATGATGTGTGCATTCCGTGGATGAAAGGCATCACGGTGTTTTATAATTTCGTCTTCATTTTCTCCATTTCGTCGGACGAAATGCATTTCGTCCACGAAATGGGCCCGGTGACACTTGGCACCCCATATGTTGTATGTCGCTCTGGATAATAACGTCTGCTAAATGCCATTAATGTAATGTAAATACACCCCCCCCCCCCCAACAAGCAAGGCTAACTTAATGAAATAATTACAGCTTAATCCAAAAAAAAAAAAAATGTGCTCAAGTTTAGAGAAAACATTTAAAAGCGTATAATACACTCACTGTCCACTTTAATAGGAACTTGTTCTTGATTCTAAGATCCCTGTTCTTGGCTGCAGGAGTGGAACCCGATGTGTTCTTCTGCTGTTGCATGCTGAGATGCTTTTCTGCTCACCGTGGTTGTAAAGAGTTGCTATGAGTTACTGTATCCTTCCTGGCAAAAAAGCGCAAACCGATCTGGGGTGGGTTTCCCAAAAGCCTCTTAACACTAAGAGCATTTTAACTAGGAGAGAGTGTGTTCATTGTGATGCTCGCTCTACTATTTAACGATGATCTTTGTGCTACGATGCTTTTAGGAAACCCACCCCTGGCCATTTTCTTCTGACCTCTCTTATCAACAAGGGGTTTGTTTCCATCCACAGAACTGTTACTTGCTCACTCAGTGATGCTTTTTGTTTTTCGCACCATTCTGTATAAACTCTAGAGACTGTTGTGTGTGAAAACCTCAGGAGATCAGCAGTTTCTGAAATACTCAAACCAGTCCATCTGACTCAAACCAACACCTACAGTGCCACAGTGAAAGAAAGTCACACTCTGAGATCACAATTTTTCCCATTCTGATGTTTAAAGTGAACATTAACTGAAGCCCTGCATGATTGTATGCATTGTGCTGCTGTCGAGAGATTGGCTGATTAGAGAACTGCATCAAACAACAGGTGGATGGGTATTCCTAATAAAGTGGCCAGTGAGTGTATGATTTCAATATACAGCCACAGAAGGTTTTTGGATGATTGCTTTTCGGAAAACACCAACAAGAAGGACATTTGCTCATTTATTTGGACATTGTTATAATGCAGAAAAGTTGCTTGAGAACATTCTTAATTGTGGTGAGAACGAAAAGTAAAAAATAATAAGCGCTGTATACAGGGTGGTGTGAAGATATGTAGTAACTGTTCCTACACTGAAGCTGATTATTTTCCACTAGGAGCACATCCCAAAGCGTTTTATTCTTCTTATATTACAGCAATCTGTCAATGGTGGATTTTAAATTTATCCATGAAACAAGTGATTTCCTGTTTTTAAGTACAACCCCGATTCCAAAAAAGTTGGGACAAAGTACAAATTGTAAATAAAAACGGAATGCAATGATGTGGAAGTTTCAAAATTCCATATTTTATTCAGAATAGAACATAGATGACATATCAAATGTTTAAACTGAGAAAATTCATCATTTAAAGAGAAAAATTAGGTGATTTTAAATTTCATGACAACAACACATCTCAAAAAAGTTGGGACAAGGCCATGTTTCCCACTGTGAGACATCCCCTTTTCTCTTTACAACAGTCTGTAAACGTCTGGGGACTGAGGAGACAAGTTGCTCAAGTTTAGGGATAGGAATGTTAACCCATTCTTGTCTAATGTAGGATTCTAGTTGCTCAACTGTCTTAGGTCTTTTTTGTCGTATCTCCTGTTTTATGATGCGCCAAATGTTTTCTATGGGTGAAAGATCTGGACTGCAGGCTGGCCAGTTCAGTACCCGGACCCTTCTTCTACGCAGCCATGATGCTGTAATTGATGCAGTATGTGGTTTGGCATTGTCATGTTGGAAAACGCAAGGTCTTCCCTGAAAGAGACGTCATCTGGATGGGAGCATATGTTGCTCTAGAACCTGGATATACCTTTCAGCACTGATGGTGTCTTTCCAGATGTGTAAGCTGCCCATGCCACACGCACTAATGCAACCCCATACCATCAGAGATGCAGGCTTCTGAACTGAGCGCTGATAACAACTCGGGTCGTCCTTCTCCTCTTTAGTCCGAATGACACGGCGTCCCTGATTTCCATAAAGAACTTCAAATTTTGATTCGTCTGACCACAGAACAGTTTTCCACTTTGCCACAGTCCATTTTAAATGAGCCTTGGCCCAGAGAAGACGTCTGCGCTTCTGGATCATGTTTAGACACGGCTTCTTCTTTGAACTATAGAGTTTTAGCTGGCGACGGCGGATGGCACGGTGAATTGTGTTCACAGATAATGTTCTCTGGAAATATTCCTGAGCCCATTTTGTGATTTCCAATACAGAAGCATGCCTGTATGTGATGCAGTGCCGTCTAAGGGCCCGAAGATCACGGGCACCCAGTATGGTTTTCCGGCCTTGACCCTTACGCACAGAGATTCTTCCAGATTCTCTGAATCTTTTGATGATATTATGCACTGTAGATGATGATATGTTCAAACTCTTTGCAATTTTACACTGTCGAACTCCTTTCTGATATTGCTCCACTATTTGTCAGCACAGAATTAGGGGGATTGGTGATCCTCTTCCCATCTTTACTTCTGAGAGCCACTGCCACTCCAAGATGCTCTTTTTATACCCAGTCATGTTAATGACCTATTGCCAATTGACCTAATGAGTTGCAATTTGGTCCTCCAGCTGTTCCTTTTTTGTACCTTTAACTTTTCCAGCCTCTTATTGCCCCTGTCCCAACTTTTTTGAGATGTGTTGCTGTCATGAAATTTCAAATGAGCCAATATTTGGCATGAAATTTCAAAATGTCTCACTTTCGACATTTGATATGTTGTCTATGTTCTATTGTGAATACAATATCAGTTTTTGAGATTTGTAAATTATTGCATTCCGTTTTTATTTACAATTTGTACTTTGTCCCAACTTTTTTGGAATCGGGGTTGTACAACCCTAAATCAAAAAAAGTTGGGACGGTATAGAAAATGCAAATACAATAAAAAAAAAGAAAGCCGTGATTTTCTAAATTTACTTTGACTTGTATTCCATTGCAGACAGAATGAACCCAAGATATTCCATGTTTTGTCTCAACTTCATTTCATTTGGTAATATACATCCATTCCTGTGTTTCAGGCTTGAAACACATTCCAAAAAAAGTTGGGACAGGGGCAGATTAGAGCTAGTAATGAGGTAAAACAATTAAATAATGATGTGATTTAAAACAAGTGATGTCAACAGGTGATCATAATCATGATTTGGTACAAAATCAGCATCCAGGAAAGGCTTAATCTTTGAGGAGCAAAGATGGACCGAGGATCTCCAGTTTATCAACAAATGCATGAGAAAATTATTGAAATGTTTATACACAATGTTCCTCAAAGAAATATAAGAAGGGATTTGGATATTTCACCCTCTACAGTGCATAATATCATTAAACAATTCAAGGAATCTGGAGGAATTTTGGTAGGTAAAGGGCAAAGGGCTCAAGCCTAATCTGAACACCTCTGATCTCTGATCCCTCACTGCATCAAGAACCAGCATTCATCTCTACAGCTGATAGAACCACATGGGCTCAGGATTACTTTGGCAAACCTTTATCAAGCTACAGTACAGAGTTACATCCACAAACACCAGTTAAAACTTTACTATGCAAAAAGGAAGCCTTATGTTAACTGTGTCCAGAAGCGCTGTCGACTTCTCTGGGCTCGGAGGCATCTGGGATGGACCATCGCTCAGTATTGTGGTCAGATGATTCAGTATTCCAGGTCTTTTTTGTAAGAAATGGACACCATGTGCTCCGGACCAAAGAGGAAAATGACCATCCAGACTGTTACCAGGAACAAGTTCAAAAGCCAGGGTCTGTCATAGTATGGGGTTGGGTCAGTGCCCTTGGCAAAGGCAACTTACATTTCTGTGATGGAGCATTAATGCAGAAAAGTACACTGAGATTTTGGAGCAACACGTGTTGTGTTATGAATTTTGAAATGAAAAATATGACAATGACGATCCTGTACTGTTGCACACCTTCAGACCTGTTTGCAGGAAGAATGGGGGAAAATAATGACACTTGAAACACTTCATTACTTGGTGTCTTCAGTCCCTAAACATCTTTTAAGTGTTGTGAGAAGGAATGGAAACATTATAAAGTGGTAAATGCTTTACAGTCCCACCTTTTTTTTTGAAATATGTTGCAAGAATGAAAATTGAAATGTGTTTATTTTTAAAAATAAAACCATTAACATACATGAAGTACAACATCAAATAATGCGTTGTATTGTATTGAGCGCAATACTTTTTTGAGGTCAAAGATTATTTCGAAATCATTGTTTTCATATTAATTTCAACATACTGTCCCAACTTTTACTCATTTGGGGTTGTATTTTAAAGCAGCGGTAACCAGGTTTTTTTTCTCTCAACAGTCACCATTTAATCTTTATTTTAATTAATTAGTTACTATAGAAGCAAGCAGATTAATATAAACCTGTGATTTTAATTGGAGCTGCACAACTGTCAGAGCTGCTTTTCAAGAAAATGAATCAACACCTTCCAGCCAATCAGAGGTATGAAATTTTAGAGGGGTGTTGTTAAATACATCAAAATAAGTCATTCATTCAGAATGTTTCTTATTCAGTATGTTTATACATCAACACTTTTACAGCCATATTTAGGAATAGTGATATGTACTGTATATATTATAATTACTGTAGGTCATGGTGAAGCAGGAGAAAAGAGTGGAGAATTTAGGGCCATGTGGCCCTAAATTCATTAAGTGTTCTATTTAAAAAAAAAAAACTAATACAATTGGAAGTCTGTGATTCGAATTCAGTAGCTTTCGGTCCACGAAACACAAATAATTGGGTGTTGGGGAAAATTCTTTTTATAACCTACACTTAAAATCTGAACGTCAGTCTACCTTTAAGTATTGTCTTTAACCAGTGTTTCCTGGTGGTTTTTTTTTTAATTATTATTTTTTTATTTTATCCTTTATTTTACCAGTAACTTCCCATTGAGATACAATATCTCTTCTTCCAGGGAGTCCTTGCCAAGATGGCAGCTAGCTAGCTAGCTAGATAAAATAAAATAAGAAAGCAAAAAAAGTAAAAATAATAATAATAAATAATAATTCAATAAAAATGAATAAATAAATAGCTAGACAGACAGCTAAATAAATAATTAAATAAAATGTGATTATCTGAATGCTCAACTAAAAATTAATTTTCTATAAAATGACTTCCTGTCCAAATGATTAGCTAAACCAGGTAAGATTAGCAAGGTGAGTAAGCATTACAGTAAAAACACAACTCTGTGTGAAGAATATTCCAGACATGTTTATTATCTTCATCATAAATAGCAAAGTTTACAGAAATAATGCATTAGTGGCAAAAAAAAAAAAAAACCCTCAAAAGACACAGAACAAAAAATCCAACATTAACTGATTTTGCAAATTTGTCAGGATAATATAAAGGAGATCTAGTTCTCAGGAAAAAGTTTATTAAATATTGTTCATCGCTCCTTCAGTTGATATACAGTGGATATAAAAGTGTTCACATCCCATTAAAATAATGTTTTTCTGATGTTAAAAAAAGAGACCACGATAAATAATTTCTAAACTTTTCCCACCTTTAATGTGACCTGTACAATTCAAATGAAAAACAAACAAATCTGTTAGGGGGGAAAAAATAAAAAAATGTACAGTAAGCCGGTTGAATAAGTGTGCACACTCTTAAACTAATACTTTGTTGAAGCACCTTTTGATTTAATTACAGCATTCGGTCTTTTTGGGTTCACGCCTGCCATCAATTAAAATAACTCTGATTAACCCCAAATAAAGTTCAGTTGTCCTAGTAGGATTTTCCTGACATTTCCTCAGTTGCATCCTCCAGTAAAAGCCAGGGTTCACGGAAAGCTTACAAAGCACCAAAGGGATCTCATTGTTGAAAGGTATCAGTCAGGAGAAGGGGACAAAAAATTTTTTTCCACAGCATTAGATATACCATGGAGCACAGTGAAGACCGTCATCAAGAAGTGGAGAAAATATGGGACAACAGTGACATTACTGAGAACTGGACGTCCCTCCAAAATTGATGAAAAGACCAGATGAAAACTGGTCAGGGAGGCTGCCGAGAGGCCTACAGCAACACTGAAGGAGCTGCAGGAATTTCTGGCAAGTACTGGTTGTGTACTACATGTGACAACAATCTCCCATATTTTCCACATGTCTGGACTATGAGGTCGGGTCAAAGAAAAACATCCAGGCCCGGCTAAATTTTGCAAAAAAAAAAAAAAACCTCTCCCAAAAGCACGTGGGAAAATGTGTTCTGGTCTGATGAAACCAAGGTTGAACTTTTTGGCCATGAGTCCAAAAGGTATGTTTGGTGCAAAAACAACACCGCGCATCACCAAAAGAACACCATAGCCACGGTGAAGCATGGTGGTGGCAGCAGCATGTTTTGGGGTTGTTTTTCTTCAGCTGGAACAGGGGCTTTAGTTGAGGTGGAGGGGAATTATGAACAGTTCTAAATACCAGTCAGTTTTAGCCCAAAACCTTCAGGTGTCTGCTAGAAAGATGATGATGGAGAGGAATTTCATCTTTCAGCATGACAATGGCGACAAAAAAGTTCTGGAATGGCCCAGCCAGAACCCAGACCTAAATCCAATTAAAAATCAGTGGGGTGACCTGAAGAGGGCGTGTCTTGTGCACAGCCCTCGCAATCTGACAGATTTGGAGCGCTTTTGCAAGGAAGAGTGGGCAAATATTGCCAAGTCTAGATGTGGCAGGCTGATAAACTCCGACCCAAAAAGACTGAATGCTGTAATTAAATCAAAAGGTGCTTCAACAAAGTATGAGTTTAAGGGTGTGCACACTTATGCAACCAGCTTATTGTACAGTTTTTATATTGTAATGTTTTTCCCCTTAACAGATTTGTTTGTTTTTCAATTGAATTGTACAGGTTTAATTGTCACATTAAAGGTGGGAAAAGTTTTGAAATAATTTATCGTGGACTCATTTTTTTTTAAATCAGAAAAAACGATCATTTTAAAGGGGTGTGTACATTTTTTATATCCACTGTAAAATGTCTCCACTCTGATTGTCATTTGCATCACAGGTCAGTGTTTCTCATTTCAGTTTGGTTTGATTGCTGATTCAGCTCAACTGCTAACGATCTCGCTCGGTATGCGTTTAATCAGAAGTGTAAGAGGACAGAAAATGTTCAACAGCACCGCAAATCCTCAGATCTTCTGCCCCAGTTTGGCTTTCTGTCAAACAACAGAAATGACTCTGATGCGTTATTTGTATTTAGTAACAGAAGAATAGATGACCATCTGTGATTAATGATCATTAAATCCTGTTTGGCTAATTCGTGCAAGCCTTGAAAAGAATTCTCAAAATCAGGTTTTGGACAGGCACAGACTCTCTGGAGTTCACTCGCTCCGATGTGTGCATATGCATTTGAGTGCAAAAGTTTGCATACCTTTACTTTGAAACCCTAGCCACCTGGGAGGGTGGAGGGAAAATCCCACTCCAACCCCAGTGTTGTGAATTAGCATAATCCAGCCAATTTAGCCTGTGGAGTCATAGTATCGTGAGGAAAAACACTTCAGCACACTCGCAGCACATAGTCACAGGTTTGCTGGTTGGTCAAACAGCAGGGGATATGAAATACTTAGAGGGGATGATGCCAAGATGGATCCTGACACTTCATTGAAGAGGAAAGGTGGGTACCAATACTAATAGCAAGTTATCAGGTGCCAGAATTCCTGAGTGTATCTGTCGTCGCAATGTGGATATAAAATACAATTTAAATTACTTAATGTATTCATGTTTTCCTAGAAAAACCTAACTCGACTTCAACCACAGCAATGTCTTCACACGTACACCGATCAGCCACAACATTAAAAGCACTGACAGGTGATGAGAAGCATGAGAAGAGAACAGTCAGTTCTTGAAGTTGATGCGTTGGAAGCAGGAAAAATGGGCAAGCATAAGGATCTGAGCGACTTTGGCAAATTGTGATGGCGAGATGACTGGGTCTGAGCATCTCCAAAATGGTGCATCTTGTGGGGTGTTCCTGGTATGCAGTGGTTAGTACCTACCAAAAGTGGCCCAAGGATCCAAAGGACAACCGGTTAACCGGTGACAGGGTCATGGATGTTGAAGGCATATTGATTCACATGGGGCATGAAGGCTAGCCCATATGGTCCAATCCCACAGAAGAGCTACTGTAGCACAAACTGCTGAAAAGGTTAATGCTGGCTAAAGCAGAAAAGTGCCCCATGCGAATCAATGAGCCTTCGACACCCAGGATCCTGTCGCCAGTTCACCAGTTGTCCTTCCTTGAACCATTTAGCAGACGCTCTTATCCAGAGCAACGTACAACAAGGACACAAAGTGCTGAACTTCTAGACAAGAAAGTTCCAGTGCCAACTCGACAAGTGACAGCAATACCTAGTGTAATATTCTGTTCGAGTACCAATACTCAAACAGCCAAGGAAACAAACCCACCATATAAAGTACAACTACTGTAAATAGAGAACTCAAAACAGCTAACCCCAGGTTAGACCATACACAGCCTGGGTTGGTCAAGACCGAAGCGCAGTGACACAGTGGGCAGGGAAGCAGTGGAGAGGTGCAACCTGAAGAGGTGAGTCTTCAGTCTGTGCTTGTAGGTGGTCAGGGAGTTGGTAGTTTTGACCTCAATGGGAAGGTCATTCCATCAACGGGGAACCAGGACAGATAGTAGTCTTGAATGGGGTGGGCAGGAACGGAGAAGAGGAGGGGTCAGGAACCACTGCATACCACAAGATGCGCCATTTTGGATATGCTCAGACCCAGTCATCTAGCTATCACAATTTGGCCCTTGCTAAAGTCACTCAGATCCCTACACTTGCCCATTTTTCCTGCTTCCAACACATCAACTTCAAGAACTGACTGTTCTCTTGCTACCGTATATAATACAGTTAGGTCCATATATATTTAGACACCGACACAAATTTTTTTTTTTTACCTGTTTACTGAAACATATTCAAGTTATAGTTATATAATGGACATGGACAAAGTCCAGACTTTCAGCTTACATTTGAGGGTATCCACATTAAAATTGGATGAAGGGTTTAGGAGTTTCAGCTCCTTAACATGTGCCACCCTGTTTTTAAAGGGACCAAAAGTAATTGGACAATTGACTCAAAGGCAATTTCATGGGCAGGTGTGGGCAATTCCTTCGTTATGTCATTCTCAATTAAGCAGATAAAAGGCCTGGAGTTGATTTGAGGTGTGGTGCTTGCATTTGGAAGATTTTGCTGTGAAGAAAACATGCGGTCAAAAGAGCTCTCCATGCAGGTGAAACAAGCCATCCTTAAGCTGCAAAAACAGAAAAAAAAAACATCCGAGAAATTGCTACAATATTAGGAGTGGCAAAATCTACAGTTTGATACATCCTGAGAAAGAAAGAAAGCACTGGTGAACTCCTCAATGCAAAAAGACCTGGACACCAACAGAAGTCAACAGTGGTGGATGATCGCAGAATAATGTCCATGGTGAAGAGAAACCCCTTCACAACAGCCAACCAAGTGAACAACACTCTCCAGGAGGTAGGCGCATCAATATCCAAATCTACCATAAAGAGAAGACTGCATGAAAGTAAATACAGAGGGTTCACTGCACGCTGCAAGCCACTCATAAGCCTCAAGAATAAAAAGGCTAGATTGGACTTTGCTAAAAAACATCTAAACAAGCCAGCACAGTTCTGGAAGAACATTCTTTGGACAGATGAAACCAAGATCAACCTCGACCAGAATGATGGAAAGAAAAAAGTATGGCGAAGGCGTGGTACAGCTCATGATCCAAAGCATACCACATCATCTGTAAAACACGGTGGAGGCAGTGTGATGGCTTGGGCATGCATGGCTGCCAGTGGCACTGGGTCACTAGTGTTTATTGATGATGTGACACAGGACAGAAGCAGCCGGATGAATTCTGAGGTAATCAGAGACATACTGTGTGCTCAAATCCAGCCAAATGCAGCCAAACTGATTGGTCGGCGTTTCATAATACAGATGGACAATGACCCAAAACATAAAGCCAAAGCAACTCAGGGGTTTATTAAAGCAAAGAAGTGGAATATTCTTGAATGGCCAAGTCAGTCACCTGATCTCAACCCAATTGAGCATGCATTTCACTTGTTAAAGACTAAACTTCAGACAGAAAGGCCCACAAACAAACAGCAACTGAAAACCGCTGCAGTAAAGGCCTGGCAGAGCATTTAAAAGGAGGAAACGCAGCGTCTGGTGATGTCCATGAGTTCAAGACTTCAGGCAGTCATTGCCAACAAAGGGTTTTCAACCAAGTATTAGAAATGAACATTTTATTTACAATTATTTAATTTGTCCAATTATTTTTGAGCCCCTGAAATGAAGGGATTGTGTTTAAAAAAATGCTTTAGTTCCTCACATTTGTATGCAATCATTTTGTTCAACCCACTGAATTAAAGCTGAAAGTCTGAACTTCAACTGCAACTGAATTTTGTTCAAAATTCATTGTGGTAATGTACAGAACCAAAATTAGAAAAATGTTGCCTCTGTCCAAATATTTATGGACTTAACTGTATATCCCACCTCTTGACAGGTGCCATTGTAATGAGATAATCTGTCAGTGTCATTCATGTCACCTGTCAGTGGTTTTAATGTCATGGCTGATGGGTATACGCATGGCCGTAACTACCATTGAGGACACCGAGGTCATGTCCTCGGTATTTTTTTCAGAAATTTCAAATTGGTCTACGCTGAATTCGAGCAGTGATCAATGTAAAACGCAGCGTCCACAACCACGTCATCTGTATTTCCCCCAAATAAAATTCACATTCGTCTAATGTCATCTGAAATCTCTCAGCCTCTATCTCTATCGTTGCCGTGTC
Organism: Neoarius graeffei; assembly: GCF_027579695.1. Lineage (NCBI taxonomy): Eukaryota > Metazoa > Chordata > Actinopteri > Siluriformes > Ariidae > Neoarius > Neoarius graeffei. Next base: position 9,087,010 of record NC_083579.1, on the reverse strand, counting down.
TAACGCAGCGTCACGCAACGTAGCCTATACTAGTGTCGGCCGGGGAAGTTGGGTTTTGGATAAAACAGGCAGGGTGTAGTCTACGCTCTATCACATATGCCTACCTAACCTAACGTAGGCTAATAGTCACATCGCATTATAGAGCGCACATAACTCTCTCACTCACTCACTTACACACAAATACAGACACACACATACACACAAATAATACACTTTCACACACTCTCTCTAATACATAGTCTTCACACAGAACTAATAGCTCTACATTCTAATGTAATTTAAGATAATGAAATGTAAATAATGCCAATACTTCAGGTAGCTGAGCAATACACTCAGTTCAGTTCAGTTTTGACTTTTATGTCAGACAAAACTCCACAGTTCTGATGGCACAGTTTTAGAATTGTTAAAGTAAATGTGTTGTGAGCCAAACTTACATTACAGGCAATGGTGAGAACACTGTTTCAGAGAATGCATGCAAATGGATCTCAATTCTAGACAGCCAGATAGACTGATGCCTTTACATTACTGCTCAGAATGTCTCTACACATACAGACACCCACAAATAACACACAAACTCTCAGTCTCTCTCTCTCTCTCTCTCTCTCTCTCACACACACACTATTATTATAAGGTGTAATACTAAAGCTTACAATTCAGCAGTTCACACCCTTTCTGTCATGTGTATGCTGCAATGTAAATAATGCCAATACTTTAGGTAACTGGTACTTTAGGTCTGTATACTCAGTTCAAGAGTTCACTACCTTTCTACTTTTGTGTCAGATAAAACACCACAGTTATGGTGCCACAGTTTTAGAATTGTTAAAATAAATGTGTTCACCACCAAATCTATCCTTGGTTTGTTATTTATTTATTCATTCATTTATTTATTTATTTAAGTTCTGCCGGTGGGGGGGGGCGCGTGCTTCGATGCTGTCAGCCATGCTTGACCTCGGTATTTGAAAAATCCTGGCTACGGCCCTGGGTATACGGTATACGCTGTAGCAAATTTTCAACTGGAACGTATTACAAACAAACCGTGTGTTTAATGTAGACACACCCAAAGAGGAAGCAAACTTTTGCATTCAAATTGTACATATTTACTTCTTGTTGGAATGAAATAAAGCCTAAATCAAATAAAACTTCTCAGTAGTTTCATCACGTTCCCATGACAACCGTTCACTTTACAGCATGAAAAGAGGCCAAGGGTCACTGTGTATAAAGCCTCGGTTACAACCGGCCGTACGTGCTCCTACGGCTGGTCTACGTGCAAAAAAACGCAAGAAATGCACGGAGGACGCGCGTGTGATGTGCTGATTTTCGAGCTGTAGACTGGCCGCAGAGGTTCTTTGTCATGTCAAACAAACTCTACGGGCGCTTACGTTTTTTTCAGGTTGCAAGACAAACTTACGGCCAACGTGCGTCTTTCTCCATGGACAAAAAAAAAACGCAGCGATTTGGGAAACGCCAAAAATCGCACGGCCAAAAAATCGTACGTCCGGTTGTGACCTAGGCTTAAATGGAGATCAACAACTCTATCTTTAATGTGTAATCAGTTTTCATCACACTACACTCAGGCTTTGGTAATTAGTTCAGTCAGGTGTGTTAAATGAGACAAACTGATAACCTCTACATCTCCGAGTCTCTATCCTTGTTCTACAAATATAGGTCAAGATAAATGCAGAAATGTATTACATGTATAGATTTTATTACCAAAATTATAATGTTTTGCACAGATTTCTGAATTCAAAAAAAAAAAAAAAAGGCCACTCACCATTCCGGAGGCATGTTTGGGTTTAACACTGTAGGCTGCTTTCTCTCGCGTCTGTCTGATCGTCTCTTCAGCTAACTTTAACCTGAAAATGCAGCAAATTCAACATTTGACATGCTTTCGAGTTACCCTGGCAGTTGGAAGTCGAACCTGGGAATGACATCACACACGAGTTGACCGTATTCCAGTACAAGTCATAAAATCAATACCAGTTGATAAAACGCAGTCCTGTGTGTATGACCAATTAAATGAGACGCGCATAAGAGCAAATAAAGAGTATATTACTCCATCTTTCTCCTACTGATGCATAGAGCAGCCATCCTGGATTTTGAAGTCGGGGTTTGTGACGTTCTTCCGACTTTCCAAGTCGGAAATCTTACCCCAGGGGGCGTTCCAATCCTTGATTTGCAAGTGACGCCAAAGCAAAATACCTTAGAAACCCGGATGTCGGCCATGTTGGTGGATATACGGTACAAATGCGGGCTCAAGTGACATTCCAGACAAAACATAGTCATGCGTGCGCAACTCTCTTTGTTTTTCTACTGCTTTAAGTGTTCTTTTAGCTCTGCCATATCTTTGTGCTGTATATGGTTGTGGTCACAACAGTACTCGTGACCATGGTACATTACGAAGTTTTAGAATTCTCTTCGTGATTCGGAAAGAGGGCGAGGAAACGAGCACGGCTGAACATCGGCAGGGCTGATCTAACAGGGACTAAAACCAAAACAGCTCGTGTTTGCAGTGACCATTTTATCTCAGATGAGATTCAAAAGCTTTCTGGATAATATCATGGAAAAATTTTATTTCATGTTGCTAGAATTTTGCTATAAAATGAGCATTCTCTTGTCGTGGTTCACTCAGTCGTTGTTATAATTTTATAATTATAAAATTATGTTATAATTTTAGAGAGTGGTTGACCTGAAATAAATTGAAATGGGATTTGTGAGCCACAAAGATAGAGACTTGTCAAAATTTCACACTTCGTCTGTTCTGGTTTAATTAAAGGACATGGGACATGAAACATAAATGCACGCTATCTCAATTTCTTTCCATTAAAAATATGAAATAATTGCATCAACAAATACAAAATTATCTATTAAATTCAGCAAAATCGTTATATTCGTGATGATTATATGGCATTTCTGCTCGAGCTCCGATATGCATATTTTACAACTGGAAGAGCCGCTGTCACGTGATCATACATCACAAAAACTTTCGGGTACAGCACAAGCGGGTAGATGAATATGGAGAAGTGTGAATCGTGATGATGACGAATGCGACAAAATAGTTTTTGTGTCTTGGATGACAAGAAAATTGTTTCGTTTTTAGAGTGTTTAACGTACATTGAACATCATGGTGTATTGCGACCTCCCAGTCAGTCAGACGCGCTGTCACTCCTGTTAGCAATGTAGCTAGGCTCAGCATGGCCAATGGTATTTTTTGGGGCTGTAGTTAGATGCGACCAAACTCTTCCATGTTTTTCCTGTTTACATAGGTTTATATGACCAGTGACATGAAACAAAGTTCAGTTACACAAATTGAAACGTGGCGATTTTCTATGCTATGGAAAGTCTGCACTATAATGACAGGCGTACTAACACCTTCTTCACGCTTCGACAGCGCATTGATACCTTCACTCGGAGTTGTACCATTATTTTTTAGACAGGGCGGACGGACCAGGGCATTCGCCCGCCTGGCCGTGCCCGACGAGGAGCGCTCTCGGCCGGCTTGGGAGGCAGATGGCAGCCCCTCCTGGAAGTGTGGTTTTACCATGGGCCTCATGCGGAAAAATGCCGAGGTGCATTCGCTAAGCAACTGAAAGCCGAGGTAAGGATTAGTATTATAATTTTGGGTGTATCAATTATTGATTATCATAATTCTGACTCGTTTCGCCATTTTGAATGTTTTCATCTCGGACTCTGGAAGCATTGTATCTCAATCAATCTCGAAAAATATCAGCAAAAAAAACGAGCTTGCAACGGACTTTAGCTAGATCTATGATGAACTTTCAATGTATGATACAAAAATAATACTTCTTTCAACAGATCATTAGCCTTTGAGCAGAATTGTTTTTAACTTACCAGGAAGTGTTATCGAGCCGACCGCTTTCAGTTTCATGGGGATTGAATGAACTCTCACTCTCAGAATCATCTGACCCGTCAGAGTAAAGACAAGATCCATGTTCATGTGAATTTCCAGCTATCGGTTCGAATTGATAGGGTCTAACTTCACATCTCTGTGAAACATCGGGAATGTCACTGTCGATGGTGTCCATTTCGGTAACCTGTTTACATTAGATTCCCAAGCGCTGGCTCCTTGGGAAGTTTTTGTGACGTCACGGGTCACGTGACCACCTAGCTAATTAACGAATCATTGTTTTACGCTGATGTATAAAAAAGTTGAATAATGTGATGATTTTCACATTTTTGACGCCCTGCAGTGATTTAGATGGCATTTCTTATGTCCTTTATACATAATTATACCCAGAAAAAAATCCATGTCCCATGTCCTTTAATAACCCATCCAGAGACAAAGTTGTTATAGGCTCCCAGGAACTTAAAAGCCTTCATTTGAGATTTGTCGACCCAAGAAGTCTGCCAAACCAGATAGAACGCGATATCTGGGTACTTGATGGTCGGTGGAAGCGTCTTATCCTCAGAAAAATCCGACTTTTTAAAATAATATGGGTCAAAACCACACATATCTATCTTCTCTTTGTATCGAATCTTCGCTCGATTGTTCAAATCGTGGTAATACTGAGAAAATTCAGCATTGTTTACAGACATGCTTTCAGCGGCTGTCATCCTAGTTGCTTGTGTATCCACCATCATGGCGGACGCTCATGAGGTAGCACATTTTGAGCACATGGTTGCAAGTCATCTATTGAGGTATTTCACTCATGTGACCAAGTCATGTGATGCTGCCATTTTGGACGGCACGGCTCGAATCGGTTTGAATGCGAGGAAGGCGACAAACGAAAAACATAAAAGAAAAAGGAGCGAGATGCAGAAAACACCTTCACTATCCAGCGACGTAGGGCATTTACAGGGCAAGCAGAGGGAGAGGTATTTGCAAAAATTGAGGTTAGCAGGCTTAGAGAACGACGTTTACCTGCTTCCACCAGGATTGTTCACTGACGTACGGAAGTACACGAAGCCCTCGTCTTTACCTGACTTCGGCCCACATGATCTGTATACCTATGTCGTTAAAAACCCATCGCCATACACAGGTATTGATCTGAAAGCGTACAAGAGTTTGGATGCCTACAAATATTTTGTGTCAGGCTGGGTAACATGCCTACATCAGCGGGTCGTCCCTGGAGCCGGTGGTCGCCATCTTATTACAGCTAAGGTTTGTTCACATTTTCATTTACTTTCGGTCCTCAGGATAAACAAAATGTTATTAAATGTCATTGAAATAACTTCTTAGTCTGTTGAGACATGGCCCGTTATAAATTTGCTGTTACCAGGCAATGACTAAGAACTGTATTATTAGGGTCGGTGTAGTTGTAGCAGTGTACTAGCAACTAGCTGTTAGCACTAGCTAATGTCAACAACATCGTAGCTGGTATGTTACTGTAGCAATGTTTACGTTCAGTCATTTGGATGACTGTTAAAACCTTTCAGTCTCAAGTTTTTCCTTTACTGGATTTACTAGTTTACTGAGCTAGCGCGCTCGGCCAAACCGGGAGCCATCGCGTGCTCTCCGGCCAGGCCGGGAGCCATGGCGTGCTCTCCGGCCAGGCTGGGAGCCATGGCGCGCTCTCCGGCCAGGCCGGGAGCCATCGCGCGCTAGCTCAGTAAACTAGTAAATCCAGTAAAGGAAAAACTTGAGACTGAAAGGTTTTAACAGTCATCCAAATGACTGAACGTAAATATTGCTACAGCAACATACTAGCTACTGTTGTTGACATTAGCTAGCTTGCCGTCCAAAATGGTGGACACCGGGGCGTCACGTGACCCTGTGACGTCAGGTGAAATACCTCAATACGCATTTCCAACCGGGAACTTGGAAATCCCAACTTCCCAGTACAAATGGAACGCACCATAATTCCTCAAGCTTTATTCCTGTCACATCTCAGTCAGTGGAAGATGGTTTTCGCTTTTTTGATTGACTCTAAATTGAAATATAGTGTTCCAGAGTGCATAAGGAATATGTCCACGTCAATAAAGTGTTTTAAAAACAGCCTTCTTTAACTTAAGACCTTCTCAGTTGAATTGATCATGTTCCTAAGAATCCAGAAAGCGTCCTTCTTCTGTCCTGAAGACTTTTCCATGCTGGGAAACTTTACAAAGTGACTGTTACGGAGTGCTGACACCCGCGACTCCTTCCATAAACGTTAAAACAATGTCTCCTAAGAAAAACTTCACCACATCAATGATGATATGTTTTTTTCTTAAACGTCTGTTTATCATTAGACGTAGATGATGTGGAGAGTCCGCCGTACAAGTCTGTGTGAATAAGCTGTTGCTGTAGGAACAATAACGTACAAGAACGAGCGCATCCAATTAATATAGTCGTATAATCATTTTATTAGCATAATTCAGCTGCACCGCGGTATCATGCATGTGGTATTTATTAAGGACAATATTTTGTTTTGAGATTTTGCACATTTTAGACTTTTTATTGTTTACCAACATAATCACAAAACTCTCTTTACACCATCAGTACTTCATTCATCTTTCAACAATGTGCAATTAATTATCAGTACTCGCACGAGTCACTTTGTCTAACGTGCTCGCACTACCCCTCCCCCCTTCGCCACACTACCCCCTGAGATAATGCATGCGCATACTTTGCCATATGACTCAATTATTTCTATTTCTACTTTAATTTTACTTCTATTTTATATTTAGAACTTTGAGTGTTTATATGGGCGGCATGGTGGTGTAGTGGTTAGCGCTGTCGCCTCACAGCAAGAAGGTCCGGGTTCGAGCCCCGTGGCTGGCGAGGGCCTTTCTGTGCGGAGTTTGCATGTTCTCCCCATGGGTTTCCTCCGGGTGCTCCGGTTTCCCCCACAGTCCAAAGACATGCAGGTTAGGTTAACTGGTGACTCTAAAGCTACATCCACACGACAACGAGATTTTATTAAAAAAAATATCGCGTCCACATGGGCAATGGATCAGTAAAATCTCAGGTACATATGGCAACGCAACGCTTGCTGAAAACGATGCAATACACATGCCACACCTCTAGGGGCGCTGTAAGACGGTCCCATTGGAGACACCAGAACAATAGAAGAAGTAGACGCATGCGCATAAACCCCTTCTTCTACCCGGTGTGAAGCACTGTCAGGAACAAACACACAACAACAAGAAGATGGCTGCGACTACGCGAGGAAATCGTGCCTTCTGTGTGTACAAATTAGTTTTATTAGTGTGCATAGTTTTATATAACTTAATTTTCTCATTGTGTGTGAACATTTTGAAAAGCAGTCTTATCCATTAAAAAAAAAGAAATTCAAGAAATGGTTCAGTTACTTGTTTATTTAAAAGAAAAGCTGTATACAAAAGTGAATGCAATGCAGTGGTTCATACAAAACAGCGAGAGTGCTGCTTGTTCTAGTCATGTGGTTGTGACGTCATCGTAAACAAATCCGTTCTACTCATCCAGACGACTTCGCAACGGCGCCGTTGCCAGATTTTCCCACTCTGGAACCCGTTCTCAAAAAATATCGTTGTGGGGCACCCAAAACGCCGGTGCCGTGTGGACGCCAGGCTGAAACGATAAACAATTTTATCAGATTCACCTGAATCCGTTGCCGTGTGGACAGGGCCTAAATTGACCGTAGGTGTGAATGTGAGTGCGAATGGTTGTCTGTGTCTATGTGTCAGCCCTGTGATGACCTGGCGACTTGTCCAGGGTGTACCCCGCCTTTCGCCCGTAGTCAGCTGGGATAGGCTCCAGCTTGCCTGTGACCCTGTAGAAGGATAAAGCGGCTAGAGATAATGAGATGAGATGAGTGTTTATATTACGATACTGCTAAACTCCTGTAGGGTTCCAATGCTGAGAGACTTGGTTTTGGTTCTTATCTCGTCCAATGCGTTTCATTGTACAGCTCACCTTTTGTTCACACACACACACGACAAATAAAACTGAACTGAATTGACATTTTAATCTTTTCTATTCATGTAACCCAACAGGCAGTGAGACCCACCGTTCCTTCAGCAGAAGTTTGTTCTCTCTTTTCCACAGGTCTTTAAAGTCGGAGGAGAACTCGTGCCAGACAGAGAAGAACGTGTTTGGGGACACCTCCTTCTCCTCTCCTTTAGGTTTCACTGAGAAAAACGCACTCAGGTCCAGGAAGCTGGGAAAAAAAAAATCACATCAGAAGTAAAACCTAAATGCTACGTTCTTCACATTATGGCTTGATGAAACTGACCAGCAGACTTTCAACATGTGACGTGATTTTGAGAATTTAACTGAAGAAATAAGACACTTGTATGTATCTGTTACAGGTGATTTTTGAAATCAGGTGAATCTGGATTCACCTCGGTGATTCTAGATTTACCAAGGTGAATGAGGTTGACGTTCTTAAAATGGATTTTTTTTTCCTTTGGGGGGAAGTGGGGACTCCTTAAAAAAAGGGGGGGCTTGGATTTTTTAGGGGGTTCATGAAAGAATGAGAACACTTTAACAAGCGCTCTCTATTCACATTTCCCCCTCACATCTTCTATCCTCGTATACCTTTCTAACCAGAATTACACTTCTATGCCCGTCTTTCCATCTAATTTAATTAGCTCCCCCCCCCACGTTTTACTGTACTCACTGGGAAGCAAACACATGACCTTCTGCTTTGAAGTCCACCACTACACCACGGAGGACTCCGTTGCAACAAAGGAATTAACCATTTCATAAGATTACCCAACCCTAACCCTAATTCACCTTCATAAATCTAGAATCACCTTGATGAATCGTGGGCGGCATGGTGGTGTAGTGGTTAGCGCTGTCGCCTCACAGCAAGAAGGTCCGGGTTCGAGCCCTGTGGCCAGCGAGGGCCTTTCTGTGCGGAGTTTGCATGTTCTCCCCGTGTCCGCGTGGGTTTCCTCCGGGTGCTCCGGTTTCCCCCACAGTCCAAAGACATGCAGGTTAGGTTAACTGGTGACTCTAAATTGACCGTAGGTGTGAGTGTGAATGGTTGTCTGTGTCAGCCCTGTGATGACCTGGCGACTTGTCCAGGGTGTACCCCGCCTTTCGCACGTAGTCAGCTGGGATAGGCTCCAGCTTGCCTGCGACCCTGTAGAACAGGATAAAGCGGCTAGAGATAATGAGAATGAGATGAGACCTTGATGAATCCAGATTCAAAAATCACCTGTAACAAGTCTATAACAGACAGAGCTATGGTGATGTAAGAGAACTGTGAACAAAACCAAACAATCCAGTATATGCATGAGAACGAATAAGCACAGCATGTTTATGTTCGAGTTAAATCAAGTTCAACTAGGGCTTTATTGGTACAAGTGGGAAGTAACGCGCCAGCAAAAAGGTTGAGTCGAAAATAAAATTTTACAAATAAATAAAAGGATGACAAATTAGGAGCTAGTTAGGGGGAAAAATTCCTCATATTTGTTCGTACTATTCTTGGGTTCCAGTCACATGGCTTTTCTTCGCGATTTCGCTTCTGGTAAAACAGCTGGTGGTTTAGCAAACCAAAATGGCTGCCGTAGTGCAAACAACTAGCGATAACTTATCAGAGTATGCTTGTAATCTAGAATCCACTGCTGGCTTTAGATATATTCAGAAGATCGCTACGTGCAATGGAATCGACGCCTATAGTCTGGGAAAGAAGGATTTGTTATACGATCTCGAAAACTAGCCTTCAGTCGAGGCCCCAGACATCTCCAGCTATCTGGTGTTACAGACGTCCTTCTACACCGCAAAACAGATGAAAGCGTGGAAGAGTATGGAGGCTCACAACTGTTTTGTATGTGGCTGGGTAAAGGACCTCGCTATCAAGTCGCTGCCGAATGAATTCTGTATTGTTTTTGCCCATGTATGATTTTTTTTAAAGCTTTTCATTCACATCTTTACAACAAAGCACAAACAAACAACAGTTGGCTTGATTCTCACTTGTGTTGGCTCTTATCTCTCAGGTAAATCATTCACAAAGATCATCAGAAACCCCTTTAAAGACCTGGATCTTAGTTAAACAAGACGGAGAAGAAGTGATCACGGCGCATTGTAACTGCACGGCTGGGGAAGAATTTTGTCACGACCTTCATGCATATTAGCCCAAGAGCAGCTTAGCTCAAAATTGAGTCCAACCCGGAACAAATTAGTAACAAGCTGAATTTTTCAGAATATGTTCAGAATACCCTTAGGAATAACATACTAAAAGTCCCCGGGAATCCACCTTGTGCTCTCTGAGAAATTCAAGATGGCGTCCAAAATGGCCGCCGATTGGAGATTTTTCAATATCTCAGGGATAAAACATAATATAAATGCAATTAAAATGTTAAATTATATGTTCTCTCATACAAGCAATGCAAATTCACCATTGTCACACTGTTAAAATTAAAATTAACCAAGATTACAAGGTCATTAATGTGGAAATTACATGGAATTTGATGGTTGACATGATTGACAGATTAGCTTAGCAGGCTACCTACATACATGAACATAATGTAAGACAACAATTAGACATCAATTTCCTTAATATTTAGTGCATCTTTAAGCTTTGATAAAATATTAAAGGGAAATTAAATTTGAGAACTCTATCTTCTAAAACTACAATGGCAAGCTGTTTCAGTACACTTCTTCAACATTCCGGCGACTTTCATGACAAAAAGGTCTGCCTCAATAAAAGTTCTTGCTTATAAACAATGAGTAGACTTAAACACTTCTCAGTGCCTCAGTTGGAATGCTTGGACCTTTGTTGTACCATCAATGAAGTAGGGAATTTATTCAAGCTTGTTTAAGGGTGGAAAAAAATTCATCTTTGAGTTTCTAGCGCCAGTCTTTACTACTAGCAATGCCAGTGTGTTCGGACAAAAAATGACTAAACTCAGCATGACCTTTTAAAAATGACTGAACTCAGCATGACCTTTTAACATGCCATTTTTCATTTTACACCACCAATTTACTTTAATTAATATTAATGAAAATAAGTGCTCCAACCCCTAGTAATTGTGTTTGCTGTTTTGTGAACAGAATAGGATGATACGGAGTGAACGAGTAACCAATGGATCCACACTCTATAATCGGTAGTGTACATTAAATAGCACATGTATAGATTTACAATTATAAGTCTGTAATTATTATTGATTGTTGAAGTTGAAAGTTATAGAACAATGACCAGTTGTCTTCTTGTAAATAGGTTCATTATTTGAGGAACACTCAGTCGCCATGATTTATTGTGTTGGATTAGCTTCTTGTTATAATGAACAATATATGTAAATAAATTGTTATAATGGATTGAAGGTAATGTTTTGGAGTTCATGATGTTTTTGGTTTTAGTGAAACTCCCAGTGCCAAAAATATGACAATCTAACCAGACATGGCAAGCGAACACATTATACACAAATATACTGTTATAATAATGTGTACATTGTTATTATATAATGTTAATACACAATGTAATTAATACACACATGTTGGAATTTACTCTCCTACCCTACAAAACATATATTCTGACCTTTTAATTGCAATAATATTTTGTTTTGGGCCTGAGATATGGGCAGATCTCCATTTGGCGGCCATTTTGGATGCCATCTTGAATTTCTCAGAGACCACAAGGGGGATTTCCGGGGACTTTTAGTATGTTATTCCTAAAGGTATTCTGAACATATTCTGAAATTTTCAGCTTGTTACTAATTTGTTCCGGGTATAACCCTATTACTCCTGGGCTATATAGACTTTGTGAGGAGTGAGGAGGAAACAAACAAACAGCTGGGGACTTTAGTGCTTTATGACGAAAAAAAGAGCTGTAAAATAACAACACATAGCAAGAAAAGTATTTGGAAAGCACTAAGGACGTAGCTGAGAGGGAAATACAAACCTTTCACCAAGTGAAACTCGAGCATGCTTCGACTTGGCTCCCTTCGATTTCAGTCAGAGGGTCAAAAGCCACCTTTCTTGACGTCTTTTTGTGAAATCCTGTGTTCGTTCACACTTTTTTATTAGTTCACGAGGAACCCTGAAGAAACTTTTATCATTTTTACGGTTTGATCGAGTCGAACAACCTAAAACAATGCAAGCGTAAGGCATTTTTCACGCAAGGAACGCACCTTCTCCGTACAAACGCTTTGTCAACTGAGCTTTGGTAGACCACCAGCTAAAGTCTTGAATAACTAATGAGGCGGATGTGACATCACGTGAAACCCAAGAATTGTAGATAGTATTATCTAGTTAACTTTCAACAAACACACACAATCAGGTGTGTACGGTACCTTTGCTGTGTTTCAGTGAGCTGTTTGTCCTGAGCCTCCAGCTCGGTCCTGGCTGAGAGAGAGAGATGGTAACTTGGTAATCATAATATTTTACATGATGAATTTGTAATTGTAAATACGTTTTAGTATAAATACGGAGGTGATTATAGAAAACCTTGCATGCGTTGAGTATTTCTTGATAATCACCTCAAGTGATTCAGCAAAATGGGGGCCAATCTCTTCGTCACCATAAGTGAGGAAGAATTACAGATTATGAAAGAAAATGCTGCTCCTAAAAGCGCTAAAGATGCTCTGAAGTTTGGTCTAAAACTATTCAAAGGTAAGGTGGGATTGTGATTTATTTTATAGATTTCAAAACAAACGTATTTTACGTGAGTCGGCGTAGATAAGTGACAAGTCTGTGCCGCGCCATTATTACATTTACATGCCGCTTTTGAAATGTGAAATAAATCTAAAAAAAAAAAAAATCACCAGCGTATTTGCACTAAAACAATTATCCATCTCGGTGAATAATTGTTAAATATAAAACACTGAGATATGTTATCCTGTAAACAACACAAATAAATCTCATCTCATTATCTGTAGCCGCTTTATCCTGTTCTACAGGGTCGCAGGCAAGCTGGAGCCTATCCCAGCTGACTACGGGCGAAAGGCGGGGTACACCCTGGACAAGTCGCCAGGTCATCACAGGGCTGACACATAGACACAGACAACCATTCACACTCACATTCACACCTACGGTCAATTTAGAGTCACCAGTTAACCTAACCTGCATGTCTTTGGACTGTGGGGGAAACCGGAGCACCCGGAGGAAACCCACGCGGACACGGGGAGAACATGCAAACTCCACACAGAAAGGCCCTCGCCGGCCCCGGGGCTCGAACCCGGACCTTCTTGCTGTGAGGCGACAGTGCTAACCACTACACCACCGTGCCGCCCGCTGTTCAGATTAAAATTATTCAATTTATTCATTTTGAAATCAGTGCCAGAAAAGAATCATGTGAAAGTCGGATTAAGAAAATAATTCCTACGTATTTCTATGGGGAAAATGTACACTTATGATTCTGCTGAATTATGCATTTTTATATCAAAAACGCATAAAACACACAAAGTGCAAACAGTCGAGGACGGGACAGGACATGAGGGACACTAGTAGATCAGCAACATTGTACAACAGCAAGAGCTAATGAGCTAAATTATTTTAAATCCTTCTTCAATAATAATAATAATAATTATTATTATTATTATTATTATTATTATTAAGGGTGGCACAGTGGTATAGTGGTTAGCGCTGTCGCCTCACAGCAAGAAGGTCCGGGTTCGAGCCCCGTGGCCGGCGAGGGCCTTTCTGTGTGGAGTTTGCATGTTCTCCCCGTGTCCGCGTGGGTTTCCTCCGGGTGCTCCGGTTTCCCCCACAGTCCAAAGACATGCAGGTTAGGGTAACTGGTGACTCTAAATTGACCGTAGGTGTGAATGTGAGTGTGAATGGTTGTCTGTGTCTTTGTATCAGCCCTGTGATGACCTGGCGACTTGTCCAGGGTGTACCCCGCCTTTCGCCCGTAGTCAGCTGGGATAGGCTCCAGCTTGCCTGCGACCCTGTAGAAGGATAAAGCGGCTAGAGATGAGGAGATGAGATGAGATAAATAAACGTTTATGAAAACTCAAATGATCCAACATTTTTAAAAATATTCTAACTTCAAAAGCAACTTTTTTAAAAAAAAATCTGTTTAAATATGCGCTCTTTTTCAGAAAGGGTGCCAATAATTGAAGAATTGCCATATACTAAACAGCAAAATGTATTTAATGTTTCATTTGATATTCATTAATTAAGAATATGTTATTTAAAATGCACACAACAGTTTAACAGTTTAGGAAGGCTTTTATTTAATTTCATTTTATTTCATTTCTACTTTGTTCAAATGGTAACACGTGCGGTTTCTTGTTTGTTTGTTTGTTCGGATCTCAGTCCTTCATGAGCTATGTTCCCATGTTCCAGAGAACCGTGTGAGTGAGGAATTGTGGGATATAGTCTGAGAAATATAATTGAGTAAAACTGCACATAAATGATGGAATCATGACTTTGGCGTCTCCACTCAGATCACGGCTGCGGTCGTGTGAAACCCCTTCAAAGCGCTCGCACACAGGAGAATTAGCAACAAGAGAGTTGAATGAGCACAGACCAAACAATACAGCACCACTGAGTCTCTCTCTATACATCTCTCCCTCCATGTCGTTCTCTCTGTGGTTAGTTTCGAGCCAGTGGGACTCTGCGACTGCTCCACACATGGAAGAAACTTTCCTTTCCAATCCGTGTGTTCTGTCCGTGGCGTTTAACTAGCGGCGGGATAGTGGGCAAAGAGAATCTGGATGAAAGGAAGACAATGATGAGAGACGACGACTCGCCTGGCTAGCACGACACGCTGAGCACATGTGGCTATGGTTATGGACAGATGGACAGAGATGGAGAGAGGAAAACGAGAGAAGGAAAGAGAAGTGTAATGGTGTGTAATGACCGGGACAAACAAATAAAACTCCGCACACATTCAGTCTCTCAGATCTTACAGGATTTCACTTCCGAACAAAACACGCACTGTTGATGATGGTTCAGCGTGGCCGGCGTTAACACATCAACCGTTTTTATACCACAGCGAGGCTGCATTCTCAAATCTGGTTGATCAGAAGATGGTGTGTATTATTTTGTATAACAGCATGGCTTGAACATGAATGATACAGCTATATTGTGTTTGCTCGGATACATTATTATTTCTATAGTATTGTACTCCAGGCATTTAGCAGAAGCTCTTATCCAGAGCGATGTACAACAGCACTCTGACATACCCACAGCAGTAGGCAGCCTCAGGGAGCAGTTGGGGGATAAATGCCTCGCGCAAGGGCATTTCAGACATTCCTGCTGGTCCAGGGAATCGAACTGGTGACCTTTTGGTCCTAAAGCTGCTTCTAGTAACCCTAACCCTTATAACTCTAACTCTTATAGCAGATGATCCACATAATCAAAGACTCCTCATCAACATGTTATTGTTTAACAAAGAAAAACATACACTATAACTGTAGTTTATTGTTAGGTGACATGTATTTAATATTTATAGAAAGGGAAGGAGTCTCCAGTGTCAGTCACAGTGCTTTACCACTGTAGGGAGAGTGAGAGGTGTGTGTGTGTGTGTGTGTGTGTGTGTGTGTGTGTGTGTGTGTGTGTGTATGAGAGAGAGAGAGAGAGAGAATGAATGTGTGTGTGTGTGTGAGAGAGAGAGAAAGGTGTGTGAGAGAGAGATAGGTGTGTGTGTGCATGCGTGAGTGAGAGAGAGTGTGATGAGTGTATGTATGTATGTGTGTGTGTGCATGCGTGCGTGCGTGTGTGTGTGTGTGAGTGAGTGAGTGAGTGAGAGAGAGAGAGAGAGAGAGAGAGAGAGAGAGAGAGAGAGAGAGTGTGTGTGTGAGAGAGGTGTGTGTGAGAGAGAGGTGTGTGAGAGAGAGAGAGAGAGAGAGAGAGAGAGAGAGAGGTGTTGTCAGGAACTAACTCTGTCATTGCTATAACCCAAAACAGGAACTAACTTTTCTTTTATCTGTTACACAACACTAAATGTGACTATAAACCAGGCATCACCAAATGGCGGACCTCGGTCCGGATCCGGACCCAGTGATGGTTCTGTCCGGACCCGTGACCAATGGTAAATTCACGAGATTAAGTAATTTTCATGAAGCATTATTTTGGACGGTCGTGGCTATTGACAGCGGGCACTGCTACTCCAGTTAATACGACAATAGCAACTCAGTTGAGCCAATAAAATCGTTAGTTTACCCAGCGCACCACAGCAGAGCAACAAGCAGAGAGGAAGAGAGTTAAATTCAGAGACAACCGACCGAGACAACATGGCTTGCTCCAAAAGGCGGCGGAAAGTAGACAAGGAAAATCGTTGTTTTAAAGATGAATGGACGGAGAAATATATGTTCATTCTTCCGGCAAGGAGTTCAAAACCATTGTGCCTCATATGCTCCGAAAACGTGGCATTAATTAAAAGCAGCAACGTGAAGCACCACTACGAAACAAACCACAGCTCTTTTGAGCAAAGTTATCCCCTGAAGTCCGAGCTGAGGGCACGCAAAATAACCCAACTGCAAGCACAGTATGACAGGTCTACCCGACTCATCACACATACATTTACAGCCCAGCAACGTGCAAACGAATGTTCCTTAAAAGTAGCGTGGATTTTGGGGCAACATAAACACATTGGAGTGTGTTCCCTGGTCTAACCAAAGTAGCACTGCACACCTCGACTATGTTTGGATCGACTTACAGCTGTGAGTCAGCTTTTTCCACTATGAACATTGTCAAAACCAAGTACCGTTCTAGGCTCAACTAAGAACACCTACATATCTGCATGAGAATGGCACTCCAGCCAAGATTTAGGCCCTGTCCACACGGCAACGATTTCAGGTGAATCTGATACAATTGTTTATCGTTTAGGCCTGGCGTCCACACGGCACCGGCGTTTTGGGTGCCCCAAAATGCTATCTTTTGAGAACGGGTTCCAGAGTGGAAAGATCTGGCAACGTTGCCGTTGCGAAGTCGTCTGGATGAGTAGAACGGATTTGTTTACGATGACGTCACAACCACATGTGCTTCACGCCTGGTAGAAGTGTAATGAACTCGATGCGAGTTGTCAACAAATCCTATAACTTGGTTCATGAAACACGCTTACAAAATATTTTCACTGTGAATATTTATTGTGTAATGGTGCAAAGTGAGAGAGAGAGAGAGAGAGAGAGAAGCCCTTAGAGCAGAGTCAATCCCGCCAGCAAAAATAGGGGAAAAAAGGAGCGATCTCACCTCTTCAGATGTTGGTTTAAGTCCTACAATACATTCCTCAAAAAGGGCGTAGAAGAACAAATTAATCCATCAACGTGTAGCATTCAATTTATTCCGGACCATTAAAGACGCCGCCTTCCGCGTAGAATCATACGTCATCCTCGCCACCATATTGGAAAGGTCAAAGCGGAGAATAAAGATTAGCTGCGTTTAACTGTACCAACAGGTTTGCCGTCCAAACGAGATCACATGGGATTACCTTTCACAGGTGAGACTGGAAAAATACTTTTCATTGTATTTGGTCATTATAAGGTAATTTTACGAACAGATTTTTCTGACTTTGTGGCTAATATGAAGTCTCGCGCATAATAGTTTATGCGCATGCGCCCTTACTTCTTCTGCTGTTCTGTGTCTCTGATGGGACCGTCTTACAGCGCCCCTAGAGGTGTGGCATGTGTATTGCATCGTTTTCACCAAGCGTTGCGTTGCCATATGTACCTGATAGTTTACTGATCCGTTGCCCATGTGGACGTGATATATATATATTTTTTTAAATCTCGTTGCCGTTGTCGTGTGGATGTAGCCTTAAATTACTGGCAGGTCAGCCACATGCCTGTTTTTCTCATTAAGAAGAGTAAAAGAAGAATTAAAAGAGAAAAGTTCAAAGAAAAACGTTCTGTTTGCATTCCCCCCCCCCAAAAAAAAGCCACTTGTTTTCTGAAGACTTTTTTTTCTTGAAAAGTAGGCCCTCATTTTTTTAGGCTGGGACCTCCTTATTTTAAGAACAAAGAAGAGAAAATGTGAAGTCGATGCTCTGTTTGCACTTTTTAGTTAATGTTTTCTGAGTTGACTTTTTTACTTGAACCATAGGCCTTCAATTCTTCAGGTTGGGACCTCTTTAAGAGAAAAAAGGAGTTATTCCACTCTGTTTGCACTTTTTTATTTATTTTATTCTGAGGTTTCTGTTTTCTTTAATCTGAAATAAAGGCCTTGAATTTATTTTCCTGGGACGACTTTTATTTATGGTAAAAGAGATAGTTGTGCACTCAGTTCATTTCCTGCATTGG
The DNA here is from genome assembly GCF_027579695.1 of Neoarius graeffei. Lineage (NCBI taxonomy): Eukaryota > Metazoa > Chordata > Actinopteri > Siluriformes > Ariidae > Neoarius > Neoarius graeffei. The sequence continues at coordinate 9,068,962 of NC_083579.1, read as the reverse complement.
AAATGAACAATAAATATTGTTGAAACCATATGAAAATGTGGACATACAGTAGGGGAAGGCTATAAGACACAAGCTGGACTTCGGTTCGGACCTTCTACTTGGACAAAATTTAATAACTGGACCTCAGTGAGTTTTAATTGAATACCCCTGCTATAAACTGTTAAAACGTTTCCTTAATAAAGGAAACACTGTAATGGTTGCTGTGTAAACTGCTGTGGGATACAGTTAGTGGAATAACACACTCGAGACCATGTGGTTATATGAAAACAATCCATTTGGGTTGATAAAGTGGTCGTTCCCTGTAACCGTGTATTAATACACCAGTAGCTCCAGCTCACAGGTTTATAAACTATTATTACACGGCTTTGTTAAATCCTCGATTCTGATTGGTCACTTAGAGCATTCTATCATCTGTTATTTCTGCACAACAGACCGTTACTATGGATCACGTCATTTGCCGAAGCAATAAAATCATTTGTAAATCAATATTTCGTGTCAAATGATTCATATTTTTAGTAAGAAGTAAGAAGCATTATGCAAGAAAATCTACAGTGACCTGGTCAGTATTGCAAAATAAATGCTTTCAGAGTGATTCAGGACCCCTCCTCTTCCCGCTGGGGTCCTGCATCACACGATCGGGGTTTGTTTCACAATAATGGCCGGCTCAGTTGACATTATGCCTGACATTACACATTCATTCTAACACAATACTGTTTCTATAGTAACAATCTAGGAACAACTCGTATCACAGGGACCTGTATGGTGTCTGCTCCACATCATCGAAGTCTAGCAATAAACAGATGAAGAGTTTCAGAGATTTAGAGGTTCCTATGATGATGTTTATTTAACAATTATGGAAGGAGTCTCCAGTGCCAGCGCTTTGTAAAACTCAGAGATGAAGCAGTAACTTTACGGTTTCCATCAAAGTCTTGAAGTCCGAGGATGTTGTGTTTTGTGGTTTCTCAGTAACGTTAATATGGATTCTGTTTTCTCTGACTAACTTCAAGAGAAAGTGAAGGAACGACTGTTTATATTGGGTATAATGGAAGTGATAACAGGTTATAGGTGAATAATCAACTAAAACTAAAGATTTTACACTCCTTACAGCACAGGATGGTGGCATAGTGGTTACCACTGTCGCCTCACAGCAAGAAGGTTCTGGGTTTGAGTCCAGCAGCCAACTGGGGCCTTTCTGTTTGGTGTGTGCATGTTCTCCTCATGCCTGTGTGGGTTTCCTCCCACAGTCCAAAGACATGTGGATTTGGTCGACTGGCTACTCTAAATTGCCCATAGTTCTGTATATGTACCTTACCACCAGGGGTTTGGGTCCCTCTGGTTTGCTATAATCACCCAAAAGAATTCATGGAAGCTAGTTGATGGCTTTCTGGATCACTGACCCTCTACTATGCAGACAGACAGCCATCACATGATAATCAATGTGCAATAATTGTCTAAACTCTGGACATCTTTTGTGAATGTTATAATGGCAGTGTTTTTTCTGGCTGTTGGTAAGATTGGTAGGATTAAGGATTTGCTCCAGTTTATACTGAATACGTATCCATTAGCTTAATGAGTTTTAATGATTTTTAGATGGTTCTGCAAGTACATTAGGGCAAGTGTAGGGCATCACCTAGTCTTATGGATTCCAGCAGATCGAGTGACGATGCTGTATATTTTTGGATTCTGCTATATCACACCTGTTTAAATGAATGAGAACACTGATTCTCAACTGTTGTGTAAACAGCAACCGTGAACCTGTGGCCTATTTGATTGGCACAAGTAGCAAGACAAGACAAGGAGAAACAAAAACAGTGGGCCAATCTTTCAGGAAAGGAAATGAAGGGGTAATACAAGGGCAGACTGGCCTTCCTCTCAACATGCTGAAAGACTGGATGACAGAAGAGATCAAAGCAATGGAAGGATAGCAGGAGTGATGAAAATGGAGATGATGAAGAAGAGAGGGCAGAGGAGGACAGGACAGGACTACAGGCAGTGCTGGCTTGGAAGAGCTGAGAGATGACAAATAACTCAGGAAGAAAAACATACAAATTTATTATTAAAATCGCATGCAGACAGTTTAAAGTGCATATCACGGGTAAATTCAGGAGCAAGATCAATGTAATTCTCCTATTTTATATTAAACTTTGGTCAAATATCTGTCACATTTTGTAGGGGCGGCACGGTGGTGTAGTGATTAGCGCTGTCTCCTCACAGCAAGAAGGTCCGGGTTCGAGCCCCGTGGCCGGCGAGGGCCTTTCTGTGCGGAGTTTGCATGTTCTCCCCGTGTCCGCGTGGGTTTCCTCCGGGCGCTCCGGTTTCCGCCACAGTCCAAAGACATGCAGGTTAGGTTAACTGGTGACTCTAAATTGACCGTAGGTGTGAATGTGAGTGTGAATGGTTGTCTGTGTCTATGTGTCAGCCCTGTGATGACCTGGCGACTTGTCCAGGGTGTACCCCGCCTTTCGCCCGTAGTCAGCTGGGATAGGCTCCAGCTTGCCTGCGACCCTGTAGAACAGGATAAAGCGGCTACAGATAATGAGATGAGATTTTGCATTTTGTGCAATTTTTTTTACCTTGCGCAATGCCAGAAAAATTCAGTTGAAATCAAGCCATTTGAGGTGAATTGGTCCGCCTCTGAAAAAACTTGCCATTTGGATTTCCCGGGAAACAGTGATTTTGTGACATCGCGTGCGGGACGCCTCCTTCTGAATCCTATGTCAGCGCTGGTTTGTTTATGAGGAAATGACCTGGTGGTTTTCTGCAAATTTCTTCAATGTTATCACGTAATTATTATTATTATTTTTTTTTTTTTAAAGATATTTTTTTGGGCTTTTTGCACCTTTATTGGATAGGACAGTGTAGAGACAGGAAATGAGCGGGAGAGAGACGGGAAGGGATCGGGAAATGACCTCGGGCCGGAATCGAACCCGGGTCGCCCACATTCATGGTATGGCGCCTTAACCACCTGAGCCACGACGCCCCCATCACATAATTATTAAAATGGTTAACAGATGTATTGTAGGAGGGTGTAGCAACACCAATCTTGATGGGATTAGTACTCATCGTTTCCCAAAAGACCGGACAATGAGAGAGAAATGGGAGCGCTTGGTCTACACAGGCTGTGCACTGAAACTGTGCAAAGCTCGCGCAACCTGCTGGCGCTTCCGCAGGTAATGTCACGAATCTGGCTCCAGACTCCTTTGGGATTTTTCCAGACGCGTTTTGTTATTTAATTTTTTTCTGCTGTAGACAGATGGCCTTGTGCAAAATCACCCTTCTGGATGAGTGTGTAAAGGGACATACTTTCATATTAAAAAAAAAAAAAAAATGAAATTGGTCCAGAATATGCACGTTAATGGTGTTGGTGTATCTCACCAGAGCTGATCGTAATTGTGCACTGAAATGAAACCGTTGATGGGTATATAAGATATGACAGCTAATGAGATCACTAACAACGTACAACCCCGATTCCAAAAAAGTTGGGACAAAGTACAAATTGTAAATAAAAACGGAATGTAATAATTTACAAATCTCAAAAACTGATATTGTATTCACAATAGAACATAGACAACATATCAAATGTCGAAAGTGAGACATTTTGAAATTTCATGCCAAATATTGGCTCATTTGAAATTTCATGACAGCAACACATCTCAAAAAAGTTGGGACAGGGGCAATAAGAGGCTGGAAAAGTTAAAGGTACAAAAAAGGAACAGCTGGAGGACCAAACTGCAACTCATTACGTCAATTGGCAATAGGTCATTAACATGACTGGGTATTAAAAGAGCATCTTGGAGTGGCAGCGGCTCTCAGAAGCAAAGATGGGAAGAGGATCATCAATCCCCCTAATTCTGCGCCAACAAATAGTGGAGCAATATCAGAAAGGAGTTCGACAGTGTAAAATTGCAAAGAGTTTGAACATATCATCATCTACAGTGCATAATATCATCAAAAGATTCAGAGAATCTGGAAGAATCTCTGTGCGTAAGGGTCAAGGCCGGAAAACCATACTGGGTGCCCGTGATCTTCGGGCCCTTAGACGGCACTGCATCACGTACAGGCATGCTTCTGTATTGGAAATCACAAAATGGGCTCAGGAATATTTCCAGAGAACATTATCTGTGAACACAATTCACCATGCCATCCGCCGTTGCCAGCTAAAACTCTATAGTTCAAAGAAGAAGCCGTATCTAAACATGATCCAGAAGCGCAGACGTCTTCTCTGGGCCAAGGCTCATTTAAAATGGACTGTGGCAAAGTGGAAAACTGTTCTGTGGTCAGACGAATCAAAATTTGAAGTTCTTTATGGAAATCAGGGACGCCGTGTCATTCGGACTAAAGAGGAGAAGGAACAACCCAAGTTGTTATCAGCGCTCAGTTCAGAAGCCTGCATCTCTGATGGTATGGGGTTGCATTAGTGCATGTGGCATGGGCAGCTTACACATCTGGAAAGACACCATCAATGCTGAAAGGTATATCCAGGTTCTAGAGCAACATATGCTCCCATCCGGACGACGTCTCTTTCAGGGAAGACCTTGCATTTTCCAACATGACAATGCCAAACCACATACTGCATCAATTACAACATCATGGCTGCATAGAAGAAGGGTCCGGGTACTGAACTGGCCAGCCTGCAGTCCAGATCTTTCACCCATAGAAAACATTTGGCGCATCGTAAAACGGAAGATATGACAAAAAAGACCTAAGACAGTTGAGCAACTAGAATCCTACATTAGACAAGAATGGGTTAACATTCTTGTCCCTAAACTTGAGCAACTTGTCTCCTCAGTCCCCAGACGTTTACAGACTGTTGTAAAGAGAAAAGGGGATGTCTCACAGTGGTAAACATGGCCTTGTCCCAACTTTGAGGTGTTGTTGTCATGAAATTTAAAATCACCTAATTTTTCTCTTTAAATGATAAATTTTCTCAGTTTAACCATTTGATATGTCATCTATGTTCTATTCTGAATAAAATATGGAATTTTGAAACTTCCACATCATTGCATTCCGTTTTTATTTACAATTTGTACTTTGTCCCAACTTTTTTGGAATCGGGGTTGTGACACAATGCTTGTGGAGCAGAGAGGGTTAACAGCATAGCTCAAGGGCCCAACAGTGGCAACTTGTCAGTGCTGGGGCTTGAGCCCATGACCTTCAGGTCAACAACCCAGAGCCTTAACTGTTGAGCCACCACTGCCCACAAAGCGCATGAGAAATGCATACTTGCAACAGAAATGAAATAGTAGCCAACACATTCCAATGGCTGAGCGGCATTACTAGAAAATTTAGCATACACCATGCTTAGGAGGTGCTCTTTCACTGTTTAGTAGTCATTTTGTGATCTTCGGTAAGATTTTCCTTTTTTTTATATGGAGTTGTGCGAGTGTCCTAAATGTCACTGCTATGCTAATGACACAGCTCATTCTCATTCTGTCCTTTCCTTCCTCTGACACTCTCACAACGAATGGCAGCGCATACCCTGAAGTTGATTCCAGCAAGATTGATCTCCCTGGAGGTACAACCCCACAACGAGATATTGTGATCTCCCTGGACAAGTCCTAAATCACACCATTATATGAAATTTTGCTGTGGTTCAGCACAACCATCTCTCATTCTTCACTCATGTTGGCATCCTGATTTGGTATGGGCGGTGCAGTGGTTAGCACTGTCACCTCACAGTGAGAAGGTTCCGGGTTTGAACCTTATGGCTGACAGGGGCCTTTCTGTGTGGAGTTTGCATGTTCTCCCCATGTCTGTGTGGGTTTTCTCCGGGTGCTTTGGTTTCCCCCACTGTCCAAAGACATGTGGATAGGTGAATGGTTGGATGGGATCTGCTCTACATCCTCAACCTCCACCCTGGGTAGCTCTCCCGAGCTAGCTAACAAACCTGCAATAAACAGTCAACTATGGCTGAGATATGAGAAGACGACAACCCTGACTTGATCATGCAGTTTTCTTTCTCCATTTATAACATCAGAAGGATTTGACCTTTCCTTTTCACTCAAGTGCTTGTTCAGTCACTTCCCATCTCAAGGAAAACACTAGTGTAACTGGCTCTTAGCTGGTCTTTTCTTGCATGCCACCTGACCCTTGCAACTGATCCAAGCATGCAGCTGTATGGATACTTTTCAATGTCCCCACAACACCCCATTGCATTGCTCCATTCATTGGCTTCCTGTAGCTATCCACATATGATTTAAAACACTGATGCTTGCTTACAAAGCCAACAACAGGCCAACAATGACCCACCTGTTATCACTCATCAAACCCAGTACTGCATCACACTCTCTTCCAGCCACAAGTATGGCTTGATCTGACTCAAAGAGGACATATATGGTCTAAAAAATGTGGCACTTTTTCGGTGCTTGTGCACATACATTTGGGTACCCGGAGCCTACAAACCCACAAACTCTGAAGTAAGACCAGAGTCAGTTTCTTTTGTTTTGCCTATTTCAGAAAGCATGAGCTTTAACAACATGTTCAGATTTGGCTCCTCTTTCTATGTCACAAGGGAAGCTCCTTAGAATTACATCACCCTCTCATCTGAGTATCTCCACTCATAAGGCTTGGAAAATGCCTTTGTACCTGAATATTCATGAGGAAAGTGCTATCTGATTGGAAGAGGAGGGTGGGTTGAGCAGTGGCTCATTATCATTTCAAGGAACAAGGACTCAAATCAGCAGTTTTGAACAGGGCTGCCAGAGGCGGTTTTACCATAAGGTGAACCTAGGCAGTTGCCTAGAATCTGTACCAAATCAGCCCCCTGTAGGGGCCCCCTCAGTCTGCCCCTCCATGGTGAACACCTCAAAAACAAGTACTACCTTATTTTGTTACTTTTGTTAAGTAACCGTACATTTATATTTAAAAAAAACAACAACACCAAAATCGCTTCAGAATGCCTGGAGGGTATAAGGTGGAGGGCCCCATGTTTGTATTTTGCCTAGGGCCCCCAAATGTCTAAATCCGCCCCTGAGGGCTGCTTAGACAGGGTAGGTGCTTTATCCTTATGGTATTTTGACCAAAGCATGTCAAAAATATTTCATTAAGGCCTCAGGAAACTGTGTCAGGTTGTGGAAAAGAGGTATTCTGTGTCACCTTTAAGGTATAAGAAAGACCTACATAAGGACTCTTCCCTGTCCTGGCAACTAGATGGTAGAATCAATATCTCCTGGCTGTCCAACAGCTATCTGTCACTCACCTCTTCACCAAGCTTTTAAACAATCTTTTTGTTTTGTTTTTTCAATAATAAACTAATCAGTTAACACATTATCATCACATTAGCCCCTGTGGACCAGGATTTAACCTTATACAACATATAAACTTCTTAAACCATGGCCTGCCTGCACTAACATTAAGATATGATAAGGAGGCTTCAAAAACATTTCTGGAAATTGCACCGGATCTCTTAAATGCATATCAGGTCCAAATCAAGTTCTCGCCACACAGCTTTCCTCCGGTGATGAATCCACATAACCGACTGTTTTCAGCATTGCCCATGCTGTACCACATGATTAACCACAATCTGCTAGTTGTCTGAAGCTAACAGTGATCCTAATGATCAATGTGTCAACATTGTCCAAATTAGTGAATAAGGCTGATGAGACATCACTGAGATGTAGAAGACATGATCCCAGTTATGTACACCAATCAGCCATAACATTGTGACCACTGACAGGTGACGTGAATAATATTGATTGGCATCTTTCTTAGCCAGCATTAACTTTCTCAGCAGTTAGTAGCTCTTCCGTGGGATTGGACCATATGGGCTAGCCTTCATGCCCCATGCGAATCAATATGCCTTCAACATCCATGACCCTGTCACCGGGTAACCGGTTGTCCTTTGGATCCTTGGGCCACTTTTGGTAGGTACTAACCACTGCATACCAGGAACACCCCACAAGATGCACCATTTTGGAGATGCTCAGACCCAGTCATCTCGCCATCACAATTTGTCAAAGTCGCTCAGATCCTTACGCTTGCCCATTTTTCCTGCTTCCAATGCATCAATTTCAAGAACTGACTGTTCTCTTCTCATGCTTCTCATCACCTGTCAGTGCTTTTAATGTTGTGGCTGATCGGTGTACGTGTGAAGACGTTGCTGTGGTTGAAGTCGAGTTAGGTTTTTCTAGAAAAACACAAATACATTAAGTAATTTAAATTGTATTTTATATCCACATTGCGATGACAGATACACTCAGGAATTCTGGCACCTGATAACTTGCTATTAGTATTGGTACCCACCTTTCCTCTTCCATGAAGTGTCAGGATCTATCTTGGCATCATCCCCTCTGAGTATTTCATATCCCCTGCTGTTTGACCAACCAGCAAACCTGTGACTATGTGCTGCGGGTGTGCTGAAGTGTTTTTCCTCATGATACTAATGATCAATGTGTCAACATTGTCCAAATTGGTGAATAAGACTGATGAGACATCACTGAGATGTAGAAGACATGATCCCAGTTATGTACACCAAATCAGCCATAACATTGTGACCACTGACAGGTGACGTGAATAATATTGATTGGCATCTTTCTTAGCCAGCATTAACTTTCTCAGCAGTTAGTAGCTCTTCTGTGGGATTGGACCATATGGGCTAGCCTTCGTGCCCCATGTGAATCAAGAAGTCTTCAACACCCATAACCCTGTCATCGGTTCACCGGTTGTCCTTCCTTGGACCACTTTTGGTAGGTACTAACCACTGCATACCAGGAACACCCCACAAGATGTGCCATTTTGGAGATGTTCAGACCCAGTCATCTAGCCATCACAATTTGTCAAAGTTGCTCAGATCCTTATATTCACCCATTTTTCCTGCTTCCAACACAAACTTCAAGAACTGACTGTTCCCTTGCTGCCTAATATATCCCAACCCTTGACAGGTGCCATTGTAATGAGATAATCAAGAGTATTTACTCCACCACAGCAAGCTGGCTTAGTGGTTCGTGTGTCCATTTCTCGACTGGGAGATCACGAGCTCTACTCGTGGTCAGGTTATACCATGACCATCATAAAAATGGTACCTCCTGCTGTCTCGCAAGGCACGCTACAATATAGATGCAAGTGGTTAGTCAAACTCTCGTGGTTACCAGAGGACCAGCCCCCTACTGTAACCCTAGCTATGTAATAGGTGAGAGGCCGAGGGCTATAGAAGCAGAAATCAGCACCGCCCAATGTGCCTGAAGGGCCTGGTTAGTACTGGGATGGAAGACTGCCTAGGAAGACCAGGTTCTTGCATGGGAGGGACTTTGATATTTGATTCACTTCACGGGCGGCACGGTGGTGTAGTGGTTAGCGCTGTCGCCTCACAGCAAGAAGGTCCTGGGTTCGAGCCCCGGGGCCGGCGAGGGCCTTTCTGTGTGGAGTTTGCATGTTCTCCCCGTGTCCGCGTGGGTTTCCTCCGGGTGCTCCGGTTTCCCCCACAGTCCAAAGACATGCAGGTTAGGTTAACTGGTGACTCTAAATTGACCGTAGGTGTGAATGTGAGTGTGAATGGTTGTCTGTGTCTATGTGTCAGCCCTGTGATGACCTGGCGACTTGTCCAGGGTGTACCCCGCCTTTCGCCCGTAGTCAGCTGGGATAGGCTCCAGCTTGCCTGCGACCCTGTAGAAGGATAAAGCGGCTAGAGATAATGAGATGAGATGAGATGAGATTCACTTCACCTGTCAGTGGTCATAATGTTATGGCTGATCGGTGTAAATCAAGCATATTCTGTGGAACCAGCACAAGTCCTTTGGCAGAACTTTGTTACTAACAGTGCAACTGAGGCAGCATTAAGCTATATTGAGACATTGCGATGTGAGTAGTTTATGGCGATGCTAGGACTATTTTTAAAGCCCAACCCTGGTTCCACTGGTATTTTTTTGTACAAACGTGCATATATTTTTATTTGTGACCCCTCACCGAATCCAGGGACACATGTCGGCTGAAACGAATCCAAGATAATCGCAAAAGAAGCATTTTTTTTCGAAATTTGTGATTTTTGTTTTTTTCCATCATGTGCAAGTTGAGATCTTGAAGAATGCAATCAGTATTTCAGATAATAGATTGTTTTGTTGGAAAAACATACATTTTTTGTTGCAAATTGTCTCGTTTTTGTCAGGACTGTAGCCTGCTGGGGGGTGTGGGTAAATTACCATATGGGCCATTCACATGATGATTTAAGTATTTTTTTTTCGCGAATCAGCTGTATGATGCGAGTTGAGCGCATGGCTACTTAACCTGCATACAGACGTGTGATTTCACTATGGAATGAGGAAGCTAAACAGAGCACAGAGGAGCTGAAACACCGCGAAGCAAACAGACACACGGTATTTACATCGGAGATCACCATTTCTAGCAAAAAAAACCGCAACCTCGTTTTCCAGATTGAATGGAATACTTGAATGATCGGATTATACACGGACCGTTCTAGGACTACATTCCATCGGAGGCATTGGTGTGTGCAAGGCGCCGTTTCTCTTTCTGATGGGGTGAGTTTATTAATCTAAGGCTGTGTGGTTATTTTTGCATGTAACGGAGAGTGTTGTGGTTTGGTTAAGCCTAGGTCACAACCGGACGTACGATTTTTTGGCCGTGCGATTTTTGGCGTTTCCCAAATCACTGCGTTTTTTTTTTTGTTCACGGAGAAAGACGCACGTTGGCCGTAAGTTTGTCTTGCAACCTGAAAAAAACGTAAGCGCCCGTAGGGTTTGTTTGACATGACAAAGAACCTCTGCGGCCAGTCTGCGACCGGTCTGCGGCTCGAAAATCAGCACATCACATGCACGCGCTCGTGCGTTTCATGCGCGCTCTCGTGCGTTTCTTGCGTTTTTTGCGTGTAGACCGGCCGTAGGAGCGCGTATTGTACGGCCGGTTGTGACCGAGGCTTTACATGAAACTAGTGTTGTGTTAGTTGTGTCATCATCATGCTATCTTTCTTTCTTACGGTGTGAGTAATTTTTCAACCACAAAACGTTAAAGTATACTTTAGGACTTATTTTTGTACTTCATAATTGTGTTGGGCATACTTTGCATGGAAGGAAAATTGACGTGGTGATCTTTGTTTACATGAAAGTAGCATTGTGCTAGCTAGTAGGGGGTAGAGCTTTCCTTAATATCATGCAAATGAGCACCATTATGTGCCCGCCCTGCACCCAGAGTAGCTGAGATGGAAAACTTTGAGGGCGATTTTCTCCCTTTTCTGTTTTAAGAAGTATACACTTTCAAAAGGCCACACATTCTTCAAATATTGTCAGATCTCCACATGGAAGGCATCATTGGAAAGCTTAGAAACTGTACTTTCTGAATCTGTCAATAACTCAAAATGCCGCCGGGCAGACATGTGTCCCTGGATTCTGTTTTCTGACACATTTGTATCTGCGTGTAGGTGCATGTGTTTTCTGACAGTTTCCTACCCTGAGAAAGGAACTCCTCCATTTTGTCCTTAAAGGGCTGTCGATGTTCATCTGAAGACATAACACACACTTTCTCCATCTCGGATAAACAAGCTGCAGGAACAGAGACATAACACAAACGTCAGGGGTTCTTTTCATTTGCTATCATTGGCTCTGCTGTGCTAGATGATCATCATCCTAGCCAATGCCAAGAAATCTTTTCCCCTTTACTCTAGCCATCTTGCTGAGTGATGTATAGAGCAGTAACTTATATCTGAGCCATGAGTCACTTCCATCACTGCTTATGGACAATCTGGATGTGGTATATCACATGCTAATCTCTTTAGCAGCTATCTATTTCACTCTTCCATTTCAGCTGATATATAATCCAGGTTATTTGTTTCTTAAAGTTGACCAATGCAAAAAAAAAAGCGTAATCGGTTTCCTTAATGAATATTAAAACATCATGAATAATGTTTCAAATATTTTTATTTCACATTTGTTTATGTTAATAATCTTTTCTATACTGTACATACTCTATAAAGCTCTATCAGCTATTAGGGGAAACCATGGCCTATTGGTTAGCGAAGCAGTAACCCAAAGGTTGCCAGTTTGAGTCCCTGGACCAGCAGGATTGGCTGAAGTGCCCTTGAGCAAGGCACCTAACCCCCAGGCTGCTCTACATATGTTGTACATCGCTCTGGATAAGACGGCGTTAATGTAAACATTATTTAAAATATATTAGGGATTATCTTTATCAAGAGGTGACAACATTTCAAAGTTGAGTCAAGCTTGCCCATGACCCTGGGTGGAGAACAGGATAAAGTGGCTAGAGATAATGAGATGAGATATTTATTTGAGGACACTCCCCCCCCAGAAATCTGTTTGTAGAAATTCTCTTTCATTCAAATTCTGAGGTCATTTGTTGAATTCCTTTAAAAAAAAAAAAAAGTATGTTGTCGTGTACTGTACACTTTCATAAATTTGTCCTTTTAGACTTAAAATTATCCTATTCTGTTAACAGGAATTTCTTGTTTCTAGAAATATTTATTTTAAGAAGCAGGCAAAATTCCTTGCTAATCCAACATGACAAAATTACAGAAATGTTGGATCACTGTTTATTAATTTGATTATAACCTCCAAATAAGAAATATTAGACCAATGCGCTCACATTTATGATGCTCCTAAGATATCATCGTTTGCTGTGTTGCTGAAAAGCAAAGCTTGAAACAAGACAGAAGAATTACCCAAACCACTTACTGACTGTACTGTAAAAGATAGAAACATCTGCTTTAGCATTTAGCCTTGCTTACACTACTAACCCCCCAAGGCGATAATTCACTCACTGTATGGACCGCAATATGAGCATAGCCATAAAGTCTCAAGGGGAACGCAGGAGCTTTCAGCGGCATGAATTGTGGGTAGATTGAGAAATAAAGCACATACGTTTGCTTACGCAAAGCAACCTGCAGCTTGATTGGTTTAGCAGGAAAATACGAAAGAGCTTATAGGGTTGAAAGTTTAGTCACTTTGCCAGCTGGGCTTTCCTGACAGGTTGTGTGATTCATGTGAGACCAAGGAGAAGGTCAAACGGGCTGAAGACTTGGTATTCATAACTCATCAGAAGATTGGTATTCCAAACTCGTACATCTGATAACAGATTGCGGTGCTTATGATTTCTTAACTGTACTTGTAAAAAAAAAAAATATTTTTTATAAAAATCCCATCCTAGAATGTTGACACTATGCTTTGCTCTTACTAAGTAAATTCTACACGAAGTGTTCAGTCGACAAAATAGTTAAAGAATGAGTTTCCTGGAGTACTACCGAGTACTGTTAGGCCCTGGTCTCACTACAACTTGTGATGGGTTTGGGAATACTTGGTGATGAAAAATTGGCAGCAGCACCACCACCAATCACATAATGTACGGTGAATGTTCTCCGAGCTTCGCGAGTTGTTTTTTGGTGCGTCTCCACCTCATGAGTAGCCAAAAAGTTCATGAAAAATTTCAGTGCTATTGAAATTTGGTGGTGATGTTTTCATTATCAAACTAAGCAGCGAATACTTGCAGATGGGTTTGGGAATACCTCACGAAGCTCAGGGAACCTTCGTCGAGCCTCCCGAGATGTATTTGTCTCGAAACGATATCCCTGGTGTTCACAGGAGCCTCATCAACACAGCTGCTCAGCATAGCCTAACCTTCGCTGAGACTTGAAAAGTGCATTTACATTCAGGGATCCTTCGGAGCACATTGTGCATGTGCTTGGGACCCAGTCATTATGGGAAACACCTGATGCTGTTTGAACACAATCAGCATGCGCATATAAAGGCACTGTTTTCACAGAGACTTTGCAAGTATTCGGTCAGGTATGTGGCGGTAGACGGATCCAAGCGTGATATTTACAAAAACAAAACGTGAGGCAAGGTCAGACAGACAAACAAAACAAAACTGAAAGCAGAGTCATAAACATGGCTAGGAACAAATGTGATGGTGATAATGATAATACTTCACAAAGCCTCTGTGAAAACAGCGCCCTTATATGCGTGTGCTGATTGCACTCAAATCAGTATCAGGTGTTTCCCAGAATGACTGGGTCCTGTGAGCGAGCGTGGGCACTCGAGTGCGCGAAAGTGTGACAGTCAAGTGTTCACAACTTTTAGTTCACCTGTATATCACCATGCATTGTCACCAAAACACCTAATTTTCATCAATAACCCAATGCAAAACATCGTGAGTTGTAGTGTGACCGTAGCTTTAGGAACCACTAGAGGATATAAACTCTAAATGGATCGTCTAAGTGTACAATAAGCAACATTTAAGCATTTAGCTGTTCTCCAGTTGCTTATATGACTAACCAATCTCTCCAATATGGCCTTTCTATCTATGATTTAGAAGAAAGCTCAGTATGTGGTTTTAAAACATTTCAGATTAAAACATGCTTGGTTCTTAGTCTGTGGGTCTTGTTAAATGCATTTCTAGTCATTTTTTTGAGTGATTGTTTGTTTGTTTGCTTGTTTGTTTGTTTTAATGCATGGAAGTGGTGGATCAGTGGTTACAATAGTTGTGAGTTTAAAATCCCACCACCGCCAAGTTACCACCTTTGGGTTCTTGAGCAAGATCTTTAATGTTCAACTGTTCAGCTGTAAATCTCTTTGGACAAGAGTCACTTTTTTTTTTTTAGCTCAAAACGAAAATGCAGAATGAATAAAAGGTTCATCTTTTATTTATTTTTTCTTCTTCTTCTGCATCATCACAGTAGTAGCAGCAGTAGTAATAGTAGTCATTTATGGCAATTGTAATTGATCTCTTCCTATATCAGGCCATCACAGAATGCTCCAGAATAACCTTTTCTATGATTTATAACATTAGTAGTCATAACTAGGAAGAGTCATAGCAAACCTCATGTTTGACATAACCTACAGTAGCAACAACTTGTGCCTGTGAAAGTTCCCGAAACCACTTTGATTCATCATCCTAAATACCCAGTGTAAAGGAAAAGTACTCAAATTAAGTGTTATGCATTTGGGAGTCACTAGCTGCGTTCACATGCAAATATTCTGAACGAATTATTAGCTCATCTGGCCGACAGGCGATGAACTTCTGCTATCATGTGTTGTCCGGCGTCCGTCCTGCGTCATCCACATTTCACGAAAATCGCTTCTTCTTCTTCTTTCTCAATTCTTCACTGATTTTTTATTCTTTTTGGCAGGAAGGTAGGTCTGCCTGGGGTGCATATACTATAGCTTCTATCCAAATTTGCATAATTGCAATTAATAATGAAAATATGGAGTAATTGATCAATCCCTAACGAGCAGTTTCCACACAAATCGCTTCTTCTCCATGAATTCTTCACCAATTTTGATTCTTTCTGGTATGAAGGTAGGGGTACCTAGGGTGCATAGAACTTCTACCCAGATTTGCTTCATTACAATTATTAATGAAGTTATGGACTAATTCAACCTTAATGAGCAGTTCAACAAAAATCGCTTCTTCTCAGTTAATTCCTCGCCGTTTTGGATTCTTTCTGGTAAATAGATCAGTATTCCTTTCTCCCATAGTCAGCTGGGATAGGCTCCAGCTTGCCTGCGACCCTGTAGAAGGATAAAGTGGCTAGAGATAATGAGATGAGATGAGATCAGTATTCCTAGGGTGGATATCGCTTCTATATATAGCTTGTATATAGTGTATCTAGCTTGCAACATTTATTGCGCAAGGCGGCCCACTTTAGATCGTTCCTTCTGGACTAGACAGGGCCGGAGTGAGCTACGCAGTCATTGACAGTCTTGTTTTCACGTACCCCAAGCTCTGTGTATATTACCGTACATGTAAAGCAAGTTTATTTATCTTCTCTTTCCATTCCTGATCCAATCATTTTATTCAGAGATTTTTAAGAATCCTAAACACGAAGTACACTCACCGTCCACTTTAGTAGGAACACCTGTATACCGGTATCTGCTCATTTATGCAGTTCTCTAAATCAGCCAATTATTAAATGATGTGGCAGCAGCACAATCCATAAAGTCATGCGGATACAGGTCAATGTTCACGTCAAACATCAGAATGAAGGAAAAGTGTGATTTCTGTGACTTTAACCATGGTGTGGTTGATTATTTTTTTTTTTTCCCTTTTGCATTGTGCTGCTGCAACATGACCGGCTGATTGGATAACTGTATAAACGATCAGGTGTACTAGTGTTCCTATTAAAATGGACAGCGAGTGTAGACAGGACCATTATTGTAGCGATTAAGTGCACAAGCACATGATGTCCACTCTGGAGCACAAAGAAAGGTTTTGCAGATGGTTCAGAAAAAGAAAAAACTCTTTCTGTAAAATAGTAACATTAGCAAAGCAGCACTGATGCATCTGTGTGCAATTATTTGGAACAAAAATCTTAATGAAAAGATATTTGAAATTACGTAACTTTTGTT
Organism: Neoarius graeffei; assembly: GCF_027579695.1. Taxonomy (NCBI): domain Eukaryota; kingdom Metazoa; phylum Chordata; class Actinopteri; order Siluriformes; family Ariidae; genus Neoarius; species Neoarius graeffei. The sequence goes on along the minus strand of NC_083579.1, from coordinate 9,052,661 downwards.
GCACGTTGCTTCAATTTTTACTTGTTTTGTAGCTTTTCATTTGTTGCTAAATATAAAAAAAAAAAAATTAAAAAATCATGTACTCACATTTTGCTTGACCACACACTGCACTGGTTTACTCTTCCCTTTTTTTGTATCATTGTTGTTTTTATTATATGTACCCAATTTTTCCTCTTCTTTTGTACAGAATTTTTATGAAAACCAAAGAAGCAAATTTCAGACACGATACTTGATTAGGTGGATGTTTGCATCAACGATATAATGAACTCGTTCTTTAAAGCAAACGTGTCCGTGTGAATGGGAGCTGTTATTGATCAGTGTCCGTGCCTGTATGGGACTGGATTCTTTTAGACTTTGTTTGCTCTAATGATAGAGGCTGCAAAAATGCTATGTGTCATGTGTGGCACTGATCAGCCAGCTGGTGGCTTGTAGCAAATAACAGCTCAGTAATCCCAGGGGTTTATGAGAATGACAAAGGCATGGAAAAGTATCATAGAGTGTGATCAAGTTGCATTAACATTGTGGTTCAGGGCTGGATTGGTGAAGTCTAGTTTCATGTTTGTCCTTTAGTGTTGCTGTAGTTCATTGTCTTAATTCATTGATATCATCCTGATCTTAATTTCTCTGTCATAACTGGAAAATATATATATGTTATTTACCAGCTGGGAGGTCCGTATTGTGAAATACCGTGACCGAGGTCTTGAAAGTACTGAGCGAGGCCCTCTGGCTCGAGGTCAGTATTCAAGGCCGAGGTCACGGTATTTCACCATACGGACTGACCTTAAGCTGGTAAATAATATTTTTTTCTTTACCAAATGCTAATGGAAAACGAGAGCGCCCGAAAGGCAAAACCGAGCCGAGCCGCCATTTTGAATCCTCATTCACGGCTGTAATGCAAATTGCTTCCTCCTCGGTATACAAGTGCACTTCCATGGCAGGAAAAAAACTACATTTTGCCACCCATATAGTCCCCTATTTATACAAAATTGAGTCATTCAGGATTCAGCCATGTTTTTAGCTCGGCGTTAGCAACAGTTAGAGGTTTTTAGCTTTCTCCTGAAATGTTTTCTTTTGTTTCTTCTTCCTCAGGGTAGTAAAACTCGCTTTCGCTGTGAACACTGTCGTTATTGCTATCCATGCTGTAAAATTAATGCTATTCTTCTGAGAAATGCTGGCTGGCAAAAAATTATAAGATTTTTGATAATCTTATAAATAAATCTTATTAAAAAAAAGATAAATGTTGACAAAAAAATGCTACTATGTTGTTTGTTGTTGTGAATGAGCGAATCGCCAGAGGTCCGTAACTGGGGTCCGTAACTCCGTTCGCCAGCCAATCAGCGTATGATTTGATGGAAACCGGACCGCGAAAAAAATATTTATTTATTATTATGGAGGCTTTAAGTTTTCTCAGTAACTTGACAAGCTTATTAAAGTAAGGGTAAAAATATAGAGGCTGAGGAGGAAATGACTATTTGTACTTGCTATAGTGAAACTTATAACAGGAACCTCACTTGTTTCACAGATATTCCATATTATTATACATACAGGCCACTTTTTCCATGGAATAAAAAAAAAAGTGTTCTATTCCCTTCTAGTGGGTTTATTGATGGCATGCAATATTATCATATCACTTATCCCTGCATGTATTACGCCACTCTCCCCAATGGAGAATGAGCATGCAATATTGTTATAATATTGCACGTTGTCAAGACAACTCGACATGACACATCAGAACTCATGCAAAGAGCCAATGACAAAACTTTTCTGCTGTGCATGCGCACGATCATTTCTTTGTCGGCCGGGAGCGAGAGAGAAAACGGGGTTAATTCAGCGCTCGGTTTAAGCACTAAATAAATAAGCTGAAAACCAAAACTAAAGACGCGCTGAACACCCGAAAGGCTACCAAAACTTCATTATGTATTCTTCATGCATATTTACAAGAGAAAAACATACCAACGGACATTGAAAAACTGGAAAAGAGGCACATCGGAGATGTAAAACTTCCGCACTAGCGAATGACTGACAGTTTATACACAAACATGGCTACGAGGTTTGCTTCATTAAAAGTGGAACATTTGGAGAGAATTTTGAAAGTGAAAGACACGCTGAACATCCGAAAGGCTACAAAAACTTCAATGGATATTCTTCACTTATATTTACAAGAGAAAAACATACCAACAGACATTGAAAAACTGGAAAAGAGAGCAATAGCGGAAATGTTGTCAAAGTTCTACTTGGAGGTGAGGAAAAGTGATGGAGACTTTTACAAGAGGACTTCACTTGTGGACTTCACTCAGCAAAGCCCTTTTGTTTTGAACAACTGCAATGTAACGATTAACTACGACCTAAAGTAAGTTTGAACTTGAACTGTCTACCTGGATATAGCTTGTATATAAGCTGGGTTCAGGCTTTTTGGACTTGTACCATTTCTATTGTTAGAACTTTGACTTTGTACAGTACAGTGGGTTGAGATAACATTGAATTGCATTCAATCAGCATTCAATATTGGTAAGTTACACCCCGTTCTTAACTTTTTGTAAAATCTATAATTGTTCCATTGAATGTATAATAATAATAATAATAATAATAATAATAATAATAATAATGCCTGGCTTTTTTCATGGTATATCAGATATATTCCATTCAGCTACTCATCTTCAACTCGTTCAGTATCATGCTAGCTGAATGGAATATATCTGATGGACCACTCAATGCCAGCCAATATTATTTAAATAATAACCTCGACTTTGCCCCATTTATTATTCACCAATATTCATTTCGCCAAATAATTGTTAAATAACAACATGCCTACCAAGTGTTTTAATCCTTAATTATCTAATGCTGAAACCTCACAGCATTATGGCCATTAAGCCAATGTTAGCATGGCTTTCTGTGACCTTCTCCCAACATCTAGTGCACATTACGATAAAATACACATTTGCTAAAATTATTGAAATTTGTTTAAATTATTTAAAACTACATTAAAAATCAGCACAAAGTCTAAATTATTAGATAAAATGTTCGAATACGTTGTAAACAAATAAACAGATGGATATCACACTCGGCCATAGACTCTATTATCATTATAGCATTATATAATATTTCAAAATATTATTTCAAAAACTAAACCCAACACAAAACATATAATTTTTTATTAAATTTCCTGTTATATGATGTACAACAACCCCGGTTTGGTGATTGTGTGTGTGTGTTGTAGGTGTACGTGATGTGTGTGTTTGCCTTTCTCACCATTTAGATCTTTGCGTAGTTTGCCGAGGTCACGCCGGAAATCTTCAAACTTCATCTGTGACGCCTGGAAAAGGTCCTGTGGCTCTGGCAAAGGGTACACACACGTGTCTTGGCCTGCCTCCTGACAACCCCCCCCCACCACACACACACACACACACAACCGAATCAGCTAAACAAAGCAATTATACTGAGACAGGGTGTTTGGAAACACACGCCAGATCAGAACAAGTTCAACCTTATTCCACAAATCTCATTTCCTCTCGTGCTGTTTGAGTCAAACAGTCAGACAGTGTTATAATTACTTCTTCTGGATACAGGAAGAGAAGAACTGAACTCACAGTGTGTGTCATTCTGTGTGTTTAATGTTCAGTTCTATTCATACGAGCCAAACTGTTTTGATTTTATATGCCAAGTATTGTAATATTTTTGAAAAACATATTACTGCAATCAAAAGTCTGATAAACAGAACTTTAAAAAAAAATAGACATACAGTGCTTGGGACCCATTTGATAGAAGGGGGGCGTGTGTGTGTGTGTGTGTGTGTGTGTGAGAGAATGAATACTGGATGAAGGGGAATGAATGAATAACTTCTAACTAACAGCCATTAATAATTAAAGTAATTATCATCAGTTTTAATTAATCGTAACAGAAATAACATGAGAATGCAAGGGTTAAAATGGCGTACAAATAAATAAGGAAACAAGAAAATAAATAAGTAAACAAGTAGAAAGCTAGCCAGTTAACCAACCAAACAGACAAACAGACTAACTAACCAAACAATCAGACAGACAAACCTACAGACAAACCTTAATTTCCCTGAGGGAATCCACCCAAAGGGATCAATAAAGTTCTATCTAATCTATCCAATCTTCTATCTACAGATAGACAGACAACTAACTAACCAACCAACCAACCAGACAGACAGACAGGCAACCAACCAACTACCCACCCACTCAACCAACCCATGTGGTTCTATCAGCTATAGATGAATGATGGTGCATGATGCAGTGCTGTCTGGGGGATCGGAAATCATGGGTGTTCAGCTTAGGCTTGAGCCCTTGCCCTTTATGCACTGAAATTCCTCCAGATTCCTTGAATCGTTTAATTATATTGTGCATTGTAGAGGGTGAAATATCCATATCTAACATATGCTGTCTTCAAGACGACATATTTTCCAAGGAAATTTCAATATGACAATGCAAAACCACATTCTGCTCACATTACAAAGGCATAGCTGTGGAAGAAGAGGATGTGTTCCCTCTGTCTCCAATAGAGACTCATTTTGTTGACAAACTGGAGATCCTCAGACCATCTTTGCTCCTCAAAGACTAGGCCTTTCCTGGGTACTGAGTTTGTCCCAAATCTAACCAAACAATCAGACAGACAGACTAATCTACCAACCAACCAGACCGATAAGCAGACAGACAGACAACTAACCAATCAACCAACCAACCAAACAGACAGACAGACAAGCATACAGACAAAGTGACAACTAACCAACCAACCAGACAGACAAGCATACAGACAGAGTGACAACTAACCAACCAACCAGGCAGGCAGACAGACAGACAGACATTCAAACAGACAGACAACCAACCAACCAGGCAGGCAACCAGACAGATAAGCAACCAACCAAACAGACAGACAGACAAGCATACAGACAGAGTGACAACTAACCAACCAACCAATCAGGCAGACAGACAGACATTCAAACAGACAGACAACCAACCAACCAACCAACCAACCAGGCAGGCAACCAGATAGACAAGCACCCAACCAACCAACCTGACAGACAGAGAGACAAGCATACAGACAGACCAACCGACCGACCAACAACTAACCAACCAGGCAGGCAGGCAGGCAACCAACGAAACAAATAGACAGACAGGCAACCAACCAACTACCCACCCACTCAACCACCTAAGCAGACACACACACAGACAAACAAATGAACAGCCAGACAGTGAACTGCTAGTAATCAATTAATTAACCAACCAAACACACAAAGAGACATCCAACCAAACAAACAAACAAATAAACCAATAAAATTTTCTACTTTGCTGAAATGTCATCATTCACACATGTTTGGTGTACAAAGTTTGCCTTTTAAAGGCTGGTGTTACAAACAATTAATGGGAGCTTACAGCCTCCAATTTAGATCGACACAAACTGCATGTCTGGATCATTACACACACACACACACACACACACACACACACACACACACACACTTCAAAAAACATTGCTTTTTATTTAAATCTATATCATCATCATCCCAATCACTTTTAACGTGACATATTGACATATCATTAGGCCACACCTCCTACCTAAGTTTGATACGAATGCAGAGAGACACCACCGCAAAATAAATGCTTCCATTATCTGTCAGCAACATTACTTTGGCTTAAAGCTAAAGAAACAAAACTCACACAACTCCATGTCTCAGCTGAACGACTACATTGAGAGTAAGACAGAAACATGTGTACATTTTATTTCATTATATTGTTTTAATGCACAGAACCGCAGAGCCTGTGGTGAAACATAGAAACATGCCATCTTTTCTCAATTAAATACACATCACACAGCCCACATCTGTCACAGCTGTTTATTTAGACTATCGGCTCCTCTAAGTCGGCCGATGGTCAGTCGGGGGAAAACAAGAGTAAAATGAAGCAAAAAAAAAAAAAAAAAAATTAGGAGAGAGAAATAAACATGGGTGGAAAGCATACCTCATCAAAGTGTCGCAGATAGTAAGCAATGATGAAGGACAGGAGACTCTGGGAGTTATCCTGATACATGGAAAGAGAAAGAGAGAGATCAGAAAATATTCTCTAAGTCGTTATAATTATGAGGATGGTTGAGTTTCAAGAAGCTCTCAGAACAAGAGGCGACCCACACACGCACACATTTTTGTCTTACTATTCTTGTGTTCTTGTGAGGACCTTCCATGGAGATCCATTGAATTCAGTGGTTTATCTATATACGGGCAGCACGGCGGTGTAGTGGTTCGCGCTGTTGCCTCACACCAAGAAGGTTCTGGGTTCGGGCCCAGTGGCCTTTCTGTGCAGAGTTTGCATGTTCTCCCCGTGTCTCTGTGGGTTTCCTCTGGGTGCTCTGGTTTCCCCCACAGTCCAAAAACATGCAGGTTAGGTTAACTGGTGACTCTAAATTGACCGTAGGTGTGAATGTGAGTGTGAATGGTTGTTTGTCTCTATGTGTCAACCCTGTGATGACCTGGCGACTTGTCCAGGTTGTACCCCGCCTCTCGCCCATAATCAGCTGGGATAGGCTCCAACTTGCCCACTACCCTGCACAGATAATGGATGGATGGATCTACAACCCCGATTCCAAAAAAGTTGGGACAAAGTACAAATTGTAAATAAAAACAGAATGCAATGATGTGGAAGTTTCAAAATTCCTTATTTTATTCAGAATAGAACATAGATGACATATCAAATGTTTAAACTGAGAAAATGTATCATTTAAAGAGAAAAATTAGGTGATTTTAAATTTCATGACAACACCACATCTCAAAAAAGTTGGGACAAGGCCATGTTTCCCACTGTGAGACATCCCCTTTTCTCTTTACAACAGTCTGTAAACGTCTGGGGACTGAGGAGACAAGTTGCTCAAGTTTAGGGATAGGAATGTTAACCCATTCTTGTCTAATGTAGGATTCTAGTTGCTCAACTGTCTTAGGTCTTTTTTTGTCATATCTTCCATTTTATGATGCGCCAAATGTTTTCTGTGGGTGAAAGATCTGGACTGCAGGCTGGCCAGTTCAGTACCCGGACCCTTCTTCTACGCAGCCATGATGCTGTAATTGATGCAGTATGTGGTTTGGCATTGTCATGTTGGAAAATGCAAGGTCTTCCCTGAAAAAGACGTCATCTGGATGGGAGCATATGTTGCTCTAGAACCTGGATATACCTTTCAGCATTGATGGTGTCTTTCCAGATGCGTAAGCTGCCCGTGCCACACGCACTAATGCAACCCCATACCATCAGAGATGCAGGCTTCTGAACTGAGTGCTGACAACAACTCGGGTCGTCCTTCTCCTCTTTAGTCCAAATGACACAGCGTCCCTGATTTCCATAAAGAACTTCAAATTTTGATTCGTCTGACCACAGAACAGTTTTCCACTTTGCCACAGTCCATTTTAAATGAGCCTTGGCCCAGAGAAGACGTCTGCGCTTCTGGATCATGTTTAGATACGGCTTCTTCTTTGAACTATAGAGTTTTAGCTGGCAACGGCGGATGGCACGGTGAATTGTGTTCACAGATAATGTTCTCTGGAAATATTCCTGAGCCCATTTTGTGATTTCCACTACAGAAGCATGCCTGTATGTGATGCAGTGCCGTCTAAGGGCCCGAAGATCACGGGCACCCAGTATGGTTTTCCAGCCTTGACCCTTACGCACAGAGATTCTTCCAGATGCTCTGAATCTTTTGATGATATTATGCACTGTAGATGATGATATGTTCAAACTCTTTGCAATTTTACACTGTCGAACTCCTTTCTGATATTGCTCCACTATTTGTCGGTGCAGAATTAGGGGGATTGGTGATCCTCTTCCCATCTTTACTTCTGAGAGCTGCTGCCACTCCAAGATGCTCTTTTTATACCCAGTCATGTTAATGACCTATTGCCAATTGACCTAATGAGTTGCAATTTGGTCCTCCAGCTGTTCCTTTTTTGTACCTTTAACTTTTCCAGCCTCTTATTGGCCCTGTCCCAACTTTTTTGAGATGTGCTGCTGTCATGAAATTTCAAATGAGCCAATATTTGGCATGAAATTTCAAAATGTCTCACTTTCGACATTTGATATGTTGTCTGTGTTCTATTGTGAATACAATATCAGTTTTTGAGATTTGTAAATTATTGCATTCCATTTTTATTTACAATTTGTACTTTGTCCCAACTTTTTTGGAATTGGGGTTGTACTATATACATCTTAACCTTAACCACGGGAAGCACAAGGAAACATTTCACTCCTTTAGTTTAGTTTATTTTTTTTTTGGGACCAAATATCTCCGCAAGATCAAAATTCTCAGGTAATCCTATCCTCATAGGGACATTTGTATTCAACCAAGTGCCTTCTACTATATCGACTTTATACCACAGCACTGTTACATTCTCAAATCTGATTGGTCAGAAGGTGTTGCCAGTCAAATCTCTTGTTAGCTCCTCTGGCTGATAGGTGATGAGCTTATGCCATCATGTGTTGTCCATCATCCGTCATCCGCATTTCATGAAAATCACTTCTCTCAATTCATCGATTTTGATTCTTTCTGGCATGAAGGTAGGGGTACCTAGGGTGCATATAATTCTACCCAGATTTGCTTAATTACAAAAATCGCTTCTTCTCAGTCAATTCCTTGCCATTTTGGATTCTTTCTGGCGAATAGATCGGTATTCCTAGGGTGGATATTGCTTCTATATATAGTTTGTACGTATATAGTGTGTATAGCTTGCAACATTTATTGCGCAAGGTGGTCCACTTTAGATCATTCCTTCTGGACTAGATGGGGCCGGAGTGAGCTATGCAGTCATTGATGCTCTCATTAATATTAATGATCTAACTGTAATACATTACCATTTCTATAGCAACAGCTTCACAGGGATTGTACAGCAAATGCTCCACATACACACAATCAAAATACGCATTTTGTTTTTACTATGGTGAAGTTTGCTCTGAGAAGATGTTTATTTACTATTATGGAAGGAGCCTCCAGTGTCAGCACTTTGCTTTGTAACACTCAGAGGGTAACACTTAGTAAGGGTAACATCACAAGTTGCATTTTTTTCTTATTTACTTCTAGAGAGAGAAGCTGAGAGGCTGGTGAGGGAACGGCTGTGTATAGTATCTACAGTATAACGGAAGTAAGAACACAAACTAATTTGGTTCATAGATGTTCCACAACATTGAATGTAACTATAAATGGATGTTTTTAATAAATAAACATTATGATATTTGATAAATATCATGCAAAAGGAATTAAACACTTTGGGGTGTTTCCTTTTAGTACTTCATCTTAGCTACTTTGGTGTTGTTAAGTTAGACTTGTAAGGTAAAATGGGTGTGGTGGTGGTGGTGATGATCATCAGCATCATGAGGCCCTGCCTACTTACACTGCTCTTCACGTCTTTGAGCTTGGGCAGGACGTCAAGGGTGAAGCCGTCTGCTTGTCCCCGACTCCTGTTCCCTCCGTTCATGAAGTTCCCAAATGCGAGAACCAGACCGAGAACCTGCAACACACCTTTACTCCATCTCAGAGCCTGAGGAGAGAAAATTCAGGTTTTATTTAATTGTCTCTCTCTCTCCCAACAAATTGTAGTTTTATTCATTTGGGTCGGTTTTGTAAAAAATAAATAAATAAATAAATAAATAAATAAAGGATTAACTTTTAACCAAGACACCAAGCCAACTGGACTCAGGTCGGAAGTGTGTATTCTCCCTCTCTCTCTCTCTGTATCTCCTTGCTCTCTTTCTTAACCAATCTCTGTCTCTCTCAATTTCTCCATCAGTCTATCAGTTCCTCACTCTGTTTCTGTGTACTTTGTCTGTCTATCTGTCTCTCTTTCTTTCTCTCTGCACATGTGCTAAGTAAGTGGGCGGAGCCAGGAGTGGTGTGAACGCTAAACGTGGCCGCCTGCTGTTTCTCTTTACTTTGTCTCTTCCTTCTTTCTTCTCTTGTACAAAGCACATAGCCTCTTCGCACTTTCTTTTAACATTTAGTTAAGTTTTTTTTTCCAGTTAACTCACTAGACTTTTGCGCCCCCCTTCTCTTTGCCTGAGAAAATGGTTAAGAAAAAGAACTTTATCACATGTACATTTGTGAAATTCCTCTCTGCATTGAACCCATCTGAAGCAATGAAAACACACACACCCAGAGCAGTGGGCAGCCATGCTAACAGCATCTGGGGAACAGTTGGGGGTTAGGTGCCTTGCTCAAGGGCACTTCAGCCCAAGGCCACCCCATGATAACCTAACCTGCATGTCTTTGTACTCTGGGGGAAACCAGAGCACCCAGAGGAAACCCACGCAGACAGCATGCAAACTCCACACAGAAAGGCCCCCGTCAGCTGCTGGGCTTGAACCCAGAACCTTCTTGCTGTGAGGCAACAGTGCTAACCACTACACGACCGTGCCACCCAAAATACGGGGGGGGGGGGGGGGGGTGACACAGGTGAAAGGAAGTTTGATTTTCTTGCACAGTGGTACGTTATTAAAATGGTCACTACTACCAGCATTGAAGTTTGTAGACTAACCATCAGTGAAACTATGGGCCACGTTAACATCCTGTCACCTGCCTGAATGAATAATGCTATTGTTGCCTTACACCAAAAAGGTTCTGAGTTCGAGCCCAGTGGCCTTTCTGTGCAGAGTTTGCATGTTCTCCCAGTGTCTGTGTGGGTTTCCTCTGGGTGCTCCGGTTTCCGCCACAGTCCAAAGACATACAGGTTAGGTGAATTGGTGGCTCTAAATTGACCATAGGTGTGAATGGTTGTTTGTCTCGGTGTCAGCCCTGTGATCTAGAGGTCTGCGCGGGTCGGATTTTTCAGTCCCGCTCCCGCCCGCGCCCGCATTGTGCAGTCCCGCCCGCGCCCGCAAAGAATTATGATTTTCAGTCCCGCTCCCGCCCGCGCCCACAAAAAAATTATGATTTTCAGTCCCACTCTCGCCTGCAAATCCCGATGATGCAGACGTTCGCGTTATTTCTCAGGAAAGTTCTTGTCTTGACACAGCGTGATGTGCCCCGCCCCCTACTTTGAGTGGATTTGAGCATAAATATCTACAGCTCACGTTCGTTATTATTTACCTTGTTTCTGAATTCAGCATGTAGTGTCTCTAATAATAATAATAATAATAATTAGTGCTGTCAAGCGATTAAAATATTTAATCGCAAATCGCATATTTTTATCACATGAGAAACCATTGTAATTCTCTGATCAGCATAAAAAAGTGAATGGGCTTGCTTTGTACCAATGGTGGGTTTTTTTTTTATTGCAAAGCAGAGCTAGTAAGAGAAGTGAATTGATTTACTGCTTGAGTTAGTCTACAACTCTAATCAGAGAGACAGGTTACACAGTGACGGTAGGCTTGACTCAATGCTATCCCAGAAATCCTTCCTGTAATATGCAAATTTGGCCGCCTCTGATTGGACAGGCAAATTTGCATAATACAGGAAGGATTTCTGGGATAGCATTGAGTCAAGCCTACCGTCACTGTGTAACCTGTCTCTCTGATTAGAGTTGCAGACTAACACAAGCAGTAAATCACTTCACTCATGGTTCTCTTGCGAGCTGGGTGTGAACTGTGAGTCATTAGAGTGATCAAAGGATTTCCCGTTAGGGTGATCAATGGCAAATTTAAGATGCCATTCCTCACTCAATCTGGCAATCTGACTCTGCAAATTTAGGCATCTTAAAATGTTTTTATTAATGTCAAATAAAATATCCAGCACAAATTATATATGATAGACATAAATTAATAATTTATAAAAAAATTTTCAAACACGTTTTTAGTTAGCGGGACTGCAGCTTATCACCGCCCGCGCCCGCATATGTGCACTTCCGGTCCTGCCCGTGCCCGCAATGAGCTTTCAAAATTTGTCCCGCGCCACACTGCTTTGCGGCGGGTCCCGCGAGTCCCACGGGACTCCCGCGGGAGTGCAGGGCTCTACTGTGATCACCTGGTGACTTGTCCAGGGTGTACCCCGCCTCTCACCCATAGTCAGCTGGGATAGGCTACAGCTTGCCCATGACCCTGTACAGGATAAGGGGTTACAGATAATGAATGGATGGAGGTGTAGTCATCAATGGATAGCATTCTGGTAAATGTGCTGCCACTAGCTACTCCCTCAAAGAAAATAATCTTATCAAATGTTCCATCCTTTATAAAGGACGATATACTGACACACATTCTCTCTCATGATGGTAAATTAGTCTCTCCGTTAAAAATGATCAGCATAATGAGTAAACCCCTGTTGCTTAAACACATAGTATCCTTCAGGTGATTTGCATACATCATTATGAATGACAACAAGGAACTTGATTTAATGGAAGATTTCAACTATATTATATATGCCACCATGAATCTAATGAAATATTTTGGTTATGGTCAAACTGGTCACATGGTCAGGGCATGTCCTGAGAAACACAACAACAATGTTTGTTGAAGCTAGTGAAAACAACGTGAATGCTAACACTAACACAACAGACAAAGGACATTCAGATAGCACAATAGAAAACGTAAACACCAATGCCATTCAGGAACTAAAGGATGAAGCTGGAGCTTTTACTAACATTAATACACCCACAGTTACACCACGTCACAAGTGCAGTGGGCCCACAGCAGGAGATAAACATGACCCGCGATAAACAAGGCATATAATCGGAAGTGGTGCATGACGATAATGAGGAAACAAGTATGGTTGGTTAATGTGGAAGAAAGTAGTAATCCCCTTATGGTGGGTGAAAACCTTTTTAAAAAGTTTCCCATTGGAGGAGGAAAAAGACTCATAAACATGCTCAGATAAAGAGGAGACACTACTAGTGTTAATTCAGCAGAATTTGAAAGCAAGAGTGAATTCTCTGACTGTAGCGTCACATGTAGTCTCTGGCTTCCCAAGCCTTTCATATAGTATTAAAGAAATTAAAATCTTTTTGAAGCAAAAGAAACACACCAGAAATGTTCAAACAGACAATTCTTTTCAGATGTGAAGCAGTTTATCGTGAAGACAAAGTTTGGTTTTTTTTTAATGGCTGAAGGGATATTTACAGATCAAGAGGTCTATTGTTGAAAAAAGATACTCATGAGGTCACAATGACAACAGCAGTCATGAATAAGCCTTACATGCCTTTGTCATGGAACAGTACGTTCACCCACTTTTAGTTTTCTCTCTCTTTATGAGAACTTTTCATATTGCATCTTTAAATTTAATTTCTTAAACCCTATGACCCGGTACTGGATCCAATAGAACACTACTGTAATTGACTTCTGGTGAAAGGTTTAAAAAATGCCGTTTTAGTAAGTTTTTTTTTTTTTTTCAGTTGTACTCAAGGAGTTGCTGAATGATAAAGGTGGCATCTTTGTGCATGGGACCATTGGTATCATGGTGTTATCCACCCCCATAGGGAAGCCATGGCCAAATGGTTTGTGAAACAGCTTTGGAACCAAAAGGTTGCTGGTTTGATTCCCTGAACCAGCAGAATTGGCTCAAGTGGCCTTGAGCAGGGCACCTAAACCCCAACTGCTTCGGCAAGTATGGTGGTGTACCTTGTGTCTGATTAGCCAAAGAAAAACTGATGACGTGATCATCAGTTTGGGCAAGAACCCAGACATAATAAACTAATCTAGAATAAAATTTAGGCATGGATTAAAAAATGTCAGTTTCTCCTTTGGCTTATCACAATTTACTCAGACACAGTAACAGTCACATATGGCAGTGAACCATGATGACTGAGATGGATCTGACATGGGTTGAGGCCCAACATCTAGCCCAGGACAGATCCTGATAGAGGCAGATCATCAATGCCTTATGCCCCTCAAAGGACGAAGAAGACTAAGCTAACAGTCTAAGTAAGCCAAGTTACCGACACTGGAAATATATTTTCTGAGGTCATACATATCCATAGAGACCAAGATTATGTATATTGACCTGATAATTGTGGAACTAATTTTGATTAATTTTGGGTATGTCTGTTTCGGTGAGGCACACCTCCCAGCATCCTAGGCCTCAAGATGCTAAATGGTCTAAGGGAGCAATCTAAAAGGGCAATGTTTTTTGAAACTATCAAGCAAAAAAAAAAAAATTGACATCGCATTCACTCAAGAAACTCACACCAATGGTGATAACAGTGCTGACTGGTCCAAGGAGTTCGATGGCCTACTCCTATTAAGTCATGATACCACAGTGAGTGGTGGCATCACAATTCTTTTCTCAAGTAACTCTGCACTGTACTTGTACAAGGTTAAGGTAATCATTAAAGATAAACTGCTTAAACTAACTGTCAGAGCCCAATGTGAGAATACCTGTTTCACCCTTATCTGTGTTTATGCCACCACAACACCATTAGATAGAATGGTGGGGTTTTTTTTTTTTCAAACCTTAAACAATACTCTCAAAAACTGCCAATCTGAGCTCATCCTACTGTTAGGAGGTGATTTCAATTGTACAGAACTGAAAATAGACAAGAATCACATGGAACGCCACCTGATCTCATGAAGGAAACTTATTGAAATTATAAACTCACAAGAACACGCAGACATATAGAAGAACATTCACGGCACACAGAAACAGTATACATGGGTTCACACACAACAATAGATTATCCTTATCCAGACCGTAAGCTAGCCTAGTGGTTAGCGTGTCTGCTCCTTGACTGGGCGATCAGGAGTTCTACTCGCAGTCGGGTCATACCAAAGGCCATGATAAAAATGGTGCCTACTGCCATCTGGCAAGGCACGGTACAATACAGATGTGAGTAGGGAGTCAAACTCTCACGGTTACCAGGAGAACTAGCCCCTCACTGTAAACCTAGCTATATAACAGGTGAGAGGCTGTGAAGGCTAGAGAAACTGAGATCGCCGCCACACCCATGCACCTCAAAGAGCTGGGTAGTACTAGGACTGGAAACTACCTGGGAAGACCAGATCCTGGTGTGGCAGGGACTTCCTTAGCCAGATTAGATACAACCCCGATTCCAAAAAAGTTGGGACAAAGTACAAATTGTAAATAAAAACGGAATGCAACGATGTGGAAGTTTCAAAATTCCATATTTTATTCAGAATAGAACATAGATGACATATCAAATGTTTAAAGTGAGAAAATGTATCATTTAAAGAGAAAAATTAGGTGATTTTAAATTTCATGACAACAACACATCTCAAAAAAGTTGGGACAAGGCCATGTTTACCACTGTGAGACATCCCCTTTTCTCTTTACAACAGTCTGTAAACGTCTGGGGACTGAGGAGACAAGTTGCTCAAGTTTAGGGATAGGAATATTAACCCATTCTTGTCTAATGTAGGATTCTAGTTGCTCAACTGTCTTAGGTCTTTTTTGTCGTATCTTCCATTTTATGATGCGCCAAATGTTTTCTATGGGTGAAAGATCTGGACTGAAGGCTGGCCAGTTCAGTACCCGGACCCTTCTTCTACGCAGCCATGATGCTGTAATTGATGCAGTATGTGGTTTGGCATTGTCATGTTGGAAAATGCAAGGTCTTCCCTGAAAGAGACGTCATCTGGATGGGAGCATATGTTGCTCTAGAACCTGGATATACCTTTCAGCATTGATGGTATCTTTCCAGATGTGTAAGCTGCCCATGCCACACGCACTAATGCAACCCCATACCATCAGAGATGCAGGCTTCTGAACTGAGTGCTGACAACAACTCGGGTCGTCCTTCTCCTCTTTAGTCCGAATGACACGGCGTCCCTGATTTCCATAAAGAACTTCAAATTTTGATTCGTTTGAACACAGAACAGTTTTCCACTTTGCCACAGTCCATTTTAAATGAGCTTTGGCCCAGAGAAGACGTCTGCGCTTCTGGATCATGTTTAGATACGGCTTCTTCTTTGAACTATAGAGTTTTAGCTGGCAACAGCGGATGGCACGGTGAATTGTATTCACAGATAATGTTCTCTGGAAATATTCCTGAGCCCGTTTTGTGATTTCCAATACAGAAGCATGCCTGTATGTGATGCAGTGCCGTCTAAGGGCCCGAAGATCACGGGCACCCAGTATGGTTTTCCGGCCTTGACCCTTACGCACAGAGATTCTTCCAGATTCTCTGAATCTTTTGATGATATTATGCACTGTAGATGATGATATGTTCAAACTCTGCAATTTTAAACTGTCGAACTCCTTTCTGATATTGCTCCACTATTTGTCGGCGCAGAATTAGGGGGATTGGTGATCCTCTTCCCATCTTTACTTCTGAGAGCCACTGCCACTCCAAGATGCTCTTTTTATACCCAGTCATGTTAATGACCTATTGCCAATTGACCTAATGAGTTGCAGTTTGGTCCTCCAGCTGTTCCTTTTTTGTACCTTTAACTTTTCCAGTCTCTTATTGCCCCTGTCCCAACGTTTTTGAGATGTGTTGCTGTCATGAAATTTCAAATGAGCCAATATTTGGCATGAAATTTCAAAATGTCTCACTTTCGACATTTGATATGTTGTCTATGTTCTATTGTGAATACAATATCAGTTTTTGAGATTTGTACATTATTGCATTCTGTTTTTATTTACAATTTGTACTTTGTCCCAACTTTTTTGGAATCGGGGTTGTAGAATGTTTGGGCACAAACACCAATTAAGTTCCTTTACCCACTGTGCCATTATATCTATAGGTTTCTCTGACCACAGTATGGTAGTGCGTACTGCCTTTATCAGGAACTCTAAGCCTAAAAGTGCCTACTGGCACTTTAACACTAGCTTGCTAAATGATGTTCATTTTAATGAAGTGTTGAAGTACTTCTGGCATGAAGTTAAGAAAACAAAACCCTCATTTCAAGACTTACAACAGTGGTGGAATTTTGCTAAGGTCCAAATAAAACAACTTTGTCAACAGTACACTTCCAATGTTACTAAGGACATAACCATCTGCATGAAAAACCTGGAAAAGGAGATATTGGCTTTTCAGGCGCAGACCAATATTAATGGCGAGAGTTCCAGCCTAGCCAAAGTTAGAGAAAAAAAGAATCTGCTATCTGATCTTTTAGGCTCAAGGTGCTCTGGTCAGATCCCATTTCCAGAGCAGGGAATGTATGGATGCACCCACCAAATTATTTTTCAATATGGAACAGAAAAAATGGGCAAAAAAAAGGATCATACACACCCCTTTTTTTCTGAAAGCAGAACACTTTCACAGGAACCCAGTGATATCTGTAAGAGATCAGCTGGTTTTACAAAAGGCTTTACAGTAGCGAAGTTCCTCAGGAGCAGGCTCATGACAACCATTTTCTTAAAGATCTTCCCCAGGTTCCCAGCAGCGCTAATGCAGGAGGTAACTTACCCTTAAGGAACTGCATAGTGCACTCCAGAGTATGGAGTGAAACAAAGCACCAGGCATCGATGGCATTCCTGCCAACCTTTACAAGGTTTTCTGGGATGACATGGGGAGATACTTGCTTCTTGTTCTCAACAGCTGCTTATCTGAAGGGCAGCCACCTCTCCGTTGTTGGAGAGCTGTCCTCACGTTGTTACCAGAGAAAGGTAACCTTAATGACATTAGATCTTGGTGACCTGTATCTGTTCTCTCTGTAGAATATCATCTGCTCTCCAAAATTTTACCAAATAAACTAAAAAAAAACAAAACAAATGCAAGACAAAGTGCTTCATCTTGACTATACTTACTGCATGCCTGGACATTTTATACACGACAACATCTCTTTTATAAGGGAAGCCATGGATATGGGTAGGAATTCCTCTTCGGATTTTGGTCTTCTTTTTTGATCAGGAAAAAGCTTTTGAAAGGGTTGAGCACAGTTACTTGTTACATGTACCTTAGACACATTTGGTTTTAATCCCAATTTTATAAATTATACATAGGTTATGTACTCAGACATTGAAAGTATGTTGAAGATAAATGGCAAACTACGTGCCCCTTTCAAGGTTTACAGAGGCATCAGACAGAGATGCTCCCGATCCAGCACACTGTACTCATTGGCTACTGGATGTTTTCTAACTTTACTGAGGAAAAAAATATTACATGGTGTCGCTTTCCCTAAATGTAAAAACTCTTTCAAAGTACCACCATGCTCTTCAGAAATTAGATATACAGCACTCCCAAGCAGGCTCACAGGGTCGGTTTTAAATATCTGGTGCTTTTCCTTAGTGACAAACATCCATCCATTATCCATAGCTGCTTATCCTGTGCAGGGTCACAGGCAAGCTGGAGCCTATCCCAGTTGACTATAGGAGAGGTGGGGTATACCCTGGACAAGTCACCAGATCATCACAGGGCTGACACATAGAGAAAAACAACCATTCACACTCACGATCAATTTAGAGCCACCAATTAGCCTAACCTGCATGTCTTTGAACTGTGGGGGAAACCAGAACACCCAGAGAAAACCCACACATACACGGGGAGAACATGCAAACTCCACACAGAAAGGTCCCTGTCAGCCACTAGGCTTGAAGCCAGGACCTCCTTGCTGTGAGGCGACAGCGCTAACCACTACACCACCATGCTGCCCCATGAGAAATATTTCCTTAGAAAAAATTTCAAAGACATCATAGAGAAAGTAAAAGGTACGCTTGGCAAATGGAGCTTTCTTGCTAAGACATTGTCTTATAGAGGACACATTCTTGTTATAAACAACCTGATGGCTTCATCCCTTTGGCATCATTTAGCAAGCATGGATGCTCCTCCTAATATTCTATCCAAAGTTCTGACTATCTTTGTTAATTTCTTTTGATATAGTGTACACTGGGTTCCCCAGAGTGCTTTACATCTGCCTAGAGAGGAAGGAGGACATGGACTTATTCATTTGCAGAGTAGGACTGCTACCTACCCCCTGAAGTTTATACAAAAATACACAGTCAAGTTTTCTCTCTCTCTGTAGAGTTACATGTTGATCCTGAGACACCAGTGACCTCTGCTGACCTCTTCTGCTCCTTCGACCTGCTTGATCCATCCTGATGCCCTACGTCTGGCTGGAGTCTCATCACATTGCTCCTGTGGAGGACGGCCCAATATGGACAGTCGAAAGACACACTTGGTAGATGGTTCTAGACACTTACTGTTTTGCTATTATGGCTGAGGACTATAATTGACATGATAACTTTAGGACTGCAGTTGTCATGAACAGTTTTGCACTCAAGTCTCCATCAATGAACAGTTTATAACTTCAACAAAACAGACTTCATGTTAAAACTATAATGAAGTTCCTGGTTACACAGTTGTACTTTGTGACTATATAGGACACAGTTATGGAAGCAAGTTATTTATAATCAGGCTATCTGTTATCACCCAGATAAGGATGGGTTCTCTTTTGAGGCTGGTTCCTCTCAAGGTTTCTTCCTCATATCATCTGAGGGAGTTTTTCCCTTGCCATCATCGCCACAGGTTTGCTCATCTGGGATAAATTAGGTATAAAATTGGGTCATGTTTAAAGTCTTTCATTTTCTGTAGAGCTGCTTTGCAGCAATGTCTGTTGTTAAAAACGTGCTATAAAAATAAACTTGACTTGACACAGCCCAACTGGAAGGAAATAGCCTATGCCAGAATACAAACTTTTGAAGGACTAGAATTGTACAAAACTATCTTTTGGCTGAAATCAGACCTCATGAATCTGATTTTTATTGGAACCTCTTTAGGGTATGGTCACATGTCCAAGTAGGGAGAGACTGGAATACAAACCACTCTCTAGTGGTAATTTCAAGAGTCCCTTATCCATGGCTCAGCATTAGATCCTACATGGGGAGGGTATTTTCCTGCTCTCGCTTCTACTCTATGCGATGCGAGACTGGGATAATTACTCTCAAGAAGCTATGGGACCTTACCAGTGCTGATTTTAACAAAGAGAAAGAAGTAGCCATCTGGATGGGGATTAGATCTGTCAGGACTGTGGCTCATCATCTTTCTCAATGGAGGACTGTGCTTTCAAAGGATAACATTGACTTGATTCACAATTTCTGCAATGGTTTTATCTCTCCTGACAACAATGATCCCCACCAACCCTCAAGATCACAACAAATCTTCAAGAATGCTCAGGTACCTTCTAGAAATGGAAAATCTCATGCTTGTAAGACCAAACCCAGCTTCAGGGAAAGCTTGATAGAAACTCTGTGTCAAATCTTTTAACAAAAGTCTTGGATAAGAAAACCGATACACCTTGGTGGACTATTCTTCAGCTAAAAGCAGAGGAAACACCACAATGGAGATCACTTTATAAACCTCCCTTCACAAAAAGATGTGGGGACTTGCAGTAGTGAGTACTTCAAGGTAGTAATGCAGTAAACTCCTTTATCTGTGCTCTTAATCCAGAGGTCAGTAGTGTCCTTTGTGGTAGCAGAGAGACTGTTTTTCATGCCTTCATGGACTGTACAAGACTGAAACCTTTGTTTCCGGTGCTGAAAATTCTATTTCCTATGTTTGACAAAAATGGGCAACATAGTGGTGTAGTGGTTAGTACTGTCACCTCACAGCAAGAAGGTTCGGGGTTCGAGCCCAGTGCCCGACAGGGGCCTTTCTGTGTGGAGTTTGTATGTTCTATTCGTGTCTACATGGGTTTCCTCCGGGTGCTCCAGTTTCTCCCACAGTCCAAAGACGTGCAGGTTAGGTTAATTGGTGTCTCTAAATTGACTGTAGGTGTGAATGGTTGTTTGTCTCTAGGTGTCAGCCCTGCAATGATCTGGCAATTTGTCCAGGGTGTACCCCGCCTCTCACCCATAATCAGCTCTGATATGGTCAAGCTTGCCTGAGACCCTGCACAGGATACACCTTAGTGGAGACTTCTTCAGCTAAAAGCAGAGGACACACCACACTGGTATAGATAATGGATGGATGGATGTTTGATGAAAACTTTTATATGGACGTTTTTGTTCTAGGGTGCAGATATTCCCGCAAGCGGAGGGTTAAGTGTCAACTCATACATTTCATTATTAGTCAGTTCAAAATGTCTAAATACATGAGTCACAAGAATAAAATTGAAAGTGACTCAGGCGACAACATACACACAGTCTACAGTTTTCAGTCAAGTCATGCGTATTAATTCACTTTCATTTTTACAAATAAATGAATGACCTTAATGCTTTTGGGAATATCTGGTACCTTAAGAATGTCATGTGAAGTGGAGGACGGCAGAATTCAATTTAATCATTTACTTGAATCACCCTAATATGTACACACACACACACATGTTTGTGTCACTATCCTTGTGAGGACATTCCATTGACGTAATTATTATTGTAGTTAATTAATGCTGTGCCTGCACCTCAACCTAACCCTAACCTTAACCTCAGTGATGAAAAGGAAACTTTTTGGCTTTTTTTTCTTTCAATTTTTGTTTAAAAAAAAGAACAAAACAGCATTTTCCTTGTGGGGACCATCCGAATGTCCCCACAAGATCGAAATTGTCAGATTTTACTATCCTTGTGGGGACATTTGGTCCTCAGTAGTATTTAAAAACATGTACACACACACACACACCCCTTCCTCTCACAAAAGAACCATGTTTTAGGTCCTTAAGAGTCTATAAATAACCTTCTCTTTCTTCGGATGTTTGCAATAAGTTTTTAAACTTCAAAAATTCTTTCCCACTCTTTCTCTCTTTCTCACCGTGCACACACACTGCAGCAGACTGATCTTCCTCTGTACAGAGCTGATGCTCTCGGTGAACGTGGACTGAACCAGGATGCAGAAAACTCGCTCAGAGAACTGAGGAATCTCTGAAAGCTGCAGCAGGAACCTGTGTGTGTGTGTGTGTGTGTGTGTGTGTGTGTGTGTGTGTGTGTGTGTGTGTGTGTGTGTGTGAGAAGAGGGAATGAGAGGTAAACAGGATTAGATTAAAAGTCTCAGGAAAAAAAAGATTAAAACAACCAATGCATGAAAACAAGAAATAAATCAAAATCAATTTAATAATAATAATAATAATAATAATAATAATAATAATAAGTAGTAATTGGGATAGTATGGAAAAAATGAATTTCTAAATTTACTTTGACTTGTATTTCATTGCAGACAGAATGAACCCAAGATATTTCATGTTTTGATGGACAACTTCATTTCATTTGGTAATGTACATCCATTCCTGTGTTTCAGACCCGCAACACATTCCAAACAAAGTTGGGACGGGGCAATTTAGGTTTGGTAATGAGGTAAAGCAATTAAATAATGATGTGATTTGAGACAGGTGATGCCAACAGGTGATTGTAATCATGATTTGGTACAAAATCAGTCTCCAGGAAAGGCTTAGGCTTTGAGGAGCAAAGATGGGCCGAGGATCTCCAGTTTGTCAACAGATACAGTGGTGCTTGAAAGTTTGTGAACCCTTTAGAATTTCCTATATTTCTGCATAAATATGACCATCAGATTTTCACACAAGTCCTAAAAGTAGATAAAGAGAACCCAGTTAAACAAATGAGACAAAAATATTATACTTGGTCATTTATTTATTGAGGAAAATGATCCAATGTTACATATCTGTGAGTGGCAAAAGTATGTGAAGCTTTGCTTTCAGTATCTGGTGTGATCCCCTTGTGCAGCAATAACTGCAACTAAACGTTTGCGGTAACTGTTGACCAGTCCTGCACACCGGCTTGGAGGAATTTTAGCCCGTTCCTCCGTACAGAACAGCTTCAACTCTGGGATGTTGGTGGGTTTCCTCACATGAACTGCTCGCTTCAGGTCCTTCCACAACATTTCCATTGGATTAAGGTCAGGACTTTGACTTGGCCATTCCAAAACATTCACTTTATTCTTCTTTAACCATTCTTTGGTAGAACGACTTGTGTGCTTAGGGTCGTTGTCTTGCTGCATGACCCACCTTCTCTTGAGATTCAGTTCATGGACAGATGTCCTGACATTTTCCTTTAGAATTCACTGGTATAATTAAGAATTCATTGTTCCATCAATGATGGCAAGCCGTCCTGGCCCAGATGCAGCAAAACAGGCCCAAACCATGATACTACCACCACCACCACGTTTCACAGATGGGATAAGGTTCTTATGCTGGAATGCAGTGTTTTCCTTTCTCCAAACATAATGCTTCTCATTTAAACCAAAAAGTTATATTTTGGTCTCATCTGTCCACAAAACATTTTTCCAATAGCCTTCTGGCTTGTCCATGTGATCTTTAGCAAACTGCAGATGAGCAGCAATGTTCTTTTTGGAGAGCAGTGGCTTTCTCCTTGCAACCCTGCCATGCACACCATTGTTGTTCAGTGTTCTCCTGATGGTGGACTCATGAACATTAGCCAATGTGAGAGAGGCCTTCAGTTGCTTAGAAGTTACCCTGGGGTCCTTTGTGACCTCGCCGACTATTACACGCCTTGCTCTTGGAGTGATCTTTGTTGGCCGACCACTCCTGGGGAGGGTAACAATGATCTTGAATTTCCTCCATTTGTACACAATCTATCTGACTGTGGATTGGTGGAGTTTTGTAACCTTTTCCAGCCTGATGAGCATCAACAACACTTTTTCTGAGGTCCTCAGAAATCTCCTTTGTTCGTGCCATGATACACTTCCACAAACATGTGTTGTGAAGATCAGACTTTGATAGATCCCTGTTCTTTAAATAAAACAGGGTGCCCACTCACACCTGATTGCTATCCCACTGATTGAAAACACCTGACTCTAATTTCACCTTTTAAATGAACTGCTAATCCTAGAGGTTCACATACTTTTGCCACTCACAGATATGTAATATTGGATCACTTTCCTCAATAAATAAATGACCAAGTATAATATTTTGTCTCATTTGTTTAACTGGGTTCTCTTTATCTACTTTTAGGACTTGTGTGAAAACCTGATGATGTTTTAGGTCATATTTATGCAGAAATACAGAAAATTCCAAAGGGTTCACAAACTTTCATGCACCACTGTATGTGAGAAAATTATTGAAATGTTTAAAAACAATGTTCCTCAAAGAAAGATAGGAAGGGATTTGGATATTTCACCCTCTATGGTGCATATCATTAAATGATTAAAGGAATCTGGAGGAATATCGGTGCATAAAAAGCAAGGGCTCAAGCCTAATCTGAACACCTGTGATCTTCGATCCCTGAGACTGTATCAAGAACCAACGTTCATCTATAGCTGATAGAACCACATGGGCTTGGGATTACTTTGGCAAACCTTTATCAAGCTACAATACAGAGTTACATCCACAAACACCAGTTAAAACTTTCCTGTGCAAAAAGGAAGCCTTGTGTTAACTGTGTCCAGAAGCGCCGTCGACTTCTCTGGGCTCGGAGGCATCTGGGATGGACCATCACAGAGTGGAAACATGTATTGTAGTCACACGAATCATTCCAGGACTTTTTTTTTTTTTTGGAAGAAATGGACACAGTATGCTCCGGACCAAAGAGGAAAAGGACCATCCAGTCTATTACCAGGAGCAAGTCCAAAAGCCAGGGTGTGTCATGGTATGGGGTTGTGTCAGTGCCCTTGGTAAAGGTACCTTACACTTCTGTGATGGAGCATTAATGCAGAAAAGTATCTTTCCAATGAGATTTCAAGACGACATTTTTTCCAGGAATATTTCAACAAGACAATGCAAAACCGCAATACAAAGGCATGGCTATGGAAGAAGACGGTGTGTCCCCTCTGTCCCTAATAGAGAATGTGTGGAGAATTTAGAAATGGAAAAATATGACCGCGATGGGCGGCACGGTGGTGTAGTGGTTAGCACTGTCGCCTCACAGCAAGAAGGTCCTGGGTTCGAGCCCCGGGGCCGGCAAGGGCCTTTCTGTGCGGAGTTTGCATGTTCTCCCCGTGTCCGCATGGGTTTCCTCCGGGTGCTCCGGTTTCCCCCACAGTCCAAAGACATGCAGGTTAGGTTAACTGGTGACTCTAAATTGAGCGTAGGTGTGAATGTGAGTGTGAATGGTTGTCTGTGTCTATGTGTCAGCCCTGTGATGACCTGGCGACTTGTCCAGGGTGTACCCCGCCTTTCACCCGTAGTCAGCTGGGATAGGCTCCAGCTTGCCTGCGACCCTGTAGAAGGATAAAGCGGCTAGAGATAATGAGATGAGATGAGATGACCGCGATGACCCCATACTCTTACACACCTTCAGACCTGTTTACAGGAAGAATGGGACAAAATAACACCTGAAACACTTCATCACTCGGTGTCTTCAGTCCCTAAACATCTTTTAAGAGTCATGAGAAGGAATGGAAAAGTTATAAAGTGGTAAATGTTTTACTATCCCAACTTTTTTTTTTAATGTGTTTATTTTGATTATTATGTTTAATGTGGGGCAGCACGGTGGTGTAGTGGTTAGCGCTGTCACCTCACAGCAAGAAGGTCTGGGTTCGAGCCCCGTGGCTGGCGAGGGCCTTTCTATGCGGAGTTTGCATGTTCTCCCCGTGTCCGCGTGGGTTTCCTCCGGGTGCTCCGGTTTCCCCCACAGTCCAAAGACATGCAGGTTAGGTTAACTGGTGACTCTAAATTGAGCGTAGGTGTGAATGTGAGTGTGAATGGTTGTCTGTGTCTATGTGTCAGCCCTGTGATGACCTGGCGACTTGTCCAGGGTGTACCCGCCTTTCACCTGTAGTCAGCTGGGATAGGATCCAGCTTGCCTGCAACCCTGTAGAACAGGATAAAGCGGCTAGAGATAATGAGATGAGATGAGATATGTTTAATGTGTATAAAATTGGAATGTGTTTCTCATCTCATCTCATTATCTCTAGCCGCTTTATCCTGTTCTACAGGGTCGCAGGAGCCTATCCCAGCTGACTACGGGTGAAAGGCGGGGTACACCCTGGACAAGTCGCCAGGTCATCACAGGGCTGACACATAGACACAGACAACCATTCACACTCACATTCACACCTACGCTCAATTTAGAGTCACCAGTTAACCTAACCTGCATGTCTTTGGACTGTGGGGGAAACCGGAGCACCCAGAGGAAACCCACGCGGACACGGGGAGAACATGCAAACTCCACACAGAAAGGCCCTCGCCGGCCACGGGGCTCGAACCCAGGACCTTCTTGCTGTGAGGCGACAGCGCTAACCACTACACCACCGTGCCGCCCTGGAATGTTTTTATTTTGAAAAAAAAAAGTTCATGATGTACATCATCAAAATAATGTGCTGTTGTATTGTTTTGAATGTAATACAGGTCAAAGGTTATTTACAAATCATTATTTTTAGTTTTAATTTCTGGTTCAACATACTGTCCCGACTTTTTCTGATTTGGGGTTGTATATTTAAATAAATAAATAAATCACAATAAATAATTTTATTGTCAAAAGTAAATTATTATTTTCAATAAATAGATGATTAACATGTAATTATTTCTAACGGAATGATGATTTTTTGCAACAATCATTTCAAAATAAGTTATTGAATATAAATAAATAAAATGTGTGTGTGTGTGTGTGTGTGTGTGTGTGTGTGGGCCTCACTGTTCAGGCTTGTCTAGCGGTTTGCTGTTCTCCTTCTCCATACTAGACTTAATGTGCCTCTTGATCTTATCCATTTCCTCTCTCTGCGCTCTCTGTTCACACGGAGACGAAAAGGAAAAGTTGATTTACAGGAAATTAGTCACATGATCAAAGTGCTGAAGAGTTTCACCAGTAATTCCTGAAAGCAGGACTGCAATGTGGAGTCAACTGAGTAAATCTCTCACACAACGCGCGCGCGAGCGAGAGAGAAAGAGAGATGGTGGTTTTGTGTGCAGGAGTCAGAGACAGTGTGGAGTCTCACACTCAGGAGGAACAACCTCAATACTGCAATAATTCACCCAGGCGCAAATGAGCGAGAGAGAGAAAGGGAGAGAGACTGACATATATAAACTGCCTCGCCAAAAAAGTCAGCATTTATATTCAAATAAGCAAATACTTAAGAGCCTTTGATTGGATAATTACTGCAGTGATGAATGCGGTTCAGCTGACAATTCTTTTAACTAGTGCTGTCAAAAATGTCGCGTTATTAACGCGTTAACTTGACTCAACTTTAACGGCGATAATTTTTTTATCGCGAGATTAACGCTCTGTGACATGATGCCACGCCCCGCACAGCCAGAGTCCTCTGCCCTCCCCCGAAGAGCCACGGTGCTCGGCTTACGGTAGGTTTCGTTTTCCCATCGGCGGCTCCAGCCCCACTTTGCAGTGGCTGTGACAAGACGTGTTATGTTCTGCAATAAAAAAAAAAAAAAAACATTGTTACAACCAGTGTTCGAACTATGCCGATATTTTCGGGGGGGGGGGGGGGGGTGTCCCTTATTTTCCCTTGGGGGGGGGGTGCTTGCGCTTGTCTCAGAGCGCGGCTCTCCATCGCGCGCTCACTTCGGATATGCAAATGCTTCCCGTTACACACGATTGCTATGTCAATAAACATCATTTTGCCAATATTTTAGAGACCCCCCAACATTTCCCAAATCATGTTTTGAGCAATTCCAGCGTTATGGACGTGACACTTGAACTCAAAATGGCAACAAATGACCCAGTGCATGTTTTATTGTCTCCCAGTATTTAAACAGGTGTTGCATATTTTAAGGCTGTACCATACTGGAGAAGTGATAGAACAAGAACAATTCCCATAGTACATCTAGGGCATGCCAGAAAATGCCAATAAAAGATGCGTTATGGATGTGACAGAAAAAGTATCACTTTTCTTGGGTGACTGTACATTTTTATCAAACTCTGTGAAATTGTAAACCTAATGTCGAAATGGAGATATCCATTTGATAGAGGGGTCCAAGGTGAATATTAAAAAATCTCTGTTTAAAATATTTTGTATTTCATGCAGAGTTTCGGAAGGAAAAGTCAGCGTTATGGATGTGACGAAATAGCGTTATGGATGTGACGCGTCTGAAATAGACATGGCATACGCTTAGAAAATCAGCAATTTAACCACCATAACCCTTTGAAAAACTCTCTAAATATCAGCTAAAACTATCAAAGTTCTTAAATAATATTTAGGATGGCTATTGTTTTGCTGTTTTGTGGATTTTAGCATACATTTCTGTGGCTTGTGGCAATAATATAGAATTGTACATGATCAAAGTTGATTTTAGCTTGGGTTTTACATTATAAGAAAGAAAGACTGACAGTGACATATTAGGTTGGTTACAAATTGGTTCAGCTTGTTCACATCTGTAAAATACAGGCCTAGGTGATATCTCTGAGTGGTTTTGATGTATTACATGTTGCTTTATTTTTGCATGGTGAGGTTGACATTTACATGGAATTGCCCTTTTCAAGGGATCTCATGTCTGTTTCAGGGGATCTCGGATCCCCCGAGTACCCCCGTAGTTCGAACAGTGAGCAAGCCCATTCACTTTTTTTATGCTGATAAGAAAATTACAATGGTTTTTCATGTGACAAAAATGTGCGATTAAATTGTGATTAATCGCGAGTTAACTATGACAGTCGCGACATTAATCGCGATTAAATATTTTAATCGCTTGACAGCACTACTTTTAACCCTAACTGATGCAGTGAGTAGCTTCTCATTTCTTAAACAAACATGTCGGAAGACGCAACTTGTGCTCATGGAAAAGGTGTTCCTGTGTTTCAGAAGGTCAAATTATTGTCCTGGATCAAGCAAAGAAAACAACTAAGGAGGTTTGAGATGAAATGACTGGAATTGGGTTAAGAACTGTCCAATGCATTATTAAAACCCGGAAGGCAGAAATGTTGTCGGGGGGGGGGACACCCTCTTGACTGAGCAGGATCAGAGATCACTTGGTGAAATCAAATCGTGTGTGGCCATGAGAAAGCCACTTGTTAGTGAGACTAATCAGGAGAAAAGGCTTCAATTTGCTAGGGAGCATAAAGATTGCACTGTGGAGCAATGGAAAAAGGTCATGTGACCTGAGGAGTCCAGATTGGCCCTATTCCTGAGTGATGGGTGTGTCAGGGTAAGAAGGGAAGCTCATGAAGCGATGCACCCATCATGCATAGTGTCCCCTGTACAAGCCTCTAAAGGCAGTGTTATGATCTGGAGTTGATTCAGATGGTCAGATCGAGGCTCAGCAACATTATGGAGGAATAAACTGAAGTCAGCTGATGACCTGAATGTACTAAACGACCAGGTTATCATCACATCAATGGATTTTTTCTTCAAATTGTTAAAGAGTGCTTCAGGAAGCATGAGGAATCATTTTCACACATGAATTAACCACCAGGGGCGGCACGGTGGTGTAGTGGTTAGCGCTGTCGCCTCACAGCAAGAAGGTCCGGGTTCGAGCCCCGTGGCCGGCGAGGGCCTTTCTGTGCGGAGTTTGCATGTTCTCCCCGTGTCCGCGTGGGTTTCTTCCGGGTGCTCCGGTTTCCCCCACAGTCCAAAGACATGCAGGTTAGGTTAACTGGTGACTCTAAATTGACCGTAGGTGTGAATGTGAGTGTGAATGATTGTCTGTGTCTATGTGTCAGCCCTGTGATGACCTGGCGACTTGTCCAGGGTGTACCCCGCCTTTCGCCCGTAGTCAGCTGGGATAGGCTCCAGCTTGCCTGCGACCCTGTAGAAGGATAAAGCGGCTAGAGATAATGTGATGTGTGTGTGTGTGAATTAACCACCACAGAGACCTGACCTTAACCCCATTGAGAATCTTTGGGATGCTGGAGAAGACTTTACAGAGTGGTTCGACTCTCCTGTCATCAAGACAAGATCTCCGTGAAAAATTAATACATCTCTGAGAGATGTGTCTCTCTCTCATCCCTCTCTTTCTCGTGTGTCTCTTTCTTGTCTCTCCCTCTCATCTCTCTCTCTCTTGTCTCTATCTCATCTCTCGTCTCTTGCCATCTTGTCTCTCTCATGTCTCTCTCACTCTCATCTTGCTCTATCTTGTCTCTCCCGTGTCTCTTCTCTCTCTCATCCCTCTCTCGTGTGTCTCTATCTCATCCCTCTTGTTTCTCTCTCATCTCACTCTACCTTGTCTCAATCTTGTGTCTCTTATCTCTCTCTCTCATCCCTCTCTGTCTCTCTCCCTCTCATCTCTCTTTATCTCGTCTCTCCCTCATGTGTCTCTCATCTCACTCTATCTTGTCTCAATCTCATGTGTCTTCTCTCTCTCATCTCTTTTTATCTGGTCTCTCCCTCTCATCTCTCTCGTGTGTGTCTCTCTCTCTCTCATCTCACTCTATCTTGTCTCTCTCTCATGTGTCTCTCTCTCATCTTTCCCTCTCGTGTCTCTTTCCATCTCATCTCTCGTCTCAAGCTCATGTCTCGTCTCTCTCTCCATCTTGTCTCTCTCATGTCTCTTTTGCTCTCATCTTGCTCTATCTTGTCTCTCTCATGTGTCTCTTCTCTCTCTCATCCCTCTCTCATCTCTCTCTCTTGTGTCTCTCTCATCTCTCTCTCATCTCACTCTATCTTGTCTCAATCTCGTGTGTCTCTTCTCTCTCTCATTCCTCTCTCATCTCTCTTTATCTTGTCTCTCCCTCTCATCTCTCTTGTGTCTCTCATCTCACTCCATCTTTTCAATCTCGTGTGTCTTCTCTCTCTCTCTCATCTCTCTTTATCTTGTCTCTTCTCGTCTCTCTCTCTTCTCTCTATCTCGTCTCTCTCATGTCTGTCATCTCACTATGTGTCTCTCTCATCTCTCCCTCTCGCGTGTCTCTCTCTGTCATCTCTCTCCATCTCATCTCTTGTCTCAAGCCCGTGTGTCTCATCTCTCTCATCTCTTTCTCTCTCTCTTGTCTCTCCCTCTCATCTCTTTCTGGTGTGTCTCTCATCTCTCTCTCTCGTCTCCATGGTAAGCCAGCTACATTCCTGTGGCATTTGTGGGCAGCGTGTTTATTTTGCTCTGTAACACACACGCGCGCGCACGCGCGCACACGTCCCTCGGTTCTGTGTTCAGTTGTGTGTCCGTGCAAACCCAGCAGTGGAATAAATCAATAACACAGAGAGATGGGAGACACTACTGAGACACTGAGATGGTCAGAAGCCACATCTCCTGAAAGAGAAATTGCTTACATTTTCATACAGCACCTGAAGGGTCTCCAGGTCCACCACAGTGTTGTCCATGTTCAAGATGGCTGTCGGGAGAAAGAAAGGAAAAAAAAGAGGCTTAGCATTGTCATAAACACAAATTGGACTGTGGATTTTAAACTGAAACAAATGTTTGTGTGAGAATCCTCATGTGAACCCGGTTTATATTCACAGACCCGGTTCAGAGACACTCAGTGTATTTCATTCAAATCCTCCAACAGTGCTCTGTTTTTTATTCATCCATTAATCCAGTCAAATCTGGGGAGGAAAAAAACCTGTGGTCCTTTAGTACATCGTTAGGGTTCTGAAGTTGGAAGTAAGGACTGGGAGGTGAAATATGAGGACTGTATTCAGGGAAAAAAAAAAAAACGTGCAGGTTTACAAATCATATCATCTCAGGGCATTTACACATCATTCCTTTTGACAGGAAACTCACTCAGCAGAACTGCTGCATCTGGTGACCTAAACATAAAATGTGCAAGATTTCTCAACCCCCCCCCCACACACACACACACAAAACAAAATAAACATGGCTGAGAATGAAGAGTTGTTGCTGCATGTTGTATTAATGCCTTTATTATTATTATTATTATTATCTCATCTCATTATCTCTAGCCGCTTTATCCTGTTCTACAGGGTCACAGGCAAGCTGGAGCCTATCCCAGCTGACTACGGGCGAAAGGCGGGGTTCACCCTGGACAAGTCGCCAGGTCATCACAGGGCTGACACATAGACACAGACAACCATTCACACTCACATTCACACCTACGGTCAATTTAGAGTCACCAGTTAACCTAACCTGCATGTCTTTGGACTGTGGGGGAAACCGGAGCACCCGGAGGAAACCCACGCGGACACGGGGAGAACATGCAAACTCCGCACAGAAAGGCCCTCGCCGGCCCCGGGGCTTGAACCCAGGACCTTCTTGCTGTGAGGCGACAGCGCTAACCACTACACCACCGTGCCGCCCTATTATTATTATCATTATTATTATTATTATTGTTGTTGTTTTGTTGTCATTGTTATTGCTGTTACTAGTACTACTAATAATAATAATGCTACTTCGTTGTTTTTAATATTATTGTTGTTGCTTTATTATTATTATAATAATTATTGCTTTTTTCTTGTTTTTATTATTGTTGCTTTGTTATTTTTAATATTGTTTTATTACTACTACTACTAATAATAATAATAATAATAATAATAATAATAATAATAAGTGTTACTTTGTTTTTAATATTATTGTTGTTACTTTATTATTATTATTATTATTATTTAGTTGTTGCTTTGTTCTTGTTGTTTTTAATATTATTGTTGTTGCTTTATTATTATCATTATTAGTTGTTGCTTTGTTGTTTTTATTATTGTTGCTTTGTTATTTTAAATATTATTGTTGTTTTATTACTACTACTAATAATAATAATAATAATAATAAGTTACTTTGTCATTTTTAATATTATTGTTGTTGCTTTATTATTATCATTATTATTAGTTGTTGCTTTGTTCTTGTTTTTAATATGATTGTTGCTTTGTTAGTTTTAATATTATTGTTTTATTACTACTACTACCAATAATAATAATAATAATAATAATAATAATAATAATAATAATAATGCTACTTTGTTGTTTTTAATATTGTTGTTGCATTATTATTATTATTATTATTATTATTATTATTATTATGTTAATATTGCTGATGCTTTGTTGTTGCTGTTTTTAATATTGTTGTCATTGTTTTGTTGATGTTGTCTTGTTGTTATATTTGTAATGACAATTGATGAGGTGTAATTTAAGTAATTGGACAATTTTAATAACTAGGAAATGAACAGGATCTTAAATAAGAGGTTAGACTTAATCTGTTTTTATTCTTCACTACGGTTCCGTTAAATAAAAATACATTCTTGCTGTTTTGAGGAAGTAAAATGCTTCTAAATATCTGCAGTATAAAGTAAAGAATAAACACTTGAGGATGTGTTGTTACAGGAAAATCATCAATGACATGGTGATGTGATGAAGTGTCGCTACACTTCCCACCCTAAAGGCGATTGTTTTCCTATCACAGCACATCCCAAAGTGTTTGATTATTTTTCATCAATTAAACAATGACACACAGCTTTTATCCATTTGCAGTAACATTAAATGTTGTGGAATGTCTGTGAAACAAGTTCCTCTCATTGCATCATTCTGTCATCCGTCTCTCTCTCTCTCTTTTTTTTGCTCTCTTGTAAAGTTAATAAGACACAGCTTATGTTACTGAGAAACTACAAATTTACTTTCACTGTTACTGACACTGGAGACGCCGTCCTTCAACGTTTCCTAACAGAAAGCGTCAACAGAACAGTGATTACGCAGAATATTTTCATTTGTTAAATAACTTTTTTTTAATCTGATTATTATTAGTTTATGTGGAGCATCTGCTTTACAAGTTGTTACTATAAACACAATAATGTATTAGAACGAGTGCATTAATATAAACCTGTGATTTAAAGCTGCACTACTGTCAGAGCTGCTGTTATAGGAAATAAACCAACCTTTTCTGACCAATCAGAGTTGAGAATACTTACATTTCAGAAATTAGTGGATGCTAAACATTTACGACCAAAACATTTAAGCGTGCCATATTTTTCAGGTAAGTGTTTTACTGTATTTTGTCATCAATGTGATTTGTTGGTTATTTTTCTCTTACATAATGTATAAAACTGTGAAACTATTTTTAAACCAGACTTCTTGATGCGATCAGACAGAAACCACAGCGATGAACAATAGCAACATTATAACTGCTTCAGATTCATGTAGCACGCCATCATACCTTAATCAACGTTCATTTCCGAACCAGCTCGGAACAACCAGAGCCACAAAAACATGCAGCAGAGACATGAAATGTCGTGATTATCATGCAAAACAACAATAAGTTCCAGAGGATATCATTCACGGCGGGTTTGATCCAACATCGCAACAGGCCAAGATTACAGCAAAACATGTTGGAGTGAGCCAAAGCCACTCTTCAGCCCTGATGGTGGCGAGTTGTGCAATTTCACTTCCATTATGTTTGTTCGGGCTGAACGCTCAGATTCCTGACTGGCCTGAACTCTATGAAGACATCTTAAGCGTTTCGGGACTCGGCTCTTGCTCCGGAGACGTGGAGTAATTGATGTCTGGAATGGCAAAAAACTGGAATGTGATTTATTCTGACACGCACACTCCCACACACACACACATACACGGAGCTGCAAAAAGCATGTACACACACGTATATGTAAGTCAGTGACCTCGGGTTAGCATTAGCGTACAAATTCCTTTCCTAGCACAGGTCGTTTTGCTGAATTAGCTGCACTTGGACAGGAAACGTAGAGTCAAACATAGAGTATAAGTTCAACTCCCTTAGGAAGTTGTGTTTTACTTATGTTTTTCTATTGCCCAAGTCCTTCAAGATTGTTAACATTTTACTAGGGAGGTGCCTTACATGGGACTCCAGGTCCCGTTCGTGCCTTCCCTTTTGGACCTTCCTTTTTTTTTTTTTTTTGCTTTTTTTCGTTGGTTTTGTTTCATTTGCATGTCTTGTAAATTTGTAGTTTTGTTGTTTGAAGGTCAATAAAGCTGATTAAAAAAAAGGAAGCGGTTATCATTATTCACAGGTGGTAAAATACCCAGAATCTTTACGCAAGTAAAAGTGCGATTAGTCAATAAATTCCCGGATCAAACCTGAAGTACAACTTCACATTTTGCACTCAAGATGAAGTCTAAATCTAAACTTTTAAATTTGCTTAAAAAGTATGAAAGCAAAAGCAGCAGAAACATTCCAGCACAAGTTGTTTCTATTAATCTGCTTAATGCGCAATTTGAAATTGCGCAATTTGAAATTGCAAACTTAAAAATGAGTAATGGAAACATGTGAAATCTGATTAAGAAAAAATAAAAAAAAAACTATAATACTCTCAAATATTGAAAAAAAAATTACGCTCGTATGGTGGTTTTTCCGACTGTTCAATGAAACAATACTTCGCAGAAATGAAATGGATACCCGTTTTACGCATTTAAGTCACATGACATGACATGGAGAAGGAATGGAAATGTTACCTTTCTGGAAAAAAAAGAGCACTTTATAAGAGCCATTGCGAGACGAGAAAACCCAGCTTTAATCTCATAACCTCACTCAATGGAAACACAAACCATTCACAATTGCATGTTGCCAAAATTTTTTTAAATATCGCTTCTATTTCACGCAAAACTGCACTGGAAACCTGGCTACTGATAAAGAGTCTCTAGTCAAATATAAAGCTGTAAGTTTATGTTTTGTTCATCTTCAAGAAAGGACAGAGGAGTTGAAGCTTTGCGGTTTCTCAGTAACATGCTGTGACGTTTTTTTTTTTTGTCATTGACTTAAAGAGAGGGAAAAAAGAGCCTGTTAATGGGAAACAACTGTTTCTAGCTGCTCGTGGATAACGTTATAATTTGCTTTGTAGATGCCCCAAATGTAACTATAAATGGATAAAAAGTAGGACATTTCATTATTTAGGAAATTAAGTAATGTATAAGTGGTAATCTGCTTTGTGTCGGGTCACAACACATTATTATTATTATTATTATTATTATTATTATTATTATTATTCGTAATAGTATCATCCTAATGTTTTTAGGATGCTATTTCTCCCTCAGGTTCCAACCAATCACCAAATTTCACATGAAGAATACCTCTAGGCTGAATTACATTGCTATGACTTTTGGTGCTGATCCGGATCGCGGATCTAAATCCATGAAAAATGGAATTTTTTTTTCAAATAACTTTTAACTGTCAATTTTCATGATTTTTTCAATCATTTTTTTTTTTTTGTTCCTCACCAAGTACCATTCTCTATCTCGTACCATTTCGGATATACTGTATAGGGTACAGTGACCAGACGTCCCAGTTTGTAACATGTAGTGCAAATTACTGTGACTTTAGTCCCAGTCTCTCTCTAGTTCATAAATTGTATTTTCATTCGTATACTATATATTAGGAGTGTAATGCAATACCACTGTGTCTATTTCTGTGTAGTGCTCCCTATATTTGGATCTCGATTTAGATTTTAACTTGAAGTGGGCGTGGCCTATACCAGAAACACTGTGGGAGAATGTAGAAATAGCATCAAGAATCGCTGTCAGCATGGTGTGGGAATTCTGGCTCGGAGATTGAATAACTGCTCCCTACTAGAGATGTGCACCGGAATATTTTAAACTCCAAGGTTACTATTATTTTGTTGTTTATACCCACTTGCAATAGAAAAAAAAAGTGACCGAGATTATGAAAACTGCATTTATTAATATTTTATGCCACACAGTTGAACACATAGGCTCAGAATAGACACGGTTGAATACCATTCCTGTTCCAGATCACCTTCTGCATGGTCAGGAATGCTAGGAAGTCAAAATAAATCAGAGCTTTTTTCAAATACTGAAGGTTCTTGTTGCTGCATGTGAGGCAATGAAAGAAAGTAGAAGTGACATGCACATGCACACGTAAACAAGTTTTGGAAACTGAAGGTGTGTCATCAAGTGTGTTTGTGGACTGAGCAGCCGAGTGTGTGTTTCTGCTGGTAGAGGCAAAACAGGAGAGCTTATGAAAACCATGTGACAGTGAAAAGAGCCTCAAGTGATCCCAGAAAAAAAAGAGAGATTGTGTCTTTCATTTATAACCAATTACGGTTTCCCCCTTTCAGTCCCATACAGTACATTTCGTCTTCCTCTCCTCCCTCTTCTCTTTTCTCCTCATCCTTTGCTCTCAGTTGAAGTCCCATCACTCAATCGCTCTTCATGGAGTGTAGAGGACGGGGACTGATGTCACTGTTGTCACACTTTCTGTCTGTCTAACACCCAGATTTAATTTCCGCACTCACAGTTTATTTTTCTGACACGTTTATATGATGTGTTTCATTTGCCACTGGCACTGAACTTTGTAGACGTGTGCTTTCCTCTCACTACATGTTGGAACACACTTGCATGATGGTGTAATTAGTTACTGGTGAACATGCGCTAAAACAAGTAATAGCTTTATGGTTCAGTATGGTACTATTGTGATTCAGCAGGCATCAACATTAGAACATTTGACATTAGCAATAGGGATGCGTATTTCTCCTTATATCTCTCCTTATAGGATCCATTACACTGTATACAACATATCTGTGAAGATACTCAGTCATCCAGGTACATAGTAATCTATGGTTGGTAGAAGAGAGCAACTAGACTTGCTTGAAAAGTCTTGAAGACGTTTCGCCTCTCATCCGAAAGGCTTCCTCAGTTCTGTCTGTCTAATAGGGAGTATCCAGTATTTATCCTCTCATGGATCATCATAGAATCAGAATCAGAATGCTGATGGCTGCATTGTAGGTGGCTGATAAAAGATGTCATAGACCCCCACCTCTGTTCAGTGATGGTCGTTCCAGGTTGACAAAAATGAACGATCCTCTCTGGCTAAGATGTCTGCCAGTTTTCTGGAAGTCCTCTCATACTCCCGCACCAGTCGAAGGGATCTCATCCCAAAGTGCGTAGAAACATATCTGTGAAGATACTCAGTCATCCAGGTACATAGTACTGGATGACTCGGTACTGATTCGGATTCTATGATGATCCATGAGAGGATAAATACTTGATACTCCCTATTAGACAGACAGAACTGAGGATGCCTTTCGGACGAGAGGCGAAACGTCTTCAAGACTTTTCAAGCAAGTCCAGTTGCTCTCTTCTACCAACCACAGATTACTATGTACCTGGATGACTGAGTATCTTCACAGATATGTTTCTACGCACTTTGGGATGAGATCCCTTCGACTGGTGCGGGAGTATGAGAGGACTTCCAGAAAACTGGCAGACATCTTAGCCAGAGAGGATCGCTCATTTTTGTCAACCTGGAACGACCATCACTGAACAGAGGTGGGGGTCTATGACATCTATCAGCCACCTACAATGCAGCCATCAGCATTCTGATTCGGATTCTATGATGATCCATGAGAGGATAAATACTTGATACTCCCTATTAGACAGACAGAACTGAGGATGCCTTTCGGACGAGAGGCGAAACGTCTTCAAGACTTTTCAAGCAAGTCCAGTTGCTCTCTTCAACCAACCACAGATCACTGTATACAACATACTAAACTTTACAACAGCAACAGTTCAGTATGATAGAACTGAACACAGGCCACACCTCCATCACGAAGATCGACAGAGACCACGCCTTATTCACTAAGAATGACATACGCAAGGGCCATGACTCCATTATGACTGACACAAATACTGATACTGACCAACACAAAGTTCACACCTCATTTATTAATATTGATAGACACAAAGGCCACGCCTCCTTTACTAATACTGACAAAAAGGTCACACCTCATTTACTAATCCTGATAGACACAAAGGCCATGCCTCCTTTACTAATACTGACAAAAAGGTCACACCTCATTTACTAATCCTGATAGACACAAAGGCCACGCTTCCTTTACTAATAGACACAAAGGCCACGCCTCCTTTACTAATGGGTCATTCTCCTCAGAATGTGCAATTTCTGTCCCAGCTGTTTTTTTTTTTTTTAATTAAATGAAGAGATTTCCTAATAAATATGTGTGTGAAAATAAAGACAATTATGAAATTCTCCCTTGATAAGTGTTAGTTCTCGGACCCAGATTGAAAAATTTTTTAAATCCCCTCATCAGAGTAGTCTCACCAGCCTATTTTGGCTGTCCCCAGTCTTGGCTCCTGTCAAAAATCTTAGGATTTTTAAATCGAAAAGCGCATAAAGTTAATCCAAACACTATCATTTATCTAATATACTTCATTTCAGATAATATGTAGTCAGTTAAGTGTTAATTAGAACGAATTTTTTACTTTGGGGGGTAAATTTTGCCCTGTCCCTCAATTCCAGTGTCATTCCTGTTACTCCTTTTATTCCTGTTACCAGCTCACTAAACTCTATGGTTAGGTTGGTTCTATAACTCGCCAATAGGAGGTCCACATTCATAGTTGACCTTGAAAGTTCAATGGAGGGAGCATTTGAAGGATAAAGCTGGAGAAAGGTAAGTTTTCGTGGTTTTTTTGATGGTTATATCAATTAGCAGTCATTACTGTTATGCCCAGAACTTCACAGAGACAATAGAAAATGTGGTGGTAAATAAATAAAGTACATTATGGAAGTGCCCGCTCGAGGAAGCAAGTGACCAAGGATGCATGCATGTCTTGTAGTGCAGTGTAGCAGGGGATATGTGCAAAATTGTCATTCCTGTTACCTTGCTCTGGGTAACAGGAATGACACTAAGGTAACAGGAATGACATAAATGGGTGTTTATCGATTGTATCATCTGTAAGGCCATACTTTTTATGAGTTAATGTTTCTTGGACTTGCCGCCAGACATGCTAGAGAGGTAAAGGCCAAAAATAAAATAAAATAAAATTTTCATGCGTTTTTTTTAAAGCCAAGTTGGGCCTAGGTCTGCCTGTCATGATCCATGTGGTCTGGCTAGTAATAAAAATGTTATTTTAGATTTTCAGAATAGCGGGCAACGGCTGGCAAAATCAGTCGTGCTGAGAAGCAGCATCTGTATAGACAGAGGCGTGATGCTGACCGCGAGAGACGAGCAGAGTATCTAGAGAAGGAAAAACAACGATACCAGAAAAATAAAGAAACGGAAGAAGAAATCAATCCATGACTTCATTCCACATTCGAACATTCTTAACACCCAGATAGGAGAAAGCCAGCAAAATAACTGTTCTGATTCACTGTACCCTGGCTTCCCCTAACCTACAGCTGCAGTTACATTGTAAGTATTATCCCAAATTATGACTTGTCTGTCATTCACTGACAAGCATTGCTAAATAATGTAATTATGTCATTCCTGTTACTAACAGTCATTCCTGTTACCAAGTTGTCATCCCTGTTACTGCTTGGTTTTAACCCTCTCACCGAGTCTGTCGTAATTGTCAACTATCATCACCTGAACAGAATCAGCCATCAGGCTAAGGCCTTTTATCCTGTAATGTGTTTTTCAGATTGGCCATAGTCCAACCATACAGGGCTAATACTTCACTTTCATTTTTGTGCAAAACTGGTATTGGGGTGTAGTTAACTCAGCAATTTGCAGTATAGTGTTAAAATCACTTGAGTTTCGTCTTTAAATCTGTTGAAGGGGACCAAAAACAAATTTATTTATGATATCTGTTTTAGAATATTGGTGTGCTTTTTGCTATGTTGTATCCTGCTCATGTCCAGTAACAGGAATGACCCAAAGTCACCTACGGTCACTTCTGAAACATCTGTGGGAAGACGTACATAAATTATTGAGCACTGCTAATGGCATGTTTAGATGTTCACATGTCCTGTGAATAATGAGACATATACACTAGGGCAAAATATTTCTACTAACTGAACTGAAGCTGGGTGGCACGGTGGTGTAGTGGTTAGCGCTGTCGCCTCACAGCAAGAAGGTCCGGGTTCGAGCCCCGTGGCCGGCGAGGGCCTTTCTGTGTGGAGTTTGCATGTTCTCCCCGTGTCCGCGTGGGTTTCCTCCGGGTGCTCCGGTTTCCCCCACAGTCCAAAGACATCAGGTTAGGTTAACTGGTGACTCTAAATTGAGCGTAGGTGTGAATGTGAGTGTGAATGGTTGTCTGTGTCTATGTGTCAGCCCTGTGATGACCTGGCGACTTGTCCAGGGTGTACCCCGCCTTTCGCCCGTAGTCAGCTGGGATAGGCTCCAGCTTGCCTGCGACCCTGTAGAACAGGATAAAGCGGCTAGAGATGATGAGATGAGATGAGATGAGATGAGATGAGATGAGATGAGATGAGATGAGATGAGATGAGATGAACTGAAGCTTCAGTAAAAGAGATTGCACGTTCTGAGGAGAATGACCCTAATATGAATAGACTCAAAGGCCACGCCTCCTTTAATAAGAGACACAAAGGCAACACCTCCTTTACTAATAGAATCAAAAGCCACACCTCCTTTACTAATATTGACAGAGACAAAGGCCACACCTCCTTTACTAATCCTGCCAGGCCACACCTCCTTTACTAATACTCATAGAATCAAAGGACACACCATCTTTACTAATACTGACCAACGCAAAGACCAGGCCTCCTTTATTAATCCTGATAGACACAAAGGCCATGCCTCCTTTACTAATCCTGACAGACACAAAGGCCACGCCTCCTTTACTAATACTAATAGACTCAAAGGCCACATATTTACTAATATTGACAGACACAAAGGCCACGCCTCCTTTACTAATCCTGATAGTCACAAAGGGCACGCCTCCTTTACTAATCCTAATAGTCACAAAGGTCACACCTCCTTTACTAATCCTGACAGACACAAAGGGCACGCCTCCTTTACTTATCCTGATAGACACAAAGGCCACGCCTCCTTCACTTATCCTGATAGACACAAAGGCCATGCCTCATTTACTAATACTGATAGACACAAGGCCATGCCTCCTTTACTAATCGACACAAAGGTCACGCCTCCTTTACTAATACTGATAGACACAAAGGCCATGCCTCCTTATCTGCCTAACACTGCAGATAACCAAGCTTACTAGTTAGAACACTAAAATTAGACAAATTATGCTGTGTATATGCAATTGGCTGGAATGACTTTTTAATTAAGCTCC
This sequence comes from Neoarius graeffei, assembly GCF_027579695.1. Taxonomy (NCBI): domain Eukaryota; kingdom Metazoa; phylum Chordata; class Actinopteri; order Siluriformes; family Ariidae; genus Neoarius; species Neoarius graeffei. The sequence goes on along the minus strand of NC_083579.1, from coordinate 9,011,155 downwards.
ACCCTTTTTAAGCCAACCACATCTGGATCTTCGTATGAATCAAGATATTGTGAGCCAACTATTAGATTTCATAAAATTCTCTTGAGGTCTGTGAACCAGAGCTTGAAATCAAGTATAATTGATTAATTTTTAGGATGTCATCACTGAATAATTTCACATCTCGTGTGCAGAAGTGCAAATCATGAAAGGTCTTCGAAGCATTCCATGACTTATGATGGAGTTAGATCTTTTACGAACCTCTCCAGTGGTGACCCCGTTTCAAACGAACCTGAACTTTCTGTACAAGTTGGAATTTCAAATCGTGAGAGCGTGTTGTTAACACAGTGCATAACAGGATATGGGTCTTCACTTGCTGCTATTTGTAGCAGTGAAAAGGCCCATAAAGCGTTCGTTAAACACTCTGCGGCTTGGCATTTTTAATAACAGATCGCACTTTATGTGGCAATGGCACATGAAACCACAAAACCACAGCTCTTTGTACTCTGCAAGAGCACCTCCCTCAATTTCAATCATAACAACAAATCCATGTGATTTAATTGCACGGAGCAGTTTTTATTGACGAGGCTCAGAACGATTATAGATAATTACAGATAGATATATGTGTGGAATAATGAGCTGTTCCAAACTCATGCTGGCTTGCTCATGCATAATCCTTCATCCTGTTTGGCTTTTCTCAAACAATAATGTGCGGTCTGGCTGATGAGCGAGAGAACTACTGTACATAAACACAGGACGAAGAGAAGAGATGGAGCCGCAACTGTACAGGGTAAAGCAAAAACAGAGTGAAAAAGAAGAAAAAATGTACTGCATGACTACTAAGCTATTGCTATATGTAGTTTGCAGTATGTACAGTATGTATGTATATATTCGGAATGTAACCAATGCAAATACTTTATTTGGAATCAACAGGTAACGTCTTCTAAAAAGTTACGAATACAATTACAAATAGGAGGCATACTATTTACAGTGGGTATAAAAAGTCTACACATCCCTGCTAAAACGGCAGTTGTTTTTTTTTCATGATAGAAAATTGAAACCAGGATAAATCCTCATCTCATCTCATTATCTGTAGCCGCTTTGTCCTGTTCTACAGGGTCGCAGGCAAGCTGGAGCCTATCCCAGCTGACTACGGGCGAAAGGCGGGGTACACCCTGGACAAGTCGCCAGGTCATCACAGGGCTGACACATAGACACAGACAACCATTCACACCTACGGTCAATTTAGTCACCAGTTAACCTAACCTGCATGTCTTTGGACTGTGGGGGAAACCGGAGCACCCGGAGGAAACCCACGCGGACACGGGGAGAACATGCAAACTCCACACAGAAAGGCCCTCGCCGGCCACGGGGCTCGAACCCAGACCTTCTTGCTGTGAGGCGACAGCGCTAACCACTACAACACCGTGCTGCCAGGATAAATCCTGTCAGAACTTATTCCATCTTTATTGTAAAACTGCAAGCTATACAAAGAAGGTGAAAACAAATCAAACCGTTTAGGGTAAAAAAAAATTAATAATAATAATAAAAACCATGCAAAACTTGGCTGCATAATTGTGCACGCCTTTTAATAATCAAGGATGTGGCTATGTTCAGAATCAACCAATCACATTCAGTCTCATCTTAAATAGTAGTTAGTATACATCTGGCATCTATCAAAGTGGCTCGGATTGACGTCAGATCAAGTTCCTGTCGAATTATTCCGATATCCTCTTGGTTGCATCATACTCCAAAAGCCATGGTCTGCAAAGAGCTTTCAAAACATGAACGGGATCTCATAACTGAAAGGTCTGAATCAGGGCAGGGCTACAAAAAAGTATTAAACGTTCCCTGGAGCAGAGTGAAGACAGTCATCAACAAGTGCAGAAAATATGGCTCAACAGTGGCTCTGCCAAGATCAGGACGTCCCTCCAATATTGATGAGAAGACAAGGAGAAAACTGGTCAGGGAGGCCACCAAGAGGCCTACAGCAACATTAAAGGAGCTGCAGGATTTCCTGGAAAGTACTGCTTGTTCCCTACATGCAACAGCAATCAGTCGTATTCTTCATATGTCTGGGTAGTGGGGTAGAGTAGCAAGACTCAAGCCTTTACTCAGAAAGAAAAACATCCAAGCCTGGGTAAACCTTGCAAAAAAGGTTTATCTAGTCTCCCACAACCATATGGAAATGGTCTGACGAGACTAAGGTTGAGCTATTTGACCATAATTCCAAAAGGTATGTTTGGTGCAAAAACACCACAGCACATCGTCAAACCAACAGCATACCCACAGTGAAGCATGGTGGAGGCAGCATCATGTTTTGGGGCTGCTTTTCTTCAGGTGGAACTGGGGCTTTAATCAAGGCGGATGGAATCAGGAATAGCTCCAAATATCAGTCTATTTTGGCACAAAACCTTCAAGCTGAAGATGCCTTTCAGCATGACAACAACCCAAAGCATACATTTAAAAATCAACAAAACATTGGCTTCACCAAAAGAGGATCAATGTTCTGGCACGTCCCAGCCAGAGCCCAGACCTTAATCCAATTGAAAATCCGTAGGCTGACCTGAAGAGAGCTGTGTACAGGAGATGTCCTCGCAATTTGATAGATCTGGTAAATTTTTGCAAGGAGGAGTGGGCAAACATTGCCAGCCAGGTCCAGGTGTGCCGAACTGATAGACTCTTTCTCAAAAAGACTGAGTGCTGTAATAAAATCAAAAGGTGCTTCAACTACGTATTAGTTTAGGGGTGTGCATAGTAATGCAACCAGGGTTTTGTATGACTTTCTTTTTTTCACTAAACAGTTTCTGATTTTGTTTTCACCTTCTTTGTATAGATTGCAATTTTGCAATAAAGGTGGAATAAGTTCTGACAGGATTTATCTTGGTTTCTTTTTTTTTTAATCACAAAACCCTGCCATTTTAGCAGGGGTGTGTAGCAGTGGCGGCTGGTAGTCTTTCAAACAGGGGAGGCTGGTCGGTTACAATATTTCCAGATTTTAAAAGAAAAAACGCATCAATTTTGCCCATACTCTTGCCTCTGATCTGGCTGATTGTTGGCAGGGTCACAAACTGTGAAATAACAGGTTCTTTTGGCCCATTAGCCTACTGTCCAATATACATGATGGTGGTGTTGGGGGGGGGTATATTTTAACATTTTATATTTTAAAATTGTGGCATGTTGTTTAAAAATTGATCATTATTGAAAGCAGCTCTTTGTCAGGAACCTCAGCAGTAACAGCAGAGTGTTCTGGAATAGGCACAAGCACTGACCTTGGGGAGCCAAACATAGAGCTGGGTGCCACACATTTCATTCAATGACACTTTCCCTATATTTTACTTATTTATTTTGACTGAGAAATGTTTTATTGACAATTTTGATAACCCTTCACTTTTAATCCAGGTCTGTAGTGTGAAATGTTCTTGGCTGTGTTTTTGTTTAAAAATATTTTCCAAATTGTAGCTGTGTTTAATTCATATCCAGAGAAATATATATTCCAATATAATATACTCAGCATAAACATTTTAAATAGATTCTACTGCTGATCTCGTGTCTTTTATATGCCCTTGTGAAATTGTGCAGGTCATCAAAGCCCACGTTTGACCAAATCACGGATCCGGGTTTAATCAAGAGGCATGGCCAACAATACATTTTCCTCGTCACTGAACTTGCTGTTAGCCAATTCACTTTCTCGTACCAGGAGAGCTGAAAGGAATGAGTATTATTCCCTACCTTTTTCACCAAGTCAATTTGAGGCGTTGGTCTACCCTGCTCTTTAATTTTAATTTTTTCCTCGAAAGGAAGACTGGCAAATGGCTTCACCAAAATTAAATCAGCAATGCTTGGCATCCGTGCGCAGCTTTCTTGCTAGCTGACTAGCCCCCTCAAGTTCAAGTTCAGTCACTCAAATAAACGAAATTTCTGGAACGATAGCAAACTTGACAACACTATATTTACACTTTATTTACAATGAAAATATATACAAACTAAAAAAGCTGGTAGAAACCGTATGTAATGAATGAAATCGAAATGTAAGCTGATCTCTTACAATACACCACAGCACTTGCGAATCCGCATGGGACTGAACTGAGATTCACCGCTGCCTGTCTATATTTGAAACGAGCTGTCAATCAAAGAAAATATCCGGCCGCTTTCACCAATCACCAGTCTCCTCGCGGAAAGTTTTGCCATGTCCCTCCCACTGTGAGGCTGGGAGTCCGGTGGGCGGGCGTTTTCGCAGTATTTGTCCAATAACCGTCTTGCATTTTGATATTGAAAAGCACAGAGCTCCCAAATGCCATTGAAGTCCACTGAGGCTGGGCTGCATCGCGCTGTCACGAGGGGGAAAAACTCACGCACACATTAGGCAAACTGGGGAAAGTTATAACGGAATGATTTCGCACTGTAGTTGGGTTGAGCACATATATTTCTATGATTCTTGATCTGAAATAGCAATGTTAAAAGGTCGGTTATAACATAAGCCTAGCGCAATTCATCCTATACGATGTTCGTCATTTTTAGAGGAGGCTGAGCCTCCCTCGTTGTCTTAGAGCAATCGCCCGTGGTGTATAGACTTTTTATATCCACTGTATACAGCTAGCCTGCAGATGTGTCTGGTTCAGACTCGAGGTGGACATCAAGGCTGGGCTCCCATGAAACATTAAAAAAAGGTTGTGCAAGGAGGATTGAAGCTCGCTGGATGAATTGAACAGATAATGCATCTTAATTTTTTTTTCAAAGCTTACCAGCTTCAGACAAGATGTTAAAAATGTGAACTATTAAAGAAGAGCTACATTCCAGCCCATGATAAGGGTCATACAGTATCAGGGTTCAATAAAAGTCCCACCCTAAATACAACTCTAATATAAAAGCCCAAAATACTTTAAATTGTTTGTTAATACAAACATATTGATGCATTTCCTTCTAGACTTTTCAGAACAATGGTGTACATTTCTGATCGACTGCATGTGTGTGTGTGTGTGTGTGTGTGTGTGTGTGTGTGTGTGTGTGTGTGTGTATAAAAAACGGTTATTCCACAAAATCGAGTCGTACATGAGCTGACCGCCAATGAGGCGCGTAGCACCGAGTTGTCTATAAGCCATGTACAATGAGATTGAGTGGAATAACTGTTTTATTCTATCCACATTCACTGGATTTTGACAAACAAAGCATTTTTATCTTTTTGCAAATTCGATAAATTAAAAACTTCACACAAAACATCTGACAAAATAATTTCCGCTTAGAATGTAAACAAACTGGCGAAATGACCGTAGCAATTTGGGAAAAATGTGATAATTCTTGAAAAAAAAAAGATACGTTCTTACCATCAAATACTTTTATTCCAGATTTTGTTGCTTTTTTGTATTTTTTCAGGTTTTGTTTTTGAGTAGAGTTTTTATTTCGTCCTCAGTTGGTTCAGCAACACGCTCCGCCATTTTGTTCCTCTCTACTCATGATATATGAGCTGATAGCCTAGTAGTAGAGTAGCCAATCAGAGCACGCAATTGGTCATATCCGGTGAATAGAATATATTTCAAATACTCAGATGCACCAATCAGCCATAAAATTATGACCACTGACAGGCGAAGTGAACTACATTGATTATTTTGTTACAGTGGCACCTGTTAAGCAGTGGGATATATTAGGCAGCAAGAGAACAGTCCGTTCTTGAAGTTGGTGTGTTGGAAGCAGGAAAAATGGGCAAGTGTAAGGATCTGAGTGACTTTGACAAAGTGTGATGGCTAGATGACTGGGTCTAAGCATCTCCAAAATGGCACATCTTGCGAGGCGTTCCTGGTATGCAGTAGTTAGGACCTACCAAAAGTGGTCCAAGGATTCAAAGGACAACCGGTGAACTGACGAGAAGGTCATGGGTGTCAAAGGCTCTTTTGAACTTTTTCAAGAGTTTGTGCAATAGTAGTTCTTCTGTTGGATTGGACCATATGGGCTAGCTTTCGTGCTCCATGTGAATCAGTAAGCCTTGGCTGCCCATTTCCCTGTCACTGGTTCACCAGCTGTCCTTCCTTGGACCACTTTTGGTAGGCACTAACCATGGCATACCAGGAACACCCCACAAGATGCGCCATTTTGGAGATGTTCAGATCCAGTCATCTACCGGTAGCCATTACAATTTGTCAAAGTCACTCAGATCCTTACGCTTGCCCATTTTTCCTGCTTCCAACACAACTTCAAGAACCGGCTGTTCTCTTGCTGCCTAATATATTCCCACCCCTTGACAAGTACCACTGTAATGAGATAATCAATCAATGTTATTCACATCACCTCTCAGTGGTCATAATGTTAGGGTGCATATTACACACCGAACCTGGCAACCCTGCTCAAGAAACCAACATCAAGTTCATTGACATTATATTAATCCAAGATGCACTTTTTATTTTTGCATTACTGGTTTGCTCCAGTAGTCTGACCGAAACATTGAGCTCCAAAACCATAATTCTACCATATTTCTGTACAAACAATAGAAACATTTTTATGCGGAGAGACGCTCCACATCTCCCATGAAGACCACACGCTGTGCACAGAGCTGGACATCTCTGCAGGGTCCCCAAAAATAATCATTTAATTCATTAAAAAGCATATTAACTTGTACAGTTATTGCTTGTTTCTCTCATCATTCTGAAATGATCACTCTCCATCATTATTAAAGAAAAATCTTCCTGGAAAATCATACTGGCATTAGAATGAAATTCTGCTTAAAGGATGGATGGCAGAAGCACTCAAAAGTGACTTCTTTTTCCAACAGACCTGTTTTTCTCTCTCTCTCTCTCTCTCTCTCTATCTATATATATATATATATATATATATATATATATATATATATATATATATATATATATATATATTAGTGCTGTCAAGCGATTAAAATATTTAACCGCGATTAATGTCGCAACAGTCATAGTTAACTCCGATTAATCGCAATTTAATCGCACATTTTTGTCACATAAAAAACCATTGTAATTCTCTTATCAGCATAAAAAAGTGAATGGGCTTGCCTTGTACCAAAGTTTTTTTTTTGTTTATTGCAAAGCATAACACGTCTTGACACAGCCACTGCAACGTGAAACCTAAGCCGAGCACCGGCGCGGGGCTAGGAAGAGAACCATGAGTGAAATGATCTACTGTTTGAGTTAGTCTACAGCTCTAATCAGAGAGACAGGTTACACAGTGACGGTAGGCTTGACATGCTTGATTATAATATAAAGTACACTATTATATTAAGCTTAAGTTGTTCGTTGATAAATATTGCATTGAATCTGATCTTTACTGTTTCAGCTCACTTAACACATTTTGTACTTTTACACTTTCTGCCTGTTGATGCGTCGCGCTGTCCAATCAGAGGCGGCCAAATTTGCATATTACAGGAAGGATTTCTGGGATAGCATTGAGTTTACAGTTCAGAGGGATCTGGCTTCTTTAGACGCTGTCTTCTTAAAACTGAATAAATATTTAAAAAGAGCCAAATTAGCCAGTCTTTTGAACGGCTCTTTTCAAAGAATGGATCACAAAGATGCGGATCCCATCAAAGAGCCATAAATCCCATCTCTACTAGCGTGCCCTGCCCGCGCTGGTTCTCTGGGGGGGGGAGGACTCTGGCTGTGCTGCGCGGGGCGTGGCATTACAGTCTAGCTGCTATCGTTTTTCTAAGCAAAGTCTCTGTTCCAAGTTCCTGGCAGTTTCAAAAGCTTATGAAAAACCTACATCATGTCACAGAGCGTTAATCTCGCGATAAAAAAATTATCGCCGTTAAAATTGAGTCAAGTTAACGCGTTAATAACGCAACATTTTTGACAGCACTAATATATATATATATATATATATATATATATATATATATATATATATATATATATATATACACACACACATAGTACCAGTCAAAGGTTGGGACACCCCTTCTAATTCAATGTTTTTCTTTATTTTTTTTAATTAAAAGTCACTTCATCTCTTAAAGTAATGATGGATGTCATTTCTCTTTTCTTAGTTGTGTGGTTCTTGATATAATAATGTATGGATTACTACAGTTGTGGAATAGGGCTATTTACTGGATTTTTATTATTTATTATTTGCCGTTTGATCTCAAACTCATTAAGAAGGCGGGAAACTTGTCCACTAATTACCTTTTGACGAGGCACAGCTGTTAATTGAAAAGCATTCCAGGTGACGACCTCATGAAGCTGATTAAGTTAATGCCAGTAGTGTACAAAGCATCATCAAGGGAAATGCTGGATACTTTGAAGAGTCTAAAATATCAAACATTTTCACTTTTTTTTGCTTAGCACATTATTCCATATACGAGGGTAAGCCAAAAAAATTCTAAGACAAATTGAAAAAAAATTATTGATGAAAATAAAGCTATTCTCTACATTTAAGTCTAAACACTTCTGCAAGCGATGTTTCCGTTGGAGAATTCCTTCTTTGTAGAATTCTGGGGGATGCCGTTCACACCTTTTGAAATAACAGCTGTCTTAGAACTTTTTGACTTACCCTCGTATGTGGTCCAGATGTTATTTCATAATTTCGATGTCTTCAGCATTGTTCTACAATGTAGAAAATAGTCACAATACAGAACTAGCCTCAGTGAGGCTTTAGCTCGTAGTGGCCACTGTTATTGTGTATGCATTTGAAATCCGATCAATCCTGTACGAGGAGTAACGATTTTTGTGAAATTGTATATGACCCCCCATGTAGCCGAATCCATGACAGGTGGTGCCACCTGGTGAACAACTCTTGTTGGAATATGTCTTTAAAGTCTTCTGGTTGAGTTTCAGTGAAAACATCAATGCAGTTTATGAACAGTAGTGTTTGGTGTGACGAGTCACTCAAAATTTTCACACACACACAAAATCATAACTATGACAGTTGGCGCCACTGTCTTGACAACTTTCATCCATACCAACCTGTGGAACATTCCATATGAGTTTGATCAAAATCTGATCACTCCTGTAGGAGGAGTAGCGATTTTTGTGAAATTGCACATGATCCATGTGTAGCCTCATCCACGGTAGGTAGTGCCACCTGGTGAACAATTCTCGTTGGAATATGTCATTAGAGTCTTCTGGGTGAGTTTCAGTGAAAACGTCCCTGCAGTTTACAAAGAGTAGCGTTTAATGTGACGAGTCGCCCAGAAATTTCAGACGGCCATAAAATTGTGAATATGAAGGTGACGCCACTAGCTTGACAACTTTTATGCACATCTACCTGGAGAACATTGTGAGTGTGTTTGATCGAAATCCAATCAATCCTGTAGAAGTAGCAGCGATTTTTGTAAATTGTGGATGGACGACGCATGATCGCATAAGCTCCTCCGGCTTGGCCTACAGCCGGATGTGCTAAAAGCTGATGAATCAGTAGGGGTATACAAACTTTTGATTGGTACTGTGTGTGTGTATATATACCGTACATACAGTGCTCAGCGTAAATGAGTGCACCCCCTTTGAAAAGTAACATTTTCAACAATATCTCAATGAACACAAACAATTTCCAAAATGTTGACAAGACAAAGTTTAATATAACATCTGTTTAACTTATAACGGGAAAGTAAGGTTAATAATATAACTTAGATTACACGTTTTTCAGTTTTACTCAAATTAGGGTGGTGCAAAAATGAGTACACCCCACATCAAAAACTACTCCATCTAGTACTTTGTATGGCCTCCATGATTTTTAATGACAGCACCAAGTCTTCTAGGCATGGAATGAACAAGTTGGCGACATTTTGCAACATCAATCTTTTTCCATTCTTCAACAATGACCTCTTTTAGTGACTGGATGCTGGATGGAGAGTGATGCTCAACTTGTCTCTTCAGAATTCCCCATAGGTGCTCGATTGGGTTCAGATCAGGAGACATACTTGGCCACTGAATCACTTTCACCCTGTTCTTCTTCAGAAATCCAACAGTGGCCTTAGATGTGTTATTAGTCATGTTGGAAAAGTGCACAACGACCAAGGGCACGGAGTGATGGTAGCATCTTCTCTTTCAGTATAGAGCAATACATCTGTGAATTCATGATGCCATCAATGAAATGCAGCTCCCCGACACCAGCAGCACTCATGCAGCCCCACATAAGGACACTGCCACCACCATGTTTCACTGTAGGCACCAGGCATTTTTCTTTGTATTCCTCACCTTTGCGACGCCATACAGTTTTGAAGCCATCAGTTCCAAAAACATTTATCTTGGTCTCATCACTCCAGAGTATAGAGTCCCAGTAGTCTTCATCTTTGTCAGCATGGGCCCTGGCAAACTCTAGACGGGCTTTTTTGTGCCTGGGCTTTAGGAGAGGCTTCTTTCGTGGACGGCATTCGTGCATGCCATTCCTCTGCAGCGTACGCCGTATTGTGTCACGGGAAATAGTCATCCCAGTTTGGCTTTCTACTTCTTTAGATAACTGCAGTGAACTTGCATGCCGATTCTTTTCAACCCTTTTCATCAGAAGACGCTCCTGTCGAGGTGTTAACTTCCGTGGACGATCTGGACGTCTCTGTGAGACGGTTGCAGTTCCATCTTTCTTAAATTTTTGTACCACTTTTGCTACAGTATTCTGACTGATAAATAAAGCTTTGCTGATCTTCTTGTAGCCTTCACCTTCGTGGTGGAAATAAATTATTTTCTTTGGGGAATTCTGAAGAGACCAGTTGAGCATCACTCTCCATCCAGCATCCAGTCACTAAAAGAGGTCGTTGTTGAAGAACGGAAAAAGATTGATGTTGGAAAATGTCGCCAACTTGTTCATTCCATGCCTAGAAGACTTGGTGCTGTCATTAAAAATCATGGAGGCCATACAAAGTGCTAGATGTAGTAGTTTTTGTTGTGGGGTGTACTCATTTTTGCACCACCCTAATTTGAGTAAAACTGAAAAACGTGTAATTTAAGTTATATTATTAACCTTACTTTCCCGTTATAAGTTAAACAGATGTTTTATTAAACTTTGTCTTGTCAACATTTTGGAAATTGTTTGTGTTCATTGAGATATTGTTTAAAATGTTACTTTTCAAAGGGGGTGCACTCATTTACGCTCAGCACTGTATGTATGTATGTACCAGTCACTGAATTACTACTTTATCACTCTTACCATGTTGAATGTCCTTCATGTCCAGATGCAGACTGGACATCAGGATCCCTACAGCCTGGGAGCGCTTATTACTCAAAACCTTCACCACCTGAGAAAGAGAGAGACGGAGAGAGAGAAAGGTCAAAGGTCAGCCAGAGCAGAGAGACTTCTCTATGTTTCCAATGTATTCAATGATATTTTCTCAAAACGCTCAAATCTATTATTAACAGAGACACAATCAGCTACATAAATAATACACTGTTCCATCCAAAAACTCTGAGGTTGCGTTTGGCCTAATAAGGTTACTGTGCTGAGCTGTCGAGCTTTTCTTCACAGCTTTGTCCTCATATGGATGTAGAAATATAAAAGTCCAAAAAGTCCAGCCAAATGCAATTATCCGAGCGACATAGCTGTCCAGAAACATTATCCTGATTTGGCCTCTGCAGTGTGCTAACATGCTCCGCAATTCACCACGGGAGTATGGAAGAGTTTGGAAAGCTGATTGATTCTGTTGTAAACATGTAGCTATTAAAAGAAGGCCATTTAACACAAAGTCTTAGACGCTGTATCACATTTCTTATTGGATGACTACACCAGTTTTTTTTTTTTTTTACTTCTAGAGGAGGCCTTTGTTGCTTATTTCCTTTTCTCAGATGCAAAAATGTCAAATTTGGTGTGTACGGAATCAAAAAGGAGAATGGAAAATATTTTTTTCAGCCAAGAATCACTACATTACACAGATCAGGTCTAAACACCACAAAATTATAGAGGCTTTTAATCCAATCTTCTTCTCATCTGCCTGTACATGAACTCAAAGCAGTGCAAAGGCCTGTAGGAGCAGCGGCGCTAATATGAGAAACAGTTGGCCTTATCTTTCTGTCTCTGTATGTGTGTAGGAGAAGCCAGAACTCTGTGGGTTCTGGGCAGAAGAGGCCACATTGGATACCAATCGATTCTTTCTCCACTGCTCAAAAGATGTCTTTTGGAGAATAGAGTAAGCCAAGCTATTTTAATGCAGGATACAAAATAAACAACGCAACTAATGAAGAGCTATAGAAAAGTACTGCATTCATACAAAGATGTGTGTGAGAAAGAGAGAGATTCTTCTGAGGTTCTCCTCCACCCCAAATAGCTTCTGCTCATAAAAGCCAAAGAGCAAAAACCCTGTAAAATAAAGAACCCTCATTCCTAAACATGTTACTGTGCTCCTCACAAAGTTCCTGAAATACGGAAAAAGTGACTGAACATGTTCCTGAGTTTGCAAAAAAAGTTTCCTGGTTTCTGAGAACACACCTATGCATGTGTGGATGGATGGATATGTACAGTGGTGCTTGAAAGTTTGTGAACCCTTTAGAATTCTCTATATTTCTGCATAAATATGACCTAAAACATCATCAGATTTTCACACAAGTCCTAAAAGTAGATAAAGAGAACCCAGTTAAACAAATGAGACAAATATATTATACTTGGTCATTTATTTATTGAGGAAAATGATCCAATATTACATATCTGTGAGTGGCAAAAGTATGTGAACCTTTGCTTTCAGTATCTGGTGTGACCCCCTTGTGCAGCAATAACTGCAACTAAACGTTTGCGGTAACTGTTGATCAGTCCTGCACACCGGCTTGGAGGAATTTTAGCCCGTTCCTCCGTACAGAACAGCTTCAACTCTGGGATGTTGGTGGGTTTCCTCACATGAACTGCTCACTTCAGGTCCTTCCACACATTTCGATTGGATTAAGGTCAGGACTTTGACTTGGCCATTCCAAAACATTAGCTTTATTCTTCTTTAACCATTCTTTGGTAGAATGACTTGTGTGCTTCGGGTCGTTGTCTTGCTGCATGACCCACCTTCTCTTGAGATTCAGTTCATGGACAGATGTCCTGACATTTTCCTTTAGAATTTGCTGGTATAATTCAGAATTCATTGTTCCATCAATGATAGCAAGCCGTCCTGGCCCAGATGCAGCAAAACAGGCCCAAACCATGATACTACCATCATCATGTTTCACAGATGGGATAAGGTTCTTATGCTGGAATGCAGTGTTTTCCTTTCTCCAAACATAACGCTTCTCATTTAAACCAAAAAGTTCTATTTTGGTCTCATCCATCCACAAAACATTTTTCCAATAGCCTTCTGGCTTGTCAACGTGATCTTTAGCAAACTGCAGACGAGCAGCAATGTTCTTTTTGGCGAGCAGTGGCTTTCTCCTTGCAACCCTGCCATGCACACCATTGTTGTTCAGTGTTCTCCTGATGGTGGACTCATGAACATTAACATTAGCCAATGTGAGAGAGGCCTTCAGTTGCTTAGAAGTTACCCTGGGGTCCTTTGTGACCTCGCTGACTATTACATGCCTTGCTCTTGGAGTGATCTTTGTTGGTTGACCACTCCTGGGGAGGGTAACAATGGTCTTGAATTTCCTCCATTTGTACACAATCTGTCTGACTGTGGATTGGTGGAGTCCAAACTCTTTAGAGATGGTTTTGTAACCTTTTCCAGCCTGATGAGCATCAACAATGCTTTTTCTGAGGTCCTCAGAAATCTCCTTTGTTCGTGCCATGATACACTTCCACAAACGTGTTGTGAAGATCAGACTTTGATAGATCCCTGTTCTTTAAATAAAACAGGGTGCCCACTCACACCTGATTGTCGTCCCATTGATTGAAAACACCTGACTCTAATTTCACCTTCAAATTAACTGTGAATCCTAGAGGTTCACATACTTTTGCCACTCACAGATATGTAATATTGGATCATTTTCCTCAATAAATAAATGACCAAGTATAATATTTTTGTCTCATTTGTTTAACTGGGTTCTCTTTATCTACTTTTAGGACTTGTGTGAAAATCTGATGATGTTTTAGGTCATAATTATGCAGAAATATAGAAAATTCTAAAGGGTTCACAAACTTTCAAGCACCACTGTATGTATGCCAAAACAAGAAAATATTCCTTAATCCATGAAAAAAAGTTCCACAGTTTCTAAAAAGGTTTCTTTTTTTTGTGTGACAATACACCTTGGGATGGATGGATGGATAGCCAAAACAAGAAAATGTTCCTTAATTCATGAAAAAAAAATGTTCCACGGTTTCTAAAAAGGTTTCTTTTTTTTCCTGACAATACACCTTGGGGGCGGCACGGTGGTGTAGTGGTTAGCGCTGTCACCTCACAGCAAGAAGGTCTGGGTTTGAGCCCCGTGGCCGGCGAGGGCCTTTCTGTGCGGAGTTTGCATGTTTTCCGCGTGGGTTTCCTCCGGGTGCTCCGGTTTCCCCCACAGTCCAAAGACATGCAGGTTAGGTTAACTGGTGACTCTAAATTGACCGTAGGTGTGAATGTGAGTGTGAATGGTTGTCTGTGTCTATGTGTCAGCCCTGTGATGACCTGGCGACTTGTCCAGGGTGTACCCCGCCTTTCGCCCGTAGTCAGCCGGGATAGGCTCCAGCTTGCCTGCGACCCTGTAGAACAGGATAAAGCAGCTACAGATAATGAGATGAGAATACACCTTGGGATAACCGGTGAGTGGCCTAGTGGTTAGCGTGTCCGCCTCTCGATCATGAGTTTGACTCATGGTTGGGTCATACCAAAGGCCATCATAAAAATGGTACCTACTGTCGTCTGGCAAGGCACGCTGCAATACAGATGTGAGTGGGGAGTCAAACTCTTGCGGTTACCAGAGGACTAGCCCCCCACTGTAACCCTAGCTATGTAATAGGGCTATGAAAACGGAGATCGGCGCCGTCAGAGGTGTGGGAAGGACTTTGGCTTTTGACACCTTGGGATGGATGGATATGTATTTACTCCAAGACAGGACAATATTCCTGAATTCATGAAAAAAGTTCTACAGTTTCTAAAAAGGTTTCTTGTTTTTTTTGTGACGATACACCTTGGGATGGATTGACAGATGGATGGATAGGGGATATGTATGTATGCCAAAACAAGAAAATGTTCCTTAATTCATGAAAAAAAAGTTCCACAGTTTCTAAAAAGGTTTCTTGTTTTTTTGTGACGATACACCTTGGGATGGATTGATAGGGGATATGTATGTATGCCAAAACAAGAAAATGTTCCTTAATTCATGAAAAAAAGTTCCACAGTTTCTAAAAAGGTTTCTTGTTTTTTGTGAAAATACACCTTGGAATGGATGGATAGACAGTGGATATGTATGTACACCAAAACAAGAAAATGTTCCTTAATTCATGAAAAAAAAAGTTCCACATTTTCTACAAAGGTTTCTTGTTTTTTTGTGACAATACACCCTGGGATGGATGGATGGATGGATGGATGGATGGATGGATGGATGGATATGTATTTACTCCAAGACAGGACAATATTCCTGAATTCATGAAAAAAAAAATGTTCCAAAGTTTCTCAAAAGGTTTCTTGACTTTTGTGAAAATGCACCTTGGAATGGATGGATGGATGGATGGATGGATGGATGGATGGATGGATGGATGGATGGATATGTATGTACGCCAAAACAAGAAAATGTTCCTTAATTCATGGGGGGGGGGGGGGGGGGATGTTCCACAGATTCTAAAAAGGTTTCTTGTTTTTTTTTTGTGACAATACACCTTGGGATGGATGGATGGATGGATGGATGGATGGATGGATGGATGGATGGATGGATGGATGGATGGATGGATGGATATGTATTTACCCTAAAGCAAGACAATGTTCTTGAATTCATGAAAAAAAAGTTCCAAAGTTTCTAAAAAAAAAAAAAAAAGGGTTTCTTGGTTTTTTTTTGTGAAAATCCACCTTAGGATGGATGGAAATTTTTCCCAAACCAAGAAAATGTTCCTGAGTTCTTGAAATCATTTTCAGAGCTCAAGAAAAAGTCCTTGAACGCTTTCCTGAGTTTCTGAAAAGTTTCCTGGCTTCCAAGAACACAAAGAACACAACTAATGATGGCTTGATGGTTGATGAGTAACTATTTATCTAATATTACACCAAGACAAAGTTCTTGACAAAGCTTAAGAGTTTTAGAAAAACTGTGTGAAAAGTTTCCTGAACTTCTAAAAGCAAACAAAAAAGCTTCCTTTTTCAATTTTTTTTAAAACACACCTATGGATGGATGGATGGACGGCTCGATCCTTGACATTTATTTATGTTTGGATGATGGATCTATAGTGACCATATATTTATCCCAAACCAAAAGTGCTTTTTAATATCTGCCTAAAGTAGCAGAACAGTAAACGTTGCTCATCATGTCTCATTTCATTTCAACTACAAGTGTGTATATATCATACAACCCCAACGATAGCCCCTGCAGTGCTTTGGCAGTCAGAATCATAATGACACTGGAGCAGTAACATCAGCTGGGATCAAACCCATGACTTCTTACGCCACATCCAAGTTCTCCAACCACATTGAGTAAATGTGATTCCAGAGCTCAAATAACTAACAGAGAATAGATGCATTTCAACAGTAGGCTGCTTCAATATGGACTCGCAGACAAACGGCCACAGTGCGGCATAACCACAAAACCACACCAGGCTGGCTGGAGTCTCTGGGTAAGCCTGTGGTTTGGGCTCTGTGGATCTTTAACTTAACCCAGACCCACACAGCGAGAGAGAGCGAGCAAGAGAGAGAATATGAGGAGAAATAAAACACAGTGGAGTCAAAACACCCACAAAGTACTTCGAACCACTAGCCCTTACCAATAACCGATGTACATTCCCAATAACAGACATTCGTCTCAACCATGTTCCCATTTTCTTCTTCGTACCCCGGTCACTCCATAATATCATTAGCATTCTTTTCCAGTTCATTTGGAACATTTTCCACCACATAATGTGTCAAGACTCTTGTCAAAACACATCAGCAAAAACACTGATTCTTTCTGCCGTGCTCTGGATGCACGAACATGAAGGAACACACCCGTGCATGCTGAGTCATCAAGCGTCCTTTTCCCCTTAACGAAGGAACAACCGCATCGTTAATCGCCGAGCAGCAGGGGTTCGGAAGTTAGCGTTCTGTGTATCGTGCTGCTGACTTGTGCTATTTCTTCCTATTTGCGGTGGATGAATGGATGCTATCCAAACACTAAATAAAAGACACGTCCCCTCTGGAAAACACTGTGGTGAAGACCATTTCAATGAGAAGCTGCTGAAGGATTTACTACACTTACATAACTGCAGTGTAACCGTCGTTGTAAAATATCTCTAATTACAACGTGAATATATCACAGAAAATGCTCGCTTTCGACTGGCTCCCTTTAGTTTTATTGGGATGCTGCTTTTCATACCATGGAACAAACACAGGAATGTAACCATGACGACAAGGATAAATAATGGTTTAGGCTCGGCCTATATGTACGTTATATTGTCACCTTAACTGATGGATGATAAGAAATTATATTACACGAATATGGTTTAATCAAAAGGAATGTATTTCTTATTTTATCTTACAGCATTACAAAGAACGCAGTGCTTCTGTTTTTATATGCTGGTTAGAGAAAGGGCGATACCTCTGGATATAAATAATAATAAAGCATTTAAAAAAATAACACCACAGCGCTGTCGAATTCTCAATTCTGATTGGTCAGAAGGTGTTGATTAATTTTCTGACTCCTAACAGCAGCTCAGACAGTCGAGTCCTGGCTGTAATTCAAACCTCGTATGATACGGTGAAGTTTTCTGTGAAGAGACGTGTATTTAAGATTAAAGGAAGGAGTCTTCAGGTGTCAGGTGGGAAAATCTTCAGGATGGAGGAATTTAGGCTTTGTCTATTCTTAGTATCATGACAAGCTGCAGTTTTTTTTTTTTTAATCTTATTAACTTCAGGAGCGAGAGAGAAAAAATAGGCTGGTGAAGGAACAACCGTTTACAGACATTAATAATGAAAGTCACGGTGCTCCAGAACATTCGACGTAACTATAAACAGACAAAAAAAATATGTTTCATTCTTTATTTAGCAAATACAACCCCGATTCCAAAAAAGTTGGGACAAAGTACAAATTGTAAATAAAAACGGAATGCAATGATGTGGAAGTTTCAAAATTCCATATTTTATTCAGAATAGAACATAGATGACATATCAAATGTTTAAACTGAGAAAATGTATCATTTAAAGAGAAAAATTAGGTGATTTTAAATTTCATGACAACAACACATCTCAAAAAAGTTGGGACAAGGCCATGTTTCCCACTGTGAGACATCCCCTTTTCTCTTTACAACAGTCTGTAAACGTCTGGGGACTGAGGAGACAAGTTGCTCAAGTTTAGGGATAGGAATGTTAACCCATTCTTGTCTAATGTAGGATTCTAGTTGCTCAACTGTCTTAGGTCTTTTTTGTCGTATCTTCCGTTTTATGATGCGTCAAATGTTTTCTATGGGTGACAGATCTGGACTGCAGGCTGGCCAGTTCAGTACCCGGACCCTTCTTCTACGCAGCCATGATGCTGTAATTGATGCAGTATGTGGTTTGGCATTGTCATGTTGGAAAATGCAAGGTCTTCCCTGAAAGAGACGTCGTCTGGATGGGAGCATATGTTGCTCTAGAACCTGGATATACCTTTCAGCATTGATGGTGTCTTTCCAGATGTGTAAGCTGCCCATGCCACACGCACTAATGCAACCCCATACCATCAGAGATGCAGGCTTCTGAACTGAGCACTGATAACAACTTGGGTCGTCCTTCTCCTCTTTAGTCCGAATGACACGGCATCCCTGATTTCCATAAAGAACTTCAAATTTTGATTCGTCTGACCACAGAACAGTTTTCCACTTTGCCACAGTCCATTTTAAACGAGCCTTGGCCCAGAGAAGACGTCTGCGCTTCTGGATCATGTTTACCGTAGATACGGCTTCTTCTTTGAACTATAGAGTTTTAGCTGGCAACGGCGGATGGCACGGTGAATTGTGTTCACAGATAATGTTCTCTGGAAATATTCCTGAGCCCATTTTGTGATTTCCAATACAGAAGCATGCCTGTATGTGATGCAGTGCCGTCTAAGGGCCCAAAGATCACGGGCACCCAGTATGGTTTTCCGGCCTTGACCCTTACGCACAGAGATTCTTCCAGATTCTCTGAATCTTTTGATGATATTATGCACTGTAGATGATGATATGTTCAAACTCTTTGCAATTTTACACTGTCGAACTCCTTTCTGATATTGCTCCACTATTTGTCGGCGCAGAATTAGGGGGATTGGTGATCCTCTTCCCATCTTTACTTCTGAGAGCCACTGCCACTCCAAGATGCTCTTTTTATACCCAGTCATGTTAATGACCTATTGCCAATTGACCTAATGAGTTGCAATTTGGTCCTCCAGCTGTTCTTTTTTTGTACCTTTAACTTTTCCAGCCTCTTATTGCCCCTGTCCCAACTTTTTTGAGATGTGTTGCTGTCATGAAATTTCAAATGAGCCAATATTTGGCATGAAATTTCAAAATGTCTCACTTTCGACATTTGATATGTTGTCTATGTTCTATTGTGAATACAATATCAGTTTTTGAGATTTGTAAATTATTGCATTCCGTTTTTATTTACAATTTGTACTTTGTCCCAACTTTTTTGGAATCGGGGTTGTACACACTTTAGGAACTTGTTCTTGATTCTAAGATTCCTGTTCTTGGGTGCAGGAGAGGAATCCAATGTGGTGTTCTGCTGTTGCATGCTGAGATGCTTTTCTGCTCACCACGGTTGTAAAGAGTTGCTATATCCTTCCCGGAAGCTCAAACCAATCTGGCCATTTTCCTCTGATCTCTCTTATCAACAAGGCGTTTGTTTCCACCCACAGAACTGTCACTCACTCACTCAATGATGTTTTTCGCACCATTCTGTGTAAATTCTAGAGACTGTTGTGTGTGAAAACCCCAGAAGATCAGCTGTTTCTGAAATACTCAAACCAGTCCATCTGGCTCAAACCAACACCCATGCTACAGTGAAAGAAAGTCACACTGTGAGATCACAATTTTTTCCCATTCTGATGTTTGAATAAAGTGAGCATTAATTAACTGAAGCTCTTGATTTGTATCAGCATGATTTGATACATGGTGCTGCTGTCAAGGGATCGGCTGATTAGCGAACTGCATAAAACAAACAGTGGCCGGTGGGTGTATAATTACTAGTGTTGGAGAATTGCTGTGATATAAAAGGAATAAAACTTCAGGATGCATTGTTCTAGGAAAATAATGAACATCCATGTGGTATCAACAACTCCGTTTAGTGTCATGCCATATCACACAGATAATCTTTGATTATTTTCGTATAACAGCACAACCTCAAGTGTTCTATTCCCAACATGATTAACTTTCTTACTTTACTCCATTTTGGCTCATGGGCTTCTTTGCCTTCAGCTCATCCATTACACAGGATGTTGTATCTAAATCATAGCTTGTGTGCATGTTTGTTTTCATGGATTTCCATGTGAAAGTCCTAAATTGTGAATTCTCACTGAGAGATTAACTGGACTTGTCCTGCAGATTTAATTTGACTAAAGAGCTTCTTTCTCACATTTTTGACCTCTCCATCTCTGCTAACACTTTTTATACAGACCTGATTCCAAAAATATAGCCGCAAGCGGCGATGAAGGGCCCGAGCACTTCCAGTATACCAAATCTGGCATGAATCCAATAAACTGCCTTGGAGGAGAATGTCAAAATGTAAAGTGTCAAAATGCACAAAACCAAAAATAACTCACTTCCTGTTAAGTATGGCTAATACAATGTACATAATTTTGTTTGTCTTGGGGAACCCCACACACCTACCAAATTTGACAAGGATAGGCGAAAGTACAGTATATACCAGGCAAAAGTCTCAATGACATATGGGGGGGCGCTATGGAGTCCCCCGGACACACCTGGGGCGAAGCCTCTATCCCTGAGTAGTGGTGGCCAGGAATGATGTGTGTACCAAATTTCATGAGTTTTCGCCCATGGGAACCACCTCAAAAATGGCCAAGTCTTGAAGAAAAAGAATAATAAGAAGATACCTTAGGGAAACGCAACAGGGCCTTGCACCTCAGTGCAGCGCCTTCTGGTGGACACTGGAGGCAGTGCACCCCCAGTGCTCAGGCCCTAAAAATTTGGGTCACTGTGTAAAACATAAATAAAAAACCTAGTGCGATTATGTGCAAATCATGGAAACCCTAGATTTCATTGAACATGGTCCAAAGGCAACATATCAAATGTCGAAACTGAGAAATCATTTTGTTCCTTGAAAAATATATGCTTATTTTGAATTTAATACCAGCCACACATTTCAAAAAAGTTGGGGCAGGTGCAGATATAGGGATTCCTTGAGATACAAATCACCACTTTTTTTTGGGGAAATGGGGGTGTACATGCATACATGTCAACAGATTTCTGGGAAAAAAAAACAAACAAAAAAAACCCCAAAAAACGAACAAGACAACAGAGTCATCTATATCCCCCACCCTATATACCAACTATTTACCAAGTTTCAAGAAAGTATTTGTCACATTTTTTAAGTTCTGCTGCAGGAAACCAACCCGACCTCTTTACACTGACCTCAGCAGCCCATGGCATAAACCCACCGGACCTTTGGTCCAGCTGAGCTAAAAATTCTCACCTTTCTTTGTATCAAAAGGCACATATACATTACTTACTCAACGCATACCAACTTTCAAGACCATCCCACTCATAGTTTTCAAGTTCTGCTCCAGAAACAAAATGTACCCCAAAGACTAAAATTTAAATTTCTCAAATCTCTAAGCATGAAAAGGCACATCTACACCACCTTGTTAACATGTACACCAAGTTTCAAATCTGTTTCATGAATAGGTTTGGATATATGCTCCGGAAACGAACATTGCTCTTAGAAACTAAGTCAAAATCTATTTTTTATGTACACTACCGTTCAAAGGTTTGGGGTCACTTTGAAATTTCCTTATTTTTGAAAGAAAAGCACTGTTCTTTTCAATGAAGATCACTAATCAGAAATACACTCTATACATTGCTAATGTGGTAAATGACTATTCTAGCTGCAAATGTCTGGTTTTTGGTGCAATATCTCCATAGGTGTATAGAGGCCCATTTCCAGCAACTATCACTCCAGTGTTCTAATGGTACAATGTGTTTGCTCATTGCCTCAGAAGGCTAATGGATGATTAGAAAACCCTTGTACAATCATGTTAGCACAGCTGAAAACAGTTGAGCTCTTTAGAGAAGCTATAAAACTGACCTTCCTTTGAGCAGATTGAGTTTCTGGAGCATCACATTTGTGGGGTCGATTAAATGCTCAAAATGGCCAGAAAAATGTCTTGACTATATTTTCTATTCATTTTACAACTTATGGTGGTAAATAAAAGTGTGACTTTTCATGGAAAACACAAAATTGTCTGGGTGACCCCAAACTTTTGAACGGTAGTGTAAAAATTTGAAAAATACCTGTTTTCAAAAATCCTGAATAGCAAAAGGCACCAGTTCACATGTTTGTTATGTATACAAAGTTTCATGAAGATATCTTCAGTAGTTTTCAAGATATGGCCTGGAAACAAAAACGTGACCAGACGGACAGATGGACGGAAACCGTTTCTATATCCCCCACCAAACTTCATTTGGACAGGGGATTAAAAAAAAAATAAGCAAAGGAACTGTTTAAATACCAGTGTTATTCCCCAACATCCCAATCAAGGACAATTACAATGATACAGGCCTTGATGTACTGGTAGATGGGCAAGACTTCGCAATGTTTGAGTTAGAACTGAGTCCTTAAATAAAGCAGGTGAGATGAACTGCAGGTATGTGTGTAAAGTGTATTTAAAATAATAATAATAATAATAATAATAATAATAATAATAATAAAGGCAAAGTCCCTCCTCCCATGCCAGGACCTGATCTTCCCATGCTGCCTCCTGTCCCAGTACTAATCCAGTACACTTGGTGCATTGGGCGGTGCCAATCACAGTTTCTATAGCCCTCGGCTTCTTGCCTATTACATAACAAGGGTTACAGTACGGAGCTGGTCCTCTGGTATCTGCGAGAGTTTGACTCACTACTCGCATCTGTTTTGTGGCATGCCTCACCAGATGGCAGTAGGTACCATTTTGATAATGGTCTCTGGTATGACCTGACCGCGAGTAGAACTTGTGATGTCCTGGTTGAGAGGAGATGCTAACTACGAAACCAGCTCGTGGTAATAGTGTATAAACCCAGTTAGAAATCTGAAGGAGACCCAGTGCTGTTGCTAATTTTTCTTCCCATCACTTACACTACACTTACTATGTGTGATAAAATTATTGATCGTTTTTAAGCAATTATTTCACTACAATCTATTTTCAGGTTGTGCTGAAATTTGCATGCACTCTGACCAGATAGGGGTTTAATTGTCCAGATCAGATTTGATAAAGAAAGGCTAATGTTTAAGGCATAAAGTTATTGGGTGGTTTAAAAATAACAATCTTTTATAATAGAGCAATAGACCAATATCTATCTGTGGATAAAATCTGTCAGTTTTTGACAAACTATAACTTCATACAACTAACCAGAAAAAGTTTCTCTTGTCAGAACCCATTTCACTTCACTTCACTGATGTCCCTTTACCAGAAGGGATCAAAAACAGCTGTGAGTTTCACACTTCTGAAATAAATCCCTGTGGTTCGCTGTAGTTCAACCTTCCAAAACAAATGGCTTGGAAATGTATCTAAATCATCATTGTGTACAGACTAACAATAATCTATGTACACCGAACTGCAAATTAACTTGCTCCTTTAAATCACAGAAAGGCAGTGTTGTATTAAATGCAGCGGTGATCTCAGTTCATCAGCAGGCAGACTGGAGGAGGACATTAAGGTGTCCCTCAGGGTCCAATACCAGGCCCTGTTCATCAGGAGTTCCCAACCATTTTTGTCCACTGAACCCCTTCAACCTAAATTATTTGCCTTATGTGACTTGAGATCGAAGGCGGCATGGTGATGTAGTGGTTAATGATGTCGCCTCACAGCAAGAAGGTCCGGGTTCGAGCCCCGTGGCCGGCGAGGGCCTTTCTGTGCGGAGTTTGCATGTTCTCCCCGTGTCCGCGTGGGTTTCCTCCGGGTGCTCCGGTTTCCCCCACAGTCCAAAGACATGCAGGTGGTGACCTGGCGACTTGTCTAGGGTGTACCCTGCCTTTCGCCCATAGTCAGCTGGGATAGACTCCAGCTTGCCTGCGACCCTGTAGAACAGGATAAAGAGGCTAGAGATAATGAGATGAGATGAGACGAGACTTGAGATCGGTTTCAAGACCACTTTTTGAAGGTCTCAGGCTTGTCTTGGAATCGAGCGTGTTTTTACTCTGTCTTGTCTCGATCTTGGACGTAGAGGACTTGGGATTTTATTACAAGGCTGGTCAAGACCATAACTGCGGGGATTTCAATCGACACTGCGTTGTCTGATTCATTTGTTACAGTAACATCGGTACTGTGAATGGATGTAAAACTTCCTGCTTCAAATACAACCAATAACATGACTCACTGGTCATTTTTTTTCCTGTTAATGGCAGTCACTCATCCCCCTTCACACCCATTGGTCTGGTCCTGGTCTTGACTTGGTCTCAAACTCTCAAAGTCTTGGTCTTGATACACTTTGGTCCTGGTTATGACTTGGGCTTGGTTTAGGTGGTCTTAACTACAACATTAATGACTTCCTGACATGTTAAGCAAGCTAATGCTAATTGACAACTTTTTTTTTTTTTTTACTTGATCAGCTTTTGTTGGTTTTTTTTGGCTACAGATTGAAACATTCAACTGTTAACCAGGTTTTCATGGTTTGTTTTTATAAAGCTGAAGACATCTAGTCACGAAGAATGATTTAGCTTGTTAACACTGTAGTTAACTGTAATGTGTAAGTGCTAAGAACCATCTTTACACGAGAACTTCTATTACATTGTACAAATGAACTTACAATAACAGTATGGAAAATGTTCCAACTTAGAACATTAGTTACTTCAATTAACTTAGTATTTTTTTTTTATTTGTACAAATATACAATACTAGAGCAATTATCAACAGTCCATAATTATCAACACCTTTTCAGATTTAACAATAAAATAATTTTACAAAGGTGAGTTTCAGTTACAACAGTTATTATTGGTTAATTAATCAACCGGAAGACCCGCCTTGCCCTTTGACCTTGTCATCTGATGACACAGCTCGTTACCCGAGATGGAATTTTTTTCAGCACGATCAGCAGTTTGAGAAAAACCTGGATGTTATCATCGCAGGTAAGCATGGTGGAAAGATCATGGACATCTTTTTACTCATCAAACTCACTGATATTTTATGACCTCCTTGTCGAAAACTACTTTGTTTCTTACTCTTTCATTTGACAGTCGCCATTTTGTATCTAAACGTGCGTTTGAGAAGTTACGTGAGGTGTCGATAATAGTGATCACTTTCTCCGGTGTCCACCATTATCAACACCCTGTGGAATTAAATGACATTTACAACTGTTATGGACCAATCTTTGTGTAGCATTGTTGAAGTAGATGAAGTACTTAAAAAAATAAAATAAAAGTCTTGTGATTTTTTTTTCTGATTCATAACAGAATGGAATGTTTATAGAGTATTTGGAATCCGATTGCGATAAATAGAATTAGACCAGAATTAAATTCCTGGCATATAAAAAATTACATACTTGAAATATTCAGATTTTTGCTATTCCATTCAGAAAATATATATATTTTTTGCAATTTGTTGTAAATATCTACAACATATTACAATATCAGTAGACATTTTATATTTTAGATGTAAATTTAAAATCTCAATAAAAAAAAAAAGAACTTTGACCTGGATTTTCATGTGGTTACAATGTCAGTTGCCTGTTGACATTTATTGGTAAACCACAAAGCTAGAAATTAATACAAACAACAAAAAATGATTAACAAAATGTGATCTACGAAAATACTTAAAGTGGGTAGAAAGTGGGACAAAAAGATTTTCTTATGCAGGTTAAACATTATCAGTTCATTTGTTTACAAACATTGGAATTACTTCCTCATTTACGTAAACACCGACATCCATATATTTATATAAAAGATATTTTGGACTAAATATAAGTCTATGTAAAACAAATTTTAAATAAAAACTGTGTTTTGTTAACTTAATACCACATACCAATGATTTAAAAAAAAAAAAATAATCATCTGGGTGTCGATAATTGTAGAATGGTGTCGATAACTGTGGACAAAGGTGTTGATAATTGTGGAACGGTGTCACATGATCTGATACACTAAGTAATCGGGAATCAGCTCATTTTTTTCCCAAGGGAAGGTTTGAGTAATTATTCATGCACAATTTACGTATTGAAAGCCTTTTCTACTTTTACAATGGCCAAAAGATTGTTAAGGTGTCGATAATTGTATCCGCCGCTCTATTAAAATTTTACTTAATGTACACTTAGCATTTCTTTCAGTCTCACAAACCCCATGCAATGGAGCCCTTCATTTTCCTTCAAAATGTCCTACTTAAACCTGACAATACAATTTTTCAGTCTCGCTCCAGTTCAGCATCTCCAGCTATTACAAATCTTTAAAAATAATTTAATTAACTGTTCATAGGTGAAATTAAGAAGAAAACAAAAAAGCTGCTCAACTTTGACACAATTATAACAATGCAGATTTATTTTACCTGTTTAGTCTTGGATTTGGAGATGGTATCAGAGATTGGCTTCTTCTTCTCTTTCATTGCACTTTTGGAGAAAAGCTCAACAAACTCTTCAAAGTCAACATGTGGCTCCTCCACCTTCTCCCATACCAGGTGTGTGTTTGGCTCTCTGTGGCCAAAGGAGAATAAGAAACCCCTTAATTATGATAAACATTTAAAACCAGCATAGTAATATTTTACTTGGGATGCATTGATATGGTTACGATGAAGATCTTACAGTCCATGAGATTCTGGTGCATGTACAGTTTTTCTTAAATGTAACTAAATGTTAATATCTTGACAGGATATTAAACAGACAATTACTCCCAAGATTATTCATTGTAATATTCCAGAAATATGCATGCATGGACTACTCATTTGTCATATATGTTGAAGCAGAATACACACATCATTTATACTCAATGAGGCAAATGATTACTTTTTGGCATGCAGCTGAATTCTGGTCCAGTATAAAGGCTTCATGGGTCGTGGAGGCTCTATGACTGCCTTCAAAGGGGCAGAGTTTTGAGAGGAACCCAATGACATCAACCTGAGGGATGGTGGAGGAACAGGTCCACAGCCAGGAGGAGGTGGTGGAGGTGGAGGTCCACAGCCAGGAGGAGGTGGTGGAGGTGGAGGTCCAACGCCTGGAAGGGGTGGTGGAGGTGGAGGTCCAACGCCTGGAAGGGGTGGTGGAGGTGGAGGTCCAACGCCTGGAAGGGGTGGTGGAGGTGGGGGTCCAACACCTGGAAGGGGTGGTGGAGGTGGGGGTCCAACGCCTGGAAGGGGTGGTGGAGGTGGGGGTCCAACGCCTGGAAGGGGTGGTGGAGGTGGGGGTCCAACGCCTGGAAGGGGTGGTGGAGGTGGGGGTCCAACGCCTGGAAAAGGTGGTGGAGGTGGGGGTCCAACGCCTGGAAAAGGTGGTGGAGGTGGGGGTCCAATGCCTGGAAAAGGTGGTGGAGGTGGTGTTGGAGGTCTAAAACCTGGAAGAGGAGGAGGAGGTGGTGGTCCAAAGCTGGAATAAGGTGGTGGCACCAGGGGTGGTGGTGGGGGTCCAATGCTTGAAGAAGGTAGTGGATGTGGATGAGGAGGTGGGGCCTTCACCAGAGTTTGAATAGACGTAGTCAGGGGACTAGGAGGTGGTGGATGTGAAGGAGGAAGTTGTACTCCTGACTCGGTTGGTCCCAAAGTTGAGGGCAGCAGAAGAGTAGCTGAGGATGCAACTGGACCAGTCAGAATAGGAGGTGGAGGAGGTGAAAGGGTTTGTTTTGTAGCCTTCTGTTGTAGTCTTTGGAATTCATGTAGCTGTTCTGCTGATGAGGTAGTACTGTCAGTCAAATCACGAACTCCTGACTTGTTGCATAAGGGCACTGTGAACTTGAAGTCCTCCTCTATGGGAGAGGTTTGGACAGACCTTTCCTCAAAATTGGTTCGTTCATTGATTTTCAGAAATGCATGACCAAGTTTAACACCATCTGCCACTGTTCCTGTCAATATTTCCTCAGAGGTGTTCAGAGGTCTGCTGTCTTGCTCCAGATATCGTATCTTCTCCCTTAATTCCTTGATGGTTCTCTCCAGCTCATCAATTGGTACAGAATTCCGATCCAGAATAGTGGACTTGTTCTACAGAGAATAATTATGGAGGAATAAATGGAGCTGAAGAGAAAGACAGACCTTGTATGTAAATAAGTAATTCTAACCTATAGAACTTCTACACAAAACTTTTTACATTTTTTTTTTTACAGAAAAGGCCTGGACCTGTGTCAGCCATTGTCAGCTGGAGCCTATCCCAGCTGACTATGGGCGAAAGGCGGGGTACACCCTAGACAAGTCGCCAGGTTATCGCAGGGCTGACATAGAGACAAACCATCATTTACATTCACAGTCAATTTAGAGCCACCAATTAACCTGACCTGCATGTCTTTGAACCGTGGGGGAAACCAGAGCACTCGGAGGAAACCCACGCAGACATGGGAAAAACATGCAAACTCCACACAGAAAGGCCCTCACTGGCCACTGGGCGCGAACCCAGGACCTTCTTGCTGTGAGGCGACAGTACTAACCACTACACCACCGTACTGCCCGTGGTACACTCTATTTCAGTAAATATATTTACTTTGGGACATCTTTAAGGGTTTTGGATGTGATAATGGACAGCACAGTGAGAAGTGTAATTGAAGTATTAATCATGAATTAAGAAGGATGACAGTTAAGACAAGGTGTGTGTGTGGTACTATTTGAATGAAATAAATACGGTCACGGTTAATAAAAAAAAAAAACAATGAAACATGAAAAAGTGGTGTAGTAGTTAGCACTGTCGCCTCATAGCAAGAATGTTCTGGGTTCGAGCCCAGTGGCTGACGGGGGTCTTTCTGTGTGGAGTTTGCATGTTTCCGCTGGGTGCTCTGGTTTCCCCTACACTCCAAAGACCTGCAGGTTAGGTTAACTGGTGACTCTAAATTGACCGCAAGTGTGAATGGTTGCTTGTCTCCATGTGTCAGCCCTGTGATGACCTGGCGACTTGTCCAGGGTGTACCCCACTTCTCACCCATAGTCAGCTGGGATAGGCTCCAGCTTGCCTGCGACCCTGTAGAACAGGATAAAGCGGCTACAGATAATGAGATGAGATGAGATAACCCTCAATACCAATCAGACTTAAATTATGGCGTGATAAATATTAACCGATTGAAGTCCTGCATTTGCTAATAAAAAGCGATGATGCTCAGCTTACTGTGGACTTGATTTCGTTCTGGACGGCGAGTTGTTTTGCTGGAGTTAATGAGAAATGATGAAATAAAATTCGAAGAATCTTAGACTCTTGAATCTTATTGTAAAATTTTCCCAAGTTTGGTAAGCTTAGGGTTACTTGAGTCAATGAAATGCATTGTCAGTAAAGCAAAACAATGCTTACAATGCATGTGTGTGTGTGTGTGTGTGTGTGTGTGTGAGACAGAGAGAGAGAAAGATAGGGCTTTTCCAATAACACAGGCCAGGCATGCATGCGGTGTACCACAAGGCATTAAAAGTGGTTTGGCTGATGGGGGAAAATCTACTCTTGCTTCCCGGATAATGGGGTGAGGGCAAACACGGAGGAATAAAGGAATCGCCCCATTCAGCATGTAAAACTAAATGCACGCACACATGTACACACAAACCAGTAGTGTGGGTCACAGGAGTCTACAGAGTCTAGACGCCAGGAGTGGTGTCTCTGTGGGCTCCTTGTAGGCGAGCCGCGGATTCTGGGGAAATCAGGCGAAAGAGCCAATGCTACACCATGATCCAGCCTCAAACAGCTTCAGAAACTTCAAACGCCCTTGTGTGTGTGTGTGTGTGTGTGGTGGGGAAGTTTAAGGAAAACCTTGTATATCTGAGGTCTAATTACTTACAGACATGATAGCACTATGTTTCTAAGAAGTCTAAAATGTTTCCTCGAGTCAGAGCGTTTCAGTGCATGTTACGGCAATGCAAAATATTTTAGCGCGTCGTAATTATTACGAGGAATATTAAATATCTGTAGGATCCTCCTGATGATAAACATGTACAGATGGAGGGAATGGAAAAGCTATTAACTCGATGAGAGAATTTTAAGGAAGTCACACAGGAGTCATGTTCCTTAATCGAACATCATATTCGTCATATAACATCAACTCATAAACCCAGTTCATAAAGTAGTTTATGAGATTATTTAATGATCGACTCATACAGTGGATATTTAAGCCTTTTTGTTATGTGATGTGTTAGCACTATTAGCCTTGTAGCTGAGGAAACAACATTCAGTCACCAAATATCTTGGTTGATCGATTTGCCAACATTTCACATAAGGGCTTTTTTATTTTTTCCCTTTTGCAAGAATTTTTTTTCTATCCACATTCACTGGATATGAGCAATTGTGCACTCTGATTGGCTACTCTACTACTAGGATATCAGCTCATATACCATGAGTAGAGGAAAACAAAATGGCAGAGCACATCAAGTCAGATACATCACTTTATCAAGTATTTAAAAGAAATAGAAATAACTAAATAAAAGAATATAGGGTTTTTGTTTTGTGTCCCCCCCACCCCCCCAATATCTCCAGTTCCACACTCCAGCCCAGTTAGTAGCAGCAATGCACCTGGTTTGCCAACTGCCAAAAAAAGAAGAAAAGAAAATGGCGGAGCATGTTATTGAACCAACTGTGGACAAAATAAAAACTCTACTCAAAAACAAACCCCCCCCCCACACTTGATGGTAAGAACATTTTTCTTCCCCCCCCCCCAAGAATTATCATCGCATTTTTCACAAATTGCTCTGGTCATTTCACCGGTTTGTTTACATTCTAAGCGGAAATTATTTTGTTGGATGTTTTATATGAAAAGTTTTCATCTCATTCTCTCATTATCTCTAGCCGCTTTATCCTGTTCTACAGGGTCGCAGGCAAGCTGGAGCCTATCCCAGCTGACTACGGGTGAAAGGCGGGGTACACCCTGGACAAGTCTCCAGGTCATCACAGGGCTGACACATAGACACAGACAACCATTCACACTCACATTCACACCTACGCTCAATTTAGAGTCACCAGTTAACCTAACCTGCATGTCTTTGGACTGTGGGGGAAACCGGAGCACCCGGAGGAAACCCACGCGGACACGGGGAGAACATGCAAACTCCGCACAGAAAGGCCCTCGCCGGCCACGGGGCTCGAACCCAGGACCTTCTTGCTGTGAGGCGACGGCGCTAACCACTACACCACCATGCCGCCCAATGAAAAGTTTTATTTATCAAATTTGCAAAAAAAAAACCCAAACGCTCCGTTTCTCAAAATCCAGTGAATGTGGATAGAATAAAACAGTTATTCCACTCAATCTCGTCATTCATGGATTATAGACAACTCGGTGCTACGCGCCTCATCAGCTATCAGCTCATGTACGACTCGATTTCATAGAATAACTTTTAAATACTGTATATATTTCTCGTAACACCTCAGATGATCAGCTGTAAACTTAGACACGATAGATAAAACTCTCTCAGAAATGAACAAACAGAAAAGTCAACAGAATCACAAATCACAGTAGCTTCTTATTAAAGGAGAACTGAAGTCATTTTTAAACTTGCTTTATTTCTTAATTAACGTGTTATTCAATTATGTTTTCGGTTTTAGTAACCTTATATCGTGACTCGTATTGGCAACTAATTGCAATTAAATATCATACTTATCGGCCTGTTCGGTTTTTAGCCGTGTTGAATTTAGTTCGTTTGGTCCACGGCAGGCGTCGCTTATCCGCGCGATCTTCACGAGACTTGTGCGAGACTTCAAAACGTGAAGTGTCAGCCAGGTGTCAGTGCCGCCATTGTGAAAACCGTTTTCCAAATGTTTTCCAATATTGCACAAAAACGAGTTTAAATGACGATTACTGCCTACTTTTTTCAAACTTTCCTGATTGCTATCAAAACAAACAAAACTTCCGGCTTGATTACATCAGCATTCGAAAGACGGCGCGCATCTTTTGACAACGTTGGCAGATGTTGGTCACTTTGATTTGCGCTGTACGTTTTACTTCCGTCCTACGATGTCTCGCACAGGTCTCAACGCATCTCGTTTACGGACGATATATTACAGAGCATATTTCAAACACTCATAACTTGCTATAGCAGCAACAAAATAGCGATCAAAAATGCATTCCTATATTTAATAAAATGAGAAATAGAATTTTGATAATAAAAAATGTGCCTTAAGTTCTCCTTTAAATTACCCATTTTAATTAACGCCAACACATCTGGAAAGGAACAAATCTAGATTTGTAGATCACCATGACCACCCATGAGATACAAGTTGTGTCCTTATTACAAAATGCCAATAAGTCAGTTATAAAGAGCACGCTTATTCTACAGACCTCACACATTGATAAATCAGGGTTCCAACTCTTTTAGGAGATCATTTTCCAGTCTAAGAGTTTTCCAGGGAATGTTCCACGATTTATAAATCACCTCTTGTACAAATTAGTGCCTTACATCTGCATTTGTAATATTTTGCGTTTCTCGACAATTTGGACATGAATCTGGACTCAACATAAATGTCTGATGTCACCTAGCGAGAAAGCACAGTTAATATGCAAGTAATAAAACACTTGGGACATGGTGTAATAGGAAAATAATCAGTGATGGAGTGGTGTGATGTGCCCCGACGTCAAGCAGAGGTAATGTGAGTACTGTGAAGTTGATCATTTTCAAACAACAGCACATCCTAAAGTCTTTTCTTCCCCTGATATGGCAGCGATTTGTCAGGATGTCATACATTTTATCCTTTTATTCTGACATTTAATGTTGTTGAAATGTCAGTAAACAGGTGTCCACTTACAACTCCGATTCCAAAAAAGTTGGGACAAAGTACAAATTGTAAATAAAAACGGAATGCAATCATTTACAAATCTCAAAAACTGATATTGTATTAACAATAGCACACAGACAACATATCAAATGTTGAAAGTGAGACATTTTGAAATTTCATGCCAAATATTGGCTCATTTGAAATTTCATGACAGCAACACATCTCAAAAAAGTTGGGACAGGAGCAATAAGAGGCTGGAAAAGTTAAAGGTACAAAAAAGGAACAGCTGGAGGACCAAATTGCAACTCATTAGGTCAATTGGCAATAGGTCATTAACATGACTGGGTATAAAAAGAGCATCTTGGAGTGGCAGCGGCTCTCAGAAGTAAAGATGGGAAGAGGATCACCAATCCCCCTAATTCTGCGCCAACAAATAGTGGAGCAATATCAGAAAGGAGTTCGACAGTGTAAAATTGCAAAGAGTTTGAACATATCATCATCTACAGTGCATAATATCATCAAAAGATTCAGAGAATCTGGAAGAATCTCTGTGCGTAAGGGTCAAGGCCGGAAAACCATACTGGGTGCCCGTGATCTTCGGGCCCTTAGACGGCACTGCATCACATACAGGCATGCTTCTGTATTGGAAATCACAAAATGGGCTCAGGAATATTTCCAGAGAACATTATCTGTGAACGCAATTCACCGTGCCACCCGCCGTTGCCAGCTAAAACTCTATAGTTCAAAGAAGAAGCCGTATCTAAACATGATCCAGAAGCGCAGATGTCTTCTCTGGGCCAAGGCTCATTTAAAATGGACCGTGGCAAAGTGGAAAACTGTTCTGTGGTCAGACGAATCAAAATTTGAAGTTCTTTATGGAAATCAGGGACGCCGTGTCATTCGGACTAAAGAGGAGAAGGACGACCCAAGTTGTTATCAGCGCTCAGTTCAGAAGCCTGCATCTCTGATGGTATGGGGTTGCATTAGTGCATGTGGCATGGGCAGCTTACACATCTGGAAAGACACCATCAATGCTGAAAGGTATATCCAGGTTCTAGAGCAACATATGCTCCCATCCAGACGACGTCTCTTTCAGGGACGACCTTGCATTTTCCAACATGACAATGCCAAACCACGTACTGCATCAATTACAGCATCATGGCTGCATAGAAGAAGGGTCCGGGTACTGAACTGGCCAGCCTGCAGTCCAGATCTTTCACCCATAGAAAACATTTGGCGCATCATAAAACGGAAGATACGACAAAAAAGACCTAAGACAGTTGAGCAACTAGAATCCTACATTAGACAAGAATGGGTTAACATTCCTATCCCTAAACTTGAGCAACTTGTCTCCTCAGTCCCCAGACGTTTACAGACTGTTGTAAAGAGAAAAGGGGATGTCTCACAGTGGGAAACATGGCCTTGTCCCAACTTTTTTGAGATGTGTTGTTGTCATGAAATTTAAAATCACCTAATTTTTCTCTTTAAATGATGCATTTTCTCAGTTTAAACATTTGATATGTCATCTATGTTCTATTCTGAATAAAATATGGAATTTTGAAACTTCCACATCATTGCATTCTGTTTTTATTTACAATTTGTACTTTGTCCCAACTTTTTTGGAATCGGGGTTGTACTAGCTATACGCATTTTTTTTAATTTAACCGAGACAAAAAACCCACATCTCATGTTACCAAGAAACCACAAACTGCTCTACATCCTGAAGTCTTTTTCCGCGTCTGAAGATTTAAAGTTACTGCGTCATCTCTGACCCTTACAGTGCGCTGACACTGGAGACTCCTTCCATCAGTTTTATTTTTAAACAGAAACTTTCACAATATTAACAATTATGCATATTTTATTGTTTATTTCTTTATGTAGCGAAATACAGTAGCTGTATTACAAATAGTGACCTCGCCATGCATTCCAGTCGCCTCATCCTGCCGGTGTGATTTGTCCAGACCTGAGTTTTCCAAATTATAAAATGTCTGCTGATGCTTAAATGAGGTATGAATGGCTACAATATAAATATTTACAAGATACACAATATACAGTACCAGTCAAAATTTTGTACACCCCTACTCTACTCATTCGTAGTTTTTTTTTTCTTCTCTACTTTCTACATTGTAGAACAATACCGAAGACATCAAAACTATGAAACAACATCTGGACCATATATATGGAATTGTGTGTCAAACAAAAAAGTGTTTAAGGAATGAAAATGTTTGATGTTTTAGATTCTTCAGTGTATCCAGCGTTTAACTTGACGCTTTGCACACTATTGGCGTTATCTTAACTAGCTTCATGAGGTCGTCACTTGGAACGCTTTTCAATTAACAAGTATGTCTCGTCAAAAATTCATTAATGGACAAGTAAATAGTAATGATATGCATATAATCGAGTCAGTACAAAAATATTTTAGAGTTCGTTCAAACATTCGTTCATTTTCCAGCGCAAAATTAAATGTTACAGGATAAAAAAAATGCTTGTATCTGAGCAGGATATTCCATAAGAGAGCACTTTTCAGACTAAAATAGAAAACATAATGAAGGCTGCTGGGTTCATCTCATCTCATCTCATTATCTCTAGCCGCTTTATCCTGTTCTACAGGGTCGCAGGCAAGCTGGAGCCTATCCCAGCTGACTACAGGCGAAAGGCGGAGTACACCCTGGACAAGTCGCCAGGTCATCACAGGGCTGACACATAGACACAGACAACCATTCACACTCACATTCACACCTACGGTCAATTTAGAGTCACCAGTTAACCTAACCTGCATGTCTTTGGACTGTGGGGGAAACCGGAGCACCCGGAGGAAACCCACGCGGACACGGGGAGAACATGCAAACTCCACATAGAAAGGCCCTCGCCGGCCACGGGGCTCGAACCCGGACCTCCTTGCTGTGAGGCGACAGCGCTAACCACTACACCACCGTGCCACCCGGCTGCTGGGTTTTGATGCAAAATTTAAGAAGCGAGTGCGACGGTCAAAGTGTCCAGAAGAACTGTGGCTGGTTCTGTAAGACACTCAGTAAAACCTACAGCTCATTTCCACATAAAACTGCACTCACTGGACCTGAGACTAAAGCAAAGGGTCGTCTCTCACCAAATACTGACTTTGTTTCATTTATTATGGCTTAATGATTATACTATTTTTTTAAACGTTGAAACATTTCATTTCATTATTTTTAAGCCATTTTTGATCGACAGCATTTCTTTACACATGCCTAAGACTTTTGTACAGTACAGTATGTGTATGTATGTACAGTGCTGAGCGTAAATGAGTGCACCCCCTTTGAAAAGTAACATTTTAAACAATATCTCAATGAACACAAACAATTTCCAAGACAAAGTTTAATATAACATCTGTTTAACTTATAACGTGAAAGTAAGGTTAATAATATAACTTAGATTACACATTTTTCAGTTTTACTCAAATTAGGGTGGTGCAAAAATGAGTACACCCCACAACAAAAACTACTACATCTAGTACTTTGTATGGCCTCCATGATTTTTAATGAGAGCACCAAGTCTTCTAGGCATGGAATGAACAAGTTGGTGACATTTTGCAACATCAATCTTTTTCCATTCTTCAACAACGACCTCTTTTAGTGACTGGATGCTGGATGGAGAGTGATGCTCAACTGGTCTCTTCAGAATTCCCCAAAGAAAATAATTTATTTCCACCACAAAGGTGAAGGCTACAAGAAGATCAGCAAAGCTTTACTTATCAGTCAGAATACTGTAGCAACAGTGGTCCAAAAATTTAAGAAAGATGGAACTGCAACCATCTCACAGAGACGTCCAGGTCGTCCACGGAAGTTAACACCTCGACAGGAGCGTCTTCTGATGAGAAGGGTTGAAGAAAATCGGCATGCAAGTTCACTGCAGTTATCTAAAGAAGTAGAAAGCCAAACTGGGGTGACTATTTCCCGTGACACAATACGGCATACACTGCAGAGGAATGGCATGCACGAATGCCATCCACGAAAGAAACCTCTCCTAAAGCCCAGGCACAAAAAAGCCCGCCTAGAGTTTGCCAGGGCCCATGCTGACAAAGATGAAGACTACTGGGACTCTATACTCTGGAGTGATCAGACCAAGATAAATGTTTTTGGAACTGATGGCTTCAAAACTGTATGGCGTCGCAAAGGTGAGGAATACAAAGAAAAATGCCTGGTGCCTACAGTGAAACATGGTGGTGGCAGTGTCCTTATGTGGGGCTGCATGAGTGCTGCTGGTGTCGGGGAGCTGCATTTCATTGATGGCATCATGAATTCACAGACGTATTGCTCTATACTGAAAGAGAAGATGCTACCATCACTCCGTGCCCTTGGTCATCGTGCACTTTTCCAACATGACAATGATCCTAAACACACATCTAAGGCCACTGTTGGATTTCTGAAGAACAGGGTGAAAGTGATTCAGTGGCCAAGTACGTCTCCTGATCTGAACCCAATCGAACACCTACCGTATTGGAGCGACAAGTTCATTGAGATATTGTTTAGAATGTTACTTTTCAAAGGGGGTGTACTCATTTATGCTGAGCACTGTATATATATATATATATATATATATATATATATATATATATATATATATGTTATAAACAGTAAACAGGTCACTCTTATATAAAAAAAAAAAAAAAATCCTGTGCAGGGATTGGCCAAGGATGGCTTACATGACATAAAATAGTTCCACCACTGATTAAGCAATATATCTTGTGGCATCAAAAAAATAAAAATAAAAAATGATATAGTGTGAGTCAGTCATGGTATATCCTGGATATACCATGAACTGATGTCATAATTTCAAGCTATACAGCCAACTCAAGTCACAGCTGTGGCTCTGTGAGCGTTTGTGTGTGTGTAAATCTATGCATCTTGGTCATGCCTACTGAGGCAGGCAATAGCACGGGACATGCACAGGTTGAAGGTCGCTCCAATGTAAATAACAAACATGGCTGCCTCTAGTGAGTTTATGCCGAGATTCAATCTGAACACTTTTAGTTTGGAATTTTTTGATGAGGGATACAACCCCGATTCCAAAAAAGTTGGGACAAAGTACAAATTGTAAATAAAAACAGAATGCAATGATGTGGAAGTTTCAAAATTCCATATTTTATTCAGAATAGAACATAGATGACATATCAAATGTTTAAACTGAGAAAATGTATCATTTAAAGAGAAAAATTAGGTGATTTTAAATTTCATGACAACAACACATCTCAAAAACGTTGGGACAAGGCCATGTTTACCACTGTGAGACATCCCCTTTTCTCTTTACAACAGTCTGTAAACGTCTGGGGACTGAGGAGACAAGTTGCTCAAGTTTAGGGATAGGAATGTTAACCCATTCTTGTCTAATGTAGGATTCTAGTTGCTCAACTGTCTTAGGTCTTTTTTGTCGTATCTTCCGTTTTATGATGCGCCAAATGTTTTCTATGGGTGAAAGATCTGGACTGCAGGCTGGCCAGTTCAGTACCCGGACCCTTCTTCTACGCAGCCATGATGCTGTAATTGATGCAGTATGTGGTTTGGCATTGTCATGTTGGAAAATGCAAGGTCTTCCCTGAAAGAGACGTCATCTGGATGGGAGCATATGTTGCTCTAGAACAACAATATACCTTTCAGCATTGGTGTCTTTCCAGATGTGTAAGCTGCCCATGCCACACGCACTAATGCAACCCCATACCATCAGAGATGCAGGCTTCTGAACTGAGCGCTGATAACAACTTGGGTTGTCCTTCTCCTCTTTAGTCCGAATGACACGGCGTCCCTGATTTCCATAAAGAACTTCAAATTTTGATTCGTCTGACCACAGAACAGTTTTCCACTTTGCCACAGTCCATTTTAAATGAGCCTTGGCCCAGAGAAGACGTCTGCGCTTCTGGATCATGTTTAGATACGGCTTCTTCTTTGAACTATAGAGTTTTAGCTGGCAACGGCGGATGGCACGGTGAATTGTGTTCACAGATAATATTCTCTGGAAATATTCCTGAGCCCATTTTGTGATTTCCAATACAGAAGCATGCCTGTATGTGATGCAGTGCCGTCTAAGGGCCCGAAGATCATGGGCACCCAGTATGGTTTTCCGGCCTTGACCCTTACGCACAGATTCTTCCAGATTCTCTGAATCTTTTGATGATATTATGCACTGTAGATGATGATATGTTCAAACTCTTTGCAATTTTACACTGTCGAACTCCTTTCTGATATTGCTCCACTATTTGTCGGTGCAGAATTAGGGGGATTGGTGATCCTCTTCCCATCTTTACTTCTGAGAGCCGCTGCCACTCCAAGATGCTCTTTTTATACCCAGTTATGTTAATGACCTATTGCCGATTGACCTAATGAGTTGCAATTTGGTCCTCCAGCTGTTCCTTTTTTGTACTTTTAACTTTTCCAGCCTCTTATTGCCCCATCCCAACTTTTTTTGAGATGTGTTGCTGTCATGAAATTTCAAATGAGCCAATGTTTGGCATGACATTTCAAAATGTCTCACTTTCGACATTTGATATGTTGTCTATGTTCTATTGTGAATACAATATCAGTTTTTGAGATTTGTAAATTATCACATTTTGTTTTTATTTACAATTTATACTTTGTCCCAACTTTTTTGGAATCGGGGTTGTATAAATCAAATTTACCATACACTGAGAGGCACCGGGAATTATTAATTTTCTTTGGTGACTGGCGTAGTACTAATTTTGTCTGTATGGTATTTTATATGTTACACACACACATGGTGTGGTGAAGATAACGCCCATCCACCAGGTCCCCAGGTGGCGGATAGGGGAACAGCCTCCATGAGGTTAGCAGTGAATATGGAAATAAGCTGTCCCGGACCAAATTCCTGGGTTGTCCTTTAGCAAGGCATAGCACCCAGCAGCCACCCATGCTAGGGATACAGTGAAGCTTTTCTTTCGCGAAACTTACACATGTCGTATGCTGAACCTAGCCAGTGCCCTGTGGTAGCACTTAGGGCAGTGATAAACATACAGTACCTATCATCTGGCCAAACGCTGCAGCATGTCGAAACTACTAACAAGTCTCGATCAACTTTCCTGCCAGTTAGACCACAGTCAAGTCATGCCGAGAGTGGTTCTGGTAACACAACAGCCAGTCTCACTTAAAAACAAACTTGCATGCAGTTTATGGATATGGACATCGATATTATTTCTCATACCAGATCGAACGTCGCCCAGGTCAAAAAGGTTCGCGCTGGTACAGTGGGGGAAAAAAAGTGTTTAGTCAGCCACCAATTGTGCAAGTTCTCCCACTTAAAAAGATGAGAGAGGCCTGTAATTTTCATCATAGGTACACTTCAACTATGAGAGACAGAATGGGGGGGAAGAATCCAGGAAATCACATTGTAGGATTTTTAATGAATTAATTCCTCGGTAAAATAAGTATTTGGTCACCTACAAACAAGCAAGATTTCTGGCTCTCACAGACCTGTAACTTCTTTAAGAGGCTCCTCTGTCCTCCACTCGTTACCTGTATTAATGGCACCTGTTTGAACTCGTTATCAGTATAAAAGACACCTGTCCACAACCTCAAACAGTCACACTCCAAACTCCACTATGGCCAAGACCAAAGAGCTGTCAAAGGACACCAGAAACAAAATTGTAGACCTGCACCAGGCTGGGAAGACTGAATCTGCAATAGGTAAGCAGCTTGGTGTGAAGAAATCAACTGTGGGAGCAATTATTAGAAAATGGAAGACATACAAGACCACTGATAATCTCCCTCGATCTGGGGCTCCACGCAAGATCTCACCCCGTGGGGTCAAAATGATCACAAGAACGGTGAGCAAAAATCCCAGAACCACACGGGGGGACCTAGTGAATGACCTGCAGAGAGCTGGGACCAAAGTAACAAAGGCTGCCATCAGTAACACACTACGCCGCCAGGGACTCAAATCCTGCAGTGTCAGACGTGTCCCCCTGCTTAAGCCAGTACATGTCCAGGCCCGTCTGAAGTTTGCTAGAGAGCATTTGGATGGTCCAGAAGAGGATTGG
Organism: Neoarius graeffei; assembly: GCF_027579695.1. Taxonomy (NCBI): domain Eukaryota; kingdom Metazoa; phylum Chordata; class Actinopteri; order Siluriformes; family Ariidae; genus Neoarius; species Neoarius graeffei. The sequence goes on along the minus strand of NC_083579.1, from coordinate 8,970,186 downwards.
GAGAATGTCATATGGTCAGATGAAACCAAAATAGAACTTTTTGGTAAAAACTCAACTTGTCGTATTTGGAGGAGAAAGAATGCTGAGTTGCATCCAAAGAACACCATACCTACTGTGAAGCATGGGGGTGGAAACATCATGCTTTGGGGCTGTTTTTCTGCAAAGGGACCAGGACGACTGATCTGTGTAAAGGAAAGAATGAATGGGGCCATGTATCATGAGATTTTGAGTGAAAACCTCCTTCCATCAGCAAGGGCATTGAAGATGAAACGTGGCTGGGTCTTTCAGCATGACAATGATCCCAAACACACCGCCCGGACAACGAAGGAGTGGCTTCGTAAGAAGCATTTCAAGGTCCTGGAGTGGCCTAGCCAGTCTCCAGATCTCAACCCCATAGAAAATCTTTGGAGGGAGTTGAAAGTCCGTGTTGCCCAGCGACAGCCCCAAAACATCACTGCTCTAGAGGAGATCTGCATGGAGGAATGGGCCAAAATACCAGCAACAGTGTGTGAAAACCTTGTGAAGACTTACAGAAAACGTTTGACCTCTGTCATTGCCAACAAAGGGTATATAACAAAGTATTGAGATGAACTTTTGTTATTGACCAAATGCTTATTTTCCACCATAATTTGCAAATAAATTCTTTAAAAATCAGACAACGTGATTTTCTGGATTTTTTTTTCTCATTTTGTCTCTCATAGTTGAGGTATACCTATGATGAAAATTACAGGCCTCTCTCATCTTTTTAAGTGGGAGAACTTGCACAATTGGTGACTGACTAAATACTTTTTTGGCCCACTGTACATCCACTTTCCGGTGTCCAGCGAAAAGTAAGCTAGGAAGATGAAAAACGATCAATATCACAGAATGGAATGTCAGGACACTTCTTGACAGCTCCAAAAGACCAGAACGACAAACAGCATTAGTTGCCAAAGAGTTAAAGAGATACAACATCTACATAGCAGCACTAAGCAAAACAAGACTGGCCAGTCATGGCAGCCTTGTAGATCACGGATACATTTTTCTGGAGCGGAAGAAACGAAAACGAAAAACGTGAATCAGGAGTCGGCTTTGTAATGAGAAATGAAATTGCCTTGAAACTTGAACAAGATCTGGTACTGATAAATGACAGACTCATGATAATGAGACTCCCTCTACAGAAAAATACCTTTGCAACCATCATCAGTGCATACGCCCCTACAATGACAAACCCTGAGGAGACAAAGGAGGAATTTTACAACAAGCTTAGAGAGACCATGACACACATCCCAAAGAACGATAAACTGATCCTAGTAGGTGACTTCAATGCCAGGGTCGGAAAAGACACTGAAAACTGGCCTGGAGTTCTTGGGCAACACGGAATTGGAAAGTGCAATTCAAATGGCGAACTGCTATTAACCTTTGGCTCAGAACATTCCTTAGTTATTTCCAACACAGTCTTTAAGCACAAACCCCACCATGAAGTTACATGGATGCACCCATGATCAAAGCATTGGCACCTCCTAGATTATGTAATCAGAAAACAAAAGGACCGCTTAGATATCCTCAATGCAAGAGTGATGAGGGGTGCTGACTGCTCAACTGACCATAACATGATAAGATCAAAGTTTGCCTTCTCCTTGAAAAAACAGCGCTCAAAAACTGGGGCCAGATCACCAACCAAACTCAACGTTCAAAAGCTAAAAGACAAGGCTTTCCAGGTGAGCTTCGCAGAACATATGGACAAGACAATGGATGAACTGAGTACCCCGGACACAAGTGTAGAAGGTGAATGGGAGTCACTTAAGACTGCTGTACTTGATACAGCCAAAGAACACCTCAGGAGACCAGAAAGGAAAAACCAAGACTGGTTCGACGACGATGACGAGGAGCTAAATAAACTGATCGTGGAACGAAACACAGTGAAGATGAAATACCTATAAGTAAGCACAAGAAGGAACAGAGCTAAACTCATCGAAACTCGAAGGGAGCTTCAAAAGCATACGAGAAAGCTTAAATCGCAGTGGTGGGAAAAGAAAGCTGAAGGACTACAACTAGCTGCTGACAAGAACGACATGAAGGCCTTTTAAGAGAGGTGCACGGACCACAAAAGAAGAGTACGACACAGCTGTTGGATGTACACTACCATTCAAAAGTTTGGGGTCACCCAGACAATTTTGTGTTTTCCATGAAAAGTCACACTTTTGTTTACCACCATAAGTTGTAAAATGAATAGAAAATCTAGTCAAGACATTTTTCTGGCCATTTTGAGCATTTAATCGACCCCACAAATGTGATGCTCCAGAAACTCAATCTGCTCAAAGAAAGGTCAGTTTTATAGCTTCTCTAAAGAGCTAAACTGTTTTCAGCTGTGCTAACATGATTGTACAAGGGTTTTCTAATCATCCATTAGCCTTCTGAGGCAATGAGCAAACACATTGTACCATTAGAACACTGGAGTGAGAGTTGCTGGAAATGGGCCTCTATACACCTATGGAGATATTGCACCAAAAACCAGACATTTGCAGCTAGAATAGTCATTTACCACATTAGCAATGTATAGAGTGGATTTCTGATTAGTTTAAAGTGATCTTCATTGAAAAGAACAGTGCTTTTCTTTCAAAAATAAGGACATTTCAAAGTGACCCCAAACTTTTGAACGGTAGTGTAGATGGGGAAACGATCTTAGATGACAAAACCCAAATACTCAACAGATTTGCCCAACACTTCAGCCAGCTACTAAACATACCGAGTGACATAGACCATCAAGCACTAAACAGCATTACCCAGAGACCAAAGATACTTGAACTTGACGAGAAACTGAGCTTTGATGAAATGCTGAAAGTCATCGACACAACAAAAGAAAATAAGGCCCGAAATATGGAAGTACGGTGGAACAAAGTTGAAAAGGAAACTTTACAAACACGTTCTGAAAATCTGGGAAAATGAGGAAATGCCGCAAAACTGGAAGGATGCAAATATCGTCCCTATCTTCAAGAAAGGTAGCAGAAAGGACTGTGGAAACTATCGTGGAACATCGCTTCTGTCAATCGCTGGTAAAATTATGGCCCAGATACTACTCAACAGGTTAGATGCTTTGCTTGCCCCCAACATACTACCAGATACACAGTGCGGCTTCCATAGTGGTAGAAGTACCATAGACATGATATTCAGCCTTCGCCAAGTACAAGAGAAATGCATGGAACAAAACATGCCAATGTATGCTGTCTTCATCGACTTCACAAAGGCTTTTGACACCGTCTCCAGGGAAGCGCTTTGGATTGTCCTTCAGAAATACGGATGCACGGACAAAATCATCAATCTGCTGAAATCCTTCCACGACGGAATGCAGGCACAAGTTGCACAGGAAAGAAACCCATCCGAAAAGTTCAAAGTGACAAACAGGGTTAAACAGGGCTGCGTCCTAGCGCCCTTGCTTTTCTCATTGTACCTGGCGGCCATGCTCGAGGTAGCCTTTGATGGCGTCCAGGAAGGGATCTACATCCAGACAAGGCAAAACGCAGACCTGTTCAAGGTATCCCAGTTCAAAGCACAAACCCTTACTACTAAAAACTTAGTGAGAGAAATGCTCTTCGCTGATGACAGTGCGATCGTGACTCACAGCTCCGAGGGCATGCAATACCTGATTGACAAATTTGCCAGAGCTGCCATACAATTCAGTTTGAAGATCAACATTAAAAAGACAGAGTGCCTCTATCAGCCAGTGAAATTGATCAATCCACCACCTGAACCCGACACCATCACCGTCAACAACAAACCGCTTGCTTCATGCTCAGATTTCAAATACCTGTGAAGCGCCGTCTCGAACAACAACAAAATTGATAAAGAGATCCTAAATAGGATGGGGAACGCCAGCGCTGTTTTTGCAAAACTGCAAAATCGTTTATGGAACAACAAACACGTCTCTATTAAAGCGAAATGCAAAGTGTACAGGGCCATTGTACTATCAACCTTACTATAAACTATAAACCTGGACCATCTATTGCCACCAAGTCAAAAAACTTCATGCCTTCATGATGCGACACCTGAGGGCAATCATGGGAGTCACATGGAAGGACAAGATCACCAATGTTGACATCCTAAATCGAGCAGGTCTACCGCCCATGGCGGATATCCTTATCGAAAAAGGGCTGAGGTGGCTAGGCCATGTTCACAGGATGGGTAATGAGAGGCTACCAAGACAGTTGTTGTATTCCCAGCTTTGTGAGGGAACGAGAAATCGTGGTCGACCGAAACTGAGGTTCAAGGATGCTATGAAAAGGAACATGAAATGGCGAAACATTGACAGTCGCTCATGGCAGCAAGTAGCTGAAAACAAGCCGGTCTGGAGAAAGAACATCAAGCCACCATAAACAGTCCTCGTCGAAACTGACTGACTGCAAATGATGATGACACACACTTTCTATGATGCATGAACGTACAAGAGAATACAATGTGGATTTAACAGATGGGTTAAATGTAGAAGATGAATGTCACTGTGCTTGAAGCATGAGACAAATAAAGGTTTCTTCTTTAAAAAAAAAAAATCACTCTTTCATACACACCTGAACTGAACTAGAAGCCGGAGGCCAGAAGGTTTGTAATCGCCCTGGAGCTCGTGCTTCAGGCTGACCCAGTGGAGCCCATGTGTACCACTGATCCTTCTGTAAGAGAGAAAGAAAGAGAGAGATAGATATTGGAAAACAATGTAGACTATAGGATAAGTGTAAAAGCAGTCATTAAAGTCCATTTTAATATGGGAATGCCAGGAATGTAAGGAGAGTTTCTTTGAACCGTGTGTATCGAAAGGGGAGAGTGACCTCTGCTGGGACACACTCAGAAGTGCTTTTGGCTAAAGCGTTACGATGAGGTTGGTTTGATTAATTCAACATGAACGTTAGAGAAAACACACCACTGTATTTCAAATCAAATCAAATCAAGTTTATTTGTATAGCGCTTTTAACAATAAACATTGTCGCAAAGCAGCTTTACAGAATTTGAACGACTTAAAACATGAGCTAATTTTATCCCTAATCTATCCCCAATGAGCAAGCCTGTGGCGACGGTGGCAAGGAAAAACTCCCTCAGACGACATGAGGAAGAAACCTCGAGAGACTCAAAAGGGAACCCATCCTCATTTGGGCAACAACAGACAGCCTGACTATAATATTAACAGTTTTAACAGGTATAACCCTCAACTGTCCTCATGGGGCCATCCTTCACAGGAGCGGTGCAATAAAACTCCGACCAGACACAGGGCACCAGGATGGATCAAGCAGGTCCATTTATTTAACAGGTCCATGTATTTAAGCCATGTTTGTGCCTCAATATTTCTGCGATGCTTTGTTAGCTTCTACATTGATCTCGAGCTTGTAGAACTCGTCTCTTTTAGAACTTTTATTCTCGTATATTGATTTGCATCGTAGCCTTCGATTCAGTCGACGTCGTCATAATACAGTCTACATACTGTACATCAAACGTGATGTACCCAAGTTTATTCGCTCCATGTCGCACAGTGTGGCTTGCATTAAACATGTACGATTGTAGGCGCCGTTAGAGACCTCCATTAACAAGCAGGACAAAAAGTATAGGTCATGTGTAGCGCTTAGCAGGGGTGTGTGCATGGGTTACAGGTGATTTTTGAAATCAGGTGAATCTGGATTTACCTAGGTGAATTAAGTCGACATTCTTAAAAGCAATTTTTTTTTAATTCGGGGGAGGGGTGGGACTCATTTAAAAACAAAAGGGGGCTTGGATTTTTTAAGGGGTTCATAAAAGAATGAGAACGCTTCAACATCCGCTCTCTATTAACCTTCCCCTTCATGTCGCCCATCCTCTTATATCTCTCTACCTAGAATTACACTTATACACCTGTCTTTCTGTCAAATTTAATTTGCTTCCCCCCCCACTTTTTTACTCTCCTTGATGGGAATTGAACATAGAACCTTCTGCTCTGAAGTCTACCAGTCTACCACAATACCACAGAGGATTCAGTTATAATGATAAACTCATTTATATTATTCATAAATTCATTTGTCTAACATCATTCTACTTATTTCAACTCGCACATGCGTACTTCAAGAATATTTAGACTCGGCAATATGGCGGATTAGTCTTCGGCGTTCCTCCTAGAAAAGAGGAACAAAATACTGATATAACTCCAGATAAAGATTTTCAAATGAACGAGAATATCGAACATGACGAGGAGAGTTGTTCAACAGGTCAGTGTAGGTAATTCTCCAAATTCTCATTTTGATTGTGGTAATGATTATTTATACTTGTAGGGGATTCCGCGAACGACAACAGTGAAGACACGGAGCAGAATGAAGAGACTGGAAAGAAAGAACATCAAGAAGACTTCAAGAGCAAACAGTTCAAAACAGATAGAGGAAATACAATTGTAAAATCAACAATAAAATCTCCGTCCCTTAAATTTCAACCAATTTGTGAGAAAAAAAAAAAGACAAAACTACTTTCCGTTCCAATATGTTACTTGGTAAAATAGTGGAATTAAATGAAGGCTATGCAAAAGTAGTAATACGATTTGGAATAATAAACACATGGATGGGTCCAAATAAAATAGAAATAACAAATAAATTAAACATTCCACTAGATTATACTACAACAGAAGTATTCACTGCTGCACGTAAAAAAAAAAAAAAAGCCATTTATCAAGAACGTCCTTTGTTAAAGGATGTGCTTGATCATCAGAAATGTTTGTTTATTCTCATCTCATCATCGTTAGCCACTTTATCCTGTTCTACAGGGTCGCAGGCAAGCTGGAGCCTATCCCAGCTGACTACGGGCGAAAGGCGGGGTACACCCTGGACAAGTCGCCAGGTCATCACAGGGCTGACACATAGACACAGACAACCATTCACACTCACATTCACACCTACGGTCAATTTAGAGTCACCAGTTAACCTAACCTGCATGTCTTTGGACTGTGGGGGAAACCGGAGCACCCGGAGGAAACCCACGCGGACACGGGGAGAACATGCAAACTCCGCACAGAAAGGCCCTCGCCGGCCACGGGGCTCGAACCCAGACCTTCTTGCTGTGAGGCGACAGCGCTAACCACTACACCACCGTGCCACCCATGTTCGTTTATTAATGAGCATAAAACCCAAGTACGTCACAGTTATAAAATACATTGCCTTTCCCAACCCTAATTCCCCTTGGTAAATCTAGAATCACCTGATTTTTGAAATCACCTGTAAAATGTGTCGGTAGAAGGAAAAGAAGTGAAACAGAATAGCTGACTCAAGATACACATTAAAAAAGAACCCCAAAGCTCCACTTACTACGATCAGTCACACGATGATTCACGAATATCAGCCAAAGTATTGGCACCCTTCATAAAAACAGCACACTTTTCAAAATTACTTTTCCTCCCTACAGTCACTGATTATCCTGAGGTGTTTAATGATTTGCTTTGATGTGAGAAAACAGTGCTAATTTTAAATTTCAGCAAGTTTCTGCAGCATCCATCTGATTTCTTCATTAACGCTGGGCCAAAAATATCTAATCTCTGTGCGCACTCCCTCTCTTTCTGTCTCTCACCCACTCACCCTGTGGTGGGTTTCCCAAAAGCCTCTTAACGTGAACAGCATCTTAACTAGGAGAGAGAGTGTTCATTGTGCTGCTCGACTTACCATTTTTGCTACGATGCTTTTGGAAAACTCGGCACTGAATATTTAGCGAGACGTAATCAGATATACAGTTAGGTCCATATATATTTGGACACTGACACAAATTTTCTTTTTTTTTTTTTACCTGTTTACTGAAACATATTCAAGTTATAGTTATATAATGGAGATGGACATAAAGTCCAGACTTTCAGCTTTCATTTGAGGGTATCCACATTAAAATTGGATGAAGGGTTTAGGAGTTTCAGCTCCTTAACATGTGCCACCCTGTTTTTAAAGGGACCAAAAGTAATTGGACAATTGACTCAAAGGCTATTTCATGGGCAGGTGTGGCCAATTCCTTCATTATGTCATTCTCAATTAAGCAGATAAAAGGCCTGGAGTTGATTTGAGGTGTGGTGCTTGCATTTGGAAGATTTTGCTGTGAAGAAAACATGCGGCCAAAGGAGCTCTCCATACAGGTGAAACAAGCCATCCTTAAGCTACGAAAACAGAAAAAAAACCATCCGAGAAATTGCTGCAATATTAGGAGTGGCAAAATCTACAGTTTGGTAAATCCTGAGAAAGAAAGAAAGAAAGAAAGAAAGAAAGAAAGAAAGAAAGAAAGAAAGAAAGAAAGAAAGCAAGCACTGGTGAACTCATCAATGCAAAAAGACATGGACACCCACAGAAGACAACAGTAGTGGATGATCGCAGAATAATGTCCATGGTGAAGAGAAACCCCTTCACAACAGCCAACCAAGTGAACAACACTCTCCAGGAGGTAGGCATATCAATATCCAAATCTACCATAAAGAGAAGACTGCATGAAAGTAAATACAGAGGGTTCACTGCACGGTGCAAGCCAATCATAAGCCTCAAGAATAAAAAGGCTAGATTGGACTTTGCTAAAAAACATCTAAAAAATCCAGCACAGTTCTGGAAGAACATTCTTTGGACAGATGAAACCAAGATCAACCTCTACCAGAATGATGGAAAGAAAAAAGTATGGTGAAGGCGTGGTACAGCTCATGATCCAAAGCATACCACATCATCTGTAAAACACGGCGGAGGCAGTGTGATGGCTTGGGCATGCATGGCTGCCAGTGGCACTGGGTCACTAGTGTTTATTGATGATGTGACACAGGACAGAAGCAGCCGGATGAATTCTGAGGTATTCAGAGACATACTGTGTGCTCAAATCCAGCCAAACTGATTGGTCGGCATTTCATAATACAGATGGACAATGACCCAAAACATAAAGCCAAAGCAACCCAGGAGTTTATTAAAGCAAAGAAGTGGAATATTCTTGAATGGCCAAGTCAGTCACCTGATCTCAACCCAATTGAGCATGCATTTGACTTGTTAAAGACTAAACTTCAGACAGAAAGGCCCACAAACAAACAGCAACTGAAAACCGCTGCAGTAAAGGCCTGGCAGAGCATTAGAAAGGAGGAAACACAGTGTCTGGTGATGTCCATGAGTTCAAGACTTCAGGCAGTCATTGCCAACAAAGGGTTTTCAACCAAGTATTAGAAATGAACATTTTATTTACAATTATTTAATTTGTCCAATTACTTTTGAGCCCCTGAAATGACGGGATTGTGTTTAAAAATGCTTTAGTTCCTCACATTTGTATGCAATCATTTTGTTCAACCCACTGAATTAAAGCTGAAAGTCTGAACTTCAACTGCATCTGAATTGTTTTGTTCACAATTCATTGTGGTAATGTACAGAACCAAAATTAAAAAAATGTTGCCTCTGTCCAAATATTTATGGACCTAACTGTAGTTCACTGAGGCACACATTTGTCACAAACTTGATATACTTAGAGTCAGAAATTATATAATTATGGAAAATCTTAATATCTACACTAACACGAAGGTCAGTTACATGGAGATTATTCAACTGTGTAATTTAAAGCTCTAAGTATTTACAAAACAGCAAATGTACAGCTGGATTGGCTTACACACACACACACACACGCGCACACAAAAAAAAAAATACAGGAATAAGTTAGCCTCTGAGAACGTTGCTAGTTTAGTTTTAAAGTACATCATGATCTTTGATTAAAACCGGAATTAAAGTCAAGGAAAGAGAATAAAAAAAAAGGGAAAACGTACATTAAAACCAGGCTTCTCGACTGCATCACTTCCTGTGATTGGCTTTCTGAGGCAGTCATTGAAGGGCTGAAGAATTCCCAAAGCCAGAAACCGTGAACAAAACTTCTCAGCTTCTTCACCATCAGTATCAGCAGCAGAGCACCTTTCTAACAGAGAGCGACCTGGGAGAGAGAAATATCGGTCAATATAGTATGGAATGTTATGGCCGGGTTTTGATTTCTTTTTAATCCCATTTTCATGCAATTTGGTCATTCGCCAATTCTCACCTACTTGCTGGTTTTCCCCCATCACATGACCACTACCAGGCATGGGAGTGAAGGCGAGCATGCATCACATAACAGTTACCAGGCATAGGGGTTAAGGCTTTGGGAAACTCATTGGAAGGTACAAATGTGAACATGACCATGCTACCTCTCTGCTGCGGTCTTGAGCAAGACCCTCAGCCTCAAACTGTGCAGTTGTATCCTGTCCCAACTGTACATTGCTTTGGATAAAAATATAAACTGGATGAGGGAAAGTAAATTTGTTTCCTCCAAGAGTAGCACCATGTCTCCCAGTTAGACAACAGGAGTGGTTTTGCTCTTTTGGACTCTGGCCATGGATGGATGTTGCAGCAGGAATAGAAGAAATGGAAAATAAATCACTGAGATTGCATGCTACTGTATATAGGCTGAATATTACCAAAACTTTAAAAATGTAATGGAAGGAGGGAAAAGTATCCAAAACCAACCTACAATTCTAACTATTTAACTGTTTTAACCTTGTCAGGGTTACTATGAATCCAGAGCCTATCTTAAGAACAATGAGCTATCAGTGGAACACATTCACTCATTCACACCTAGGGGCAAGATAGACAGGTCAGTCCACCTACCGGCATAATTTTGGAAGGGAGAGGGGGACTGGCAAATGTTGGGGAAAACCCATACAGACAGGGGGAAAACAGCCTGAGCTCAGGGTTGTACTGGGGACTCTGGAGTGGTAAAGCAGCAACACAACCTGCCACCCTCAAACTATTTAGCATTTTTAAAAGAACTTTATACCTCTATTGTTCCTTTTTTCAAAAGATCATTTAAGTATTTCATTAAATAATCAAGTACCAACAGCTGCCTCACCTAAGAATACATCTTGAAATGTGGTTCTGGCAGATGCTGGAAAACAGGAAGATGATTGCTGATTTCTGAAAGTGTGGAATTCTCTTTGCAAAAGCTCATGACCCCTGTCTGAAGCCTGATACCAGCTACCATCAAAAACTGTTGGGCTAGCAATGCTACAGGAGCGCTGTCTGTGTGTCCTCCACCGCTCAGCTCTGAGTGACCCCTGACTCAAGCTAAGGTCTTGGCTAAGTTTGCGTGGATACACAGAGCTTTGGGCAGGAGTGCCATAGGATGAGTGTAGAGGATAAGACAACTGCCTCGTAGTGGTCTTCACATAAGACAGCTGAATGGTAGGGTACGGTTTGATCCCAGGACTTGAGGTTCCATATGATTGTAAGCCTGGATCCACAATGCTCTCTGACAACCAGGGGGTAAGAGAAGTGCCAGTACTTTTCCTCCGTTTCTGGCCAGTACTGCTTGGCCTAGTCTCCTCCATCATGGCATGTTCCTCACCAGGTGCCATAATGAGATCCACAGTGCTGACACTCTTCTGTGGTATGAAAGTTACCTGCCTGACTTTTGTTCTTGGGTCAAATCTAAGGTCAGTAAGCAGCTCAGTAAAGCCAGGGCTGACATTTAAATTCTGAGTTAGGCTGCTGTTTCCCTGGAGGCCATCCTCAATTGGGGATGAGAGAGATGAACTTTCTTCCAAATGCTCTTCTGCACTTCCATAGGACATGCTGGCTGTTGAGGTATCCTGGATGCTCAAGCTACTGGTTCCTTTGCTTAAATTTGCCTGAATGCTTTGGTTGCTTTCTGTTTTTGTAATAGTCATCATCGTATTCTGAATGTGGAAACCATTTCCTGTTTTGGAGACAGGTGCCACTATATGGTTATGCAATAGTTTTGTGCCACCTGAACTCTGCACACTTTGGCTTCTTGGTCTGTTTTCCGAGGATGTAGTTACAGTTTCAATTTTTCCATCACTAAAATTAGGAAAGGAAGAAGGAGGCATATATGGTACATCTGCTTCTGCAGCTAAAGGCAAAGATGCTCCAATAGTCTCGTCTTCGTGAGGTTCAGCTTTACTCTTTATGCTAATCTCCAGATCCTGGATGAGCTCAGGTTTCCCTGCTTCTGTCCATCTTTGTCCCTCTGCTCCATTGCCCCACTGCTGCACTCCAATGGTCCTCTGGATGTCCATCCAAATATCTTGATTCTCAGAGGCTGAATGGAAGCTGCAGAGATCACTTTCAGACCCAGACCTACTGGTCTCCCGCTTGCTGTCTTCCACATCTATATCCACAGATGACTGCCAACTTCCTGGAATCTGCCTGCTCTTTTCTGAATCACTGTCAGGTACAAGGCCTTCTAGATCCTCCTTTGAAATGGTCCCATGATCACCACCACTTCCACACTTATTCCCTTGAATCCCCACATCATTTCTGGATGCTGCCTTATGGGACACACCCTTCAGGATGTGGATGTTGGAAAAGACAGAACTCTTGGAGCTCTTGGTATTGGATTTCTTCCCAGTCAAATCAGCAGATGATTTCCGGACTTTTTCCTTAGACTTCTTTATCTTTCTGGAGCCATTTTCATCTTTGTAATCAAATCCATGCCTGTCTGTTATGCACTCTGCCCTGGATGCAACTGCCACCTTCTGCTTGGCTTCCTGATTTCCCATGTTCCTCAGCAAGTGAACCCCTTTAGCGATTAGGCCATGCCGAGAGCAACTGTTCTCTGGGTGACACTCCTGCTCTTTCTGCCTCTGCTGCTCAGTCTCTCCCTCCCATTTTTGCTCTGCACTCTTTGGCTTTCTCGGTCCCTCACACTGTAATCCCTGAAGCTCTCCCTCTGTGGCTGGGAGCAGCTGTTGCGATGATGTAACCTGTGACGCTACGATGGAAGACACGAAGGGGGGTGGCTCTTCATCCATCTCTTTTGCATTTTTTCTCTCTCTTTCTTGATTCCTTTCTCTCACTTTGCCATAGGCTTGATTTGGTGATTCACATCCCGGGATGCTGGATGACCGGCAAAACCGGGGACGTTCCGTTTGACCTGGGAAAGCCACACATGACTGAGGCTTTGAATCAGACCCTTTCTGTTGTTGTTTTTGTTTTCTGATGAGGCTTGTAAGGCTGCTCTTTCTCCTGTCTCTCTCCTGACTGACAAAAGGAGAAGGGTGGCAGATCTCTCGCAACAGGGGAAAATGTGTCTCTATAGTCTGGATGGTCTGCATCCTGTCTTACACAAAAACACACATGTATGCACACTTAGTTAATACACTTCTGAGAATTCTCACCTCAAAACACCACCACCACCACAGTGAAAGTTAAAAGTAATAGCAGATTAAATGGTGCTATAATTATAGGAACAAGAGAAATATACTACAACCCCATTTTCAAAAACGTTAAGACACTATGTAAAATATAAAAACGGAATGTGATTTGCGAATCATGAAAACCCTATATTTTATTGAACACAATACAAAGACAACATATCAAAATATTGAAACTGAAAAAAAAATGCTGTTTGAAAAATGTATGCCCATTTTGAATCCGATGACAGTAACGTTTCAAAAAAAGTTGGGATGGGGGCATATTTACTACTGCTTCTTTTAACAGCACTCTGGGAATTGAGGAGACCAGCTGCTGTAGTTTTGAACAAGAAATGTTGCCCCATTCTTGCCTGATATAAAATTTCAGTTGCTCAAAGTTCAAGGTCTCTTTTGTCATATTTTGTGCTCAATACTGTGCCAAATTTTTTCAATGGGAGACAGGTCTGGACTGCAGGCAGGCTAGTTTAGCACCTGTACTCTTACTACAAAGCTATGCAGTTTTAATACGTGCAGAAAGCGGTTTGGCATTGTGTTGCTGAAATAAGGAAGGCCTTCCCTGAAAAAGATGTCATCTGGGTGGCAGCATTTTGCTCCAAAACCTGCATCTATCATTCAGCATTAATGATGCCTTCCCAGATGTACAAACTAACCATGCCATGTGCACTAATGCACCCTCATACCACCACAGATGCCGGCTTTTGAACTGTGCACTGGTGATAAGCCAGATGGTCCCTCTCCTCTTTAGCCTGGAGGACGTGGGTCCATGATTTCTAAAAAGAATTTCAAATTTCAATTCATCAGAAGATAGGACAATTTTCCATTTCACCTCAGTCCATCATAAAAGAGCTCGGGCCCAGAGAAGGTGGCGGCGTTTCTGGATATTGTTTATATCTGATTTTAACTTACATTTGTGGATGCAGTAATGAAGTGTTTTCACAGACGATGGTTTTCTGAAGTGTTCCTGAGCCCATACAGTGATTTCCACTACAGACACGTGTCTGCTTTTAATGCAGTGTCTCCCGAGGGCCTGAAGATCACAGGCATCCAATGTTGCTTTTCATCCTTGTCTCTTGCATACAGAGATTTCTCCAGATTCTCTGAACCTTTTAATGATATTATGGACCATAGATGATGTGATCCACAAATTCTTTGTAATTTTACATTGAGGAACGTTATTCTTAAATTGTTGCACTGTTTGCCCATGCAGTCCTTCACAGAGCGGTGAACCCCTCCCCATCTTTACTTCTGAGAGACTCCGCCTCTCTAGGATGCTCTTTTTATACCCAATCATCTTACTGACCTGTTGCCAATTAACCTAATTAGGGTTGTTGGTTTTTTTACACAACTTTTCCAGTCTGCTGTTGCCCCCTTCCCAACTTTTTTTGAAATGTTTTGCTGACATTCAATTCAAAATGTGCATATATTTAAAAATAAATAAATAAAATTTCTCAGTTTCAACATTACATAGGGTTTGCATTATTTGCAAATCATCACATTCTGTTTTTATTTAGTTTACACAGCGTCCCAACTTTTTTTGGAAACAGGGTTGTATAAAGTGCATTTACCTGTGCAAAAACTGCTCCCGTTCCATACTATTACAGTACTCTAAACGTAAGGTGACCTCTAGCTTTCGTCTTGCTCTCTTTGCCTCTTAAAGAGGTGCCATTGAGGATTAACACTGACCTGAACTTTTCTCTGAGTCAGTCCTTGAGGAAGAAGGAAAATGACAAGCCAGTGGAAAGAGTAATGTCTGAATTTATCTTTCCCTTTTAAACAAAAACAAGAGCAAGTCACATGAATGGCGCATGAAAGCCCCAAGCAAGTCAGGAAACCCGTTCATACTGGTCTTTATCCCATTCAAACAGGATTATTAATGCAATATGTCACACTTAACTGGTGAGAATATGTCAGAGATAGGAATTGAGGCTATAAGTACGGTAGGTAAGGTATGAAACGTGATCTAAAATGTCAATGGATAGGAGGAATTTTATGGCTGATGAGTGTGAGCTACCAGACTGCTTGCATTACCTGGAAATTGGTGATATGCACACATCATGCACTCATACGTACACACGTATGATTAGTATCTACAACCCCGATTCCAAAAAAGTTGGGACAAAGTACAAATTGTAAATAAAAACGAAATGCAATAATTTACAAATCTCAAAAACTGATGTTGTATTCACAATAGAACATAGACAACATATCAACTGTTGAAAGTGAGACATTTTGAAATTTCATGCCAAATATTGGCTCATTTGAAATTTCATGACAGCAACACATCTCAAAAAAGTTGGGACAGGGGCAATAAGAGGCTGGAAAAGTTAAAGGTACAAAAAAGGAACAGCTGGAGGACCAAATTGCAACTCATTAGGTCAATTGGCAATAGGTCATTAACATGACTGGGGATAAAAAGAGCATCTTGGAGTGGCAGCGGCTCTCAGAAGCAAAGATGGGAAGACGATCACCAATCCCCCTAATTCTGCGCCGACAAATAGTGGAGCAATATCAGAAAGGAGTTCGACAGTGTAAAATTGCAAAGAGTTGGAACATATCATCATCTACAGTGCATAATATCATCAAAAGATTCAGAGAATCTGGAAGAATCTCTGTGCGTAAAGGTCAAGGCCGGAAAACCATACTGGGTGCCCGTGATCTTCGGGCCCTTAGACGGCACTGCATCACATACAGGCATGCTTCTGTATTGGAAATCACAAAATGGGCTCAGGAATATTTCCAGAGAACATTATCTGTGAACACAATTCACCGTGCCATCCGCCGTTGCCAGCTAAAACTCTATAGTTCAAAGAAGAAGCCGTATCTAAACATGATCCAGAAGCGCAGACGTCTTCTCTGGGCCAAGGCTCGTTTAAAATGGACTGTGGCAAAGTGGAAAACTGTTCTGTGGTCAGACGAATCAAAATTTGAAGTTCTTTATGGAAATCAGGGACGTCGTGTCATTCGGACTAAAGAGGAGAAGGACGACCCAAGTTGTTATCAGCACTCAGTTCAGAAGCCTGCATCTCTGATGGTATGGGGTTGCATTAGTGCATGTGGCATGGGCAGCTTACACATCTGGAAAGACACCATCAATGCTGAAAGGTATATCCAGGTTCTAGAGCAACATATGCTCCCATCCAGACGACGTCTCTTTCAGGGAAGACCTTGCATTTTCCAACATGACAATGCCAAACCATATACTGCATCAACTACAGCATCATGGCTGCGTAGAAGAAGGGTCCGGGTACTGAACTGGCCAGCCTGCAGTCCAGATCTTTCACCCATAGAAAACATTTGGCGCATCATAAAACGGAAGATACGACAAAAAAGGACCCAAGACAGTTGAGCAACTAGAATCCTACATTAGGCAAGAATGGGTTAGCATTCCTATCTCTAAACTTGAGCAACTTGTCTCCTCAGTCCCCAGACGTTTACAGACTGTTGTAAAGAGAAAAGGGGATGTCTCACAGTGGGAAACATGGCCTTGTCCCAACTTTTTTGAGATGTGTTGTTGTCATGAAATTTAAAGTCACCTAATTTTTCTCTTTAAATGATACATTTTCTCAGTTTAAACATTTGATATGTCATCTATGTTCTATTCTGAATAAAATATGGAATTTTGAAACTTCCACATCATTGCATTCCATTTTTATTTACAAATTGCACTTTGTCCCAACTTTTTTGGAATCGGGGTTGTACAAGCAATATGGCATACTTTCTGATTATTTCATAACTTGAAACTAACGGACATTTACAGACATTTCAAATATAACTTAAGTGTGTATGTATAAATTACAACTAATACACGCTTTGCCTACTGGACATATGACTTCATAAAAAATAAAATAAATAAAACACTTTGAGGTGTATACAGTAGTACCTCTGCAATAGTGAAATAAGTAAGGAATAACACACTTTGGGACGTGATGTTATAAGAAAAGCAACCCGAAAGTTGATTCTTTTTCTTTAACACCATGTCTTGAACAGTGTTATACCCTTTACCACAGTAACTAGCTTTATTTATCCAGCAACTTTCGCTGTAGTTATAGGAACGAACACACACACTACCGTTCAAAAGTTTGGGGTCACCCAGACAATTTTGTGCTTTCCATGAAAAGTCACACTTTTATTTACCACCATAAGTTGTAAAATGAATAGAAAATATAATCAAGACATTTTTCTGGCCATTTTGAGCATTTAATCGACCCCACAAATGTGATGCTCCAGAAACTCAATCTGCTCAAAGGAAGGTCAGTTTTATAGCTTCTCTAAAGAGCTAAACTGTTTTCAGCTGTGCTAACATGATTGTACAAGGGTTTTCTAATCATCCATTAGCCTTCTGAGGCAATGAGCAAACACATTGTACCATTAGAACACTGGAGTGAGAGTTGCTGGAAATGGGCCTCTATACACCTATGGAGATATTGCACCAAAAACCAGACATTTGCAGCTAGAATAGTCATTTACCACATTAGCAATGTATAGAGTGGATTTCTGATTAGTTTAAAGTGATCTTCATTGAAAAGAACAGTGCTTTTCTTTCAAAAATAAGGACATTTCAAAGTGACCCCAAACTTTTGAACGGTAGTGTACACTTACTTATAAAGAGTACCAGTCAAAAGTTTGGACATACCTACTAATTCTAAAACTTGTTCTCTTGAAAGATTCTTAAGACAATCAGTAATAAAGTAGAATTTACAGGATGGTTTTCATGCATCATGGAAAACCTATTATTTTATACACCTCTTAATTCAATGTTTTTTCTTTATTTTTATTAATTAAAAGTCTCGTCTTTAAGTAAAGATAGTTGTTGTTGTTTCTCTTTTCTTAATTGAGCGGTTCTTGATATAATATGTATGGATTACTACAGTCGTGGTGTTGAATAGGGCTATTTGCTGTACTTTTATTATTTACTGTTTGATCTCAAATGCATTAAGAAGGCAAGAAAGTCGTCCACTAATTAACTTTTGATGAGTCACAGATGTTAATTGAAAAGCCTTCCAGGTGAAGACCTCATGAAGCTGGTTTAGATAATGATAATAGCGTGCAAAGTGTCATCAAGGTACAGGAAACGCTAGATATTAATATCTAGAGGTGGACAAAGTACCCAACTTCATTACTTAAGTCAAAGTTCAGATCCCGCTGGTCAAATGTTACTCCAATACAAGTGAAAGTTGTCCAGTCAAATTTTTACTTAAAGTGCTGATGACACGTTTTTGACATCTTTGGCGATGTTTTATAACATAAAAAGTAATTCCCGATGATCCATATATTAATTCACAAAGGCGCCTATTTTACAAGTTATGATAAAAAACGCGGCTATTTGGGCAAATTTGACGGGGCTGCAGCACCCAGGAGACGAAAGAGGAGGAGGAGCTATATGACGTCAGCGAAAGAACCTTCCTCCTCACTTACCAGTTTGTTGTTGATGCGACAGGTGTTCAGTTTATCATTATTAGTATTTTTATTATACATTATTATACATTTTATATATATATATATATATATATATATATATATATATATATATAGTTATAGTTATTATGCCTTCGCATTGTGTTGCCGGCTTTTGCTCCAAAACCCACAAGGATGGGGTAAGTTTATTCAAGTTTCCCAGAGATCCCGAGCTGCATGCGAAGTGGGTGAAGCAAGTCAGGCGCACTCGTGACAAGTGGGAGCCCTCACCAACATCCGTCCTGTGCTCTGAACACTTCGATTTGGATTGTTTTGACACCCTTCCCAGCTTAAAAGAATCTCTTGGGTGTTCAGTTCAGCACAAACGAGTGTTACTACCATCAGCAGTGCTTACACAGTGTTGCCAGATTGGGAGGTTTCCCGCCCAGTTGGGCGGTTTCAAGTGCATTTTGGTGGGTTTTGAACATATTTTGGGCTGGAAAACGTCAGCAGTATCTGGCAACAGATACTGCTGACGTTTTCCAGCCCAAAATATGTTCAAAACCCACCAAAATGCACTTGAAACCACCCAACTGCGCGGAAACCTCCCAATCTGGCAACACTGCCAGTATTCCGGAGGGGGTCTACTAGTAGCTATGCCAGATCCAAAGACAGTCCTCCTGTCAGAACATGTGTTGTGAAACGACATAAGATAAAGGTACGTAGAGCTATAGATTCTACAT
The DNA here is from genome assembly GCF_027579695.1 of Neoarius graeffei. Lineage (NCBI taxonomy): Eukaryota > Metazoa > Chordata > Actinopteri > Siluriformes > Ariidae > Neoarius > Neoarius graeffei. The sequence continues at coordinate 8,950,884 of NC_083579.1, read as the reverse complement.
GATAATCATAAATGTAATCATAAAGTCGGCGTGATATCAGTCATGTATTTGCTTGTGAAAGCTTGCGGCTTTCATGTAACTGCCGCCTAGCAACGAGAGGCAAAGGGTAAAGAGGGTAGGCTGTCCTAGATTCTATTCGGAAGAGATCAATACATGATTGCTTAAAATTAGGTATTTTAACAATTTGCATCTGTTTTGTGATTATCGTGACACTTGTGTGTTCTATAGAACTGTATGTTTTATCAGCACATCGAGGATCTTCCATCGGAGGCTTTAGCAAGTACTCGTAGCAACACTACACTTTACCCTTTGCCATGCGTTGTTAGGGAACGGTAGCAAGTACCCCGATGACCGACTTCAAGAATATGTAGAAAAAATTTAGAAATTATACTTTCCAAAAGTCATTTGAGCTTAGTGTATTGCGTTTCCATTTATATTGTAGGTTCTTGCTGATGTTTTTGCGGAGTATGACGCAGCTGCTGAATCAGAAGCTGCAGAGTTTGTATGTACTAGTTTTGAACATTCACATTATTATCAATCTCATTTATTTAAAATCAGATAAAATCATGCCATCATGATCACTGCTTAAAGTACCAGTATTTGGTTGTTGAAGAGCTAGCACTAGAGAGTTCACCGGCGTTTTCATGCGCCATTTCCATTGAGTAGAACCAGAGTAGAACAGCCAGTGAACCGCAGCGTGTTCTTCCGCTGATGTCACAACATGGCCGCGAGCCACGGACCTAGTTTTCTTGCGCTGTGCAATTAAAAGTTGGATATTCGCGTAACAACAGCTTCTTTACACGTAATTATAACAGAAATCTAACATGTTTGCCATGTTGTATAGTTTATTTAAGAAATTGCATAGAGTCATGTTCGTGTCATCAGCCCTTTAAGTACTTGCTTTTAAAAATACTTAAGTATTAAAAGTACATTTTCTGTCAATGCATTCTTGTATTATTGACACAACGCTTACAAAACCTAATGCCTCTGAAGCAACCGACTGGATTATTTTGTGAATTCACAAAAGGAACACATGCTGTGCCATCATGGTGGTTTAATGTTAAGCTAGCTAGTTAGTGAAGCTCCATCTGACATGCTAGCAAACTCTTTTCAAACTCTAAATCATATTGGGTAGCTAACACTACTAGAAAAGAAAGATTTCTACATTGATTATTTGGCAAGATTATGCTAAAACATTTCTGAAAGGACTTCAGATAAGTTAACGTTATTCATGTTAGCGTAACTCCGTTTTTACATGCTAACTAACAGTGTCCAAGTTAACTAGCTATGTGTAAACGTTAGCCGTGGACAAGGCGACGGCAACTTGGCGGGTAAATCCATAGAAAGTCATTTGACTAACCAGACTGCATATTTACGTTTGCAACGTTATCGCTAGCTCTAAAAGCACAGACAACTTCATTGCAAGCTTTCTCTTGGAATAAACCATTTACAGATCTCAAGATGCTCCCACAAGTTGGACGACGAGTTTTTGGAGGCCGTGATGTGGTTCGTTTTAGGTAAACAAAGCAAACATTTAAAACGAAACAATCTTTAACCCTTTCTGAAAACTGAAACATGGGTTCTAGATAAAGCCATGGGGGCATGCATTCCCCAGAAGAACCGCCTTCTTCCATTCTGCCATCAACTGATCGTGTTCAAATAATGCTGCTGAGAAATCACTGATCTTGATTTTATACAGTCTATGAATGTGATGTGACCCAAGTGATTACTGATCAGCTGTCTCAGTGTCACCTGCGAAAAAACCAATCAGGTTTTAAAAAGAAAAGAAAAAAAATCCACTTTCAAAGCTGCTTCATAGTAACGAGGACCTTGATAGAAACGTAGTGGAGTAAAAAGTACGATATTTGTCTTTCAAATGTAGTGAAGTTAAAGTCATAAGTTTCCAGGAAAAAAAAAGTCAAAAAGGGTACTTAAGTACAGTATTCAAGTAAATGTACTTCGTTACTGTCCACCTCTGCTAATATCAAACATGTTTTGTCTTTTTTTTTTAAACACTTTTTTGTTTAACACACAATTCCATTTATCATATGACCTGTACAGACCGGCACGCTCTTAATAAAACCATTGGGTAAAGTCACATGACCGGGCAGATACGGATTTTAGAATCCAGTCCGGAAAAAGCCGCATGCGGCCCCAGACCCGTTCGCCTCGCTTCCTCCGTTTTCATTTTGCTCCGAATTGTTACTTTGAAAAATGAGCGACACAACTGAGCACAGTGAGAGTGAAATTTAATTATTTATTTTTAACAATTGTTTTCTTCAAAAATACAATCAATATGTCCTTCACTCAAGGCTTCTGTGACATTTGGTTTGTTGCCTTTTCCATCTTTTCTGAGGTCTCTGCGCTTGGACTTCAGGACGTCCCTGGACTTTTCAAAGTCTTTGTCTTTCAGGATGTTTATCTTACTGTTGTAGTTGTCAAGTTAGCGTTGAATACTTTGTGAAAACATACAGTGGTGCTTGAAAGTTTGTGAACCCTTTAGAATTGTCTATATTTCTGCATAAATATGACCTAAAACATCATCAGATTTTCACACAAGTCCTAAAAGTAGATAAAGAGAACCCAGTTAAACAAATGAGACAAAAATATTATACTTGGTCATTTATTTATTGAGGAAAATGATCCAATATTACATATCTGTGAGTGGCAAAAGTATGTGAACCTCTAGAATTAGCAGTTAATTGAAGATGAAATTAGAGTCAGGTGTTTTCAATCAATGGGATGACAATCAGGTGTGAGTGGGCACCCTGTTTTATTTAAAGAACAGGGATCTATCAAAGTCTGATCTTCACAACACATGTTTGTGGAAGTGCATCATGGCACGAACAAAGGAGATTTCTGAGGACCTCAGAAAAAGCGTTGTTGATGCTCATCAGGCTGGAAAAGGTTACAAAACCATCTCTAAAGAGTTTGGACTCCACCAATCCACAGTCAGACAGATTGTGTACAAATGGAGGAAATTCAAGACCATTGTTACCCTCCCCAGGAGTGGGCGACCAACAAAGATCACTCCAAGAGCAAGGCGTGTAATAGTCGGCGAGGTCGCAAAGGACCCCAGGGTAACTTCTAAGCAACTGAAGGCCTCTCTCACATTGGCTAATGTTATTGTTCATGAGTCCACCATCAGGAGAACACTGAACAACAATGGTGTGCATGACAGGGTTGCAAGGAGAAAGCCACTGCTCTCCAAAAAGAACATTGCTGCTCATCTGCAGTTTGCTAAAGATCACTTGGACAAGCCAGAAGGCTATTGGAAAAATGTTTTGTGGACGGATGAGACCAAAATAGAACTTTTTGTTTTAAATGAGAAGTGTTATGTTGAGAGAAAGGAAAACACTGCATTCAAGCATAAGAACCTTATCCCATCTGTGAAACATAGTGGTGGTAGTATCATGGTTTGGGCCTGTTTTGCTGCATCTGGGCCAGGACAGCTTGCCATCATTGGTAAAACAATGAATTCTGAATTATACCAGTGAATTCTAAAGGAAAATGTCAGGACATCTGTCCATGAACTGAATCTCAAGAGAAGGTGGGTCATGCAGCAAGACAACGACCCTAAGCACACAAGTCGTTCTACCAAAGAATGGTTAAAGAAGAATAAAGTGAATGTTTTGGAATGGCCAAGTCAAAGTCCTGACCTTAATCCAATCGAACTATTGTGAAAGGACCTGAAGCGAGCAGTTCATGTGAGGAAACCCACCAACATCCCAGAGTTGAAGCTGTTCTGTACGGAGGAACGGGCTAAAATTCCTCCAAGCCGGTGTGCAGGACTGATCAACAGTTACCGCAAACGTTTAGCTGCAGTTATTGCTGCACAAGGGGGTCACACCAGATACTGAAAGCAAAGCTTCACATACTTTTGCCACTCACAGATATGTAATATTGGATCATTTTCCTCAATAAATAAATGACCAAGTATAATATTTTTATCTCATTTGTTTAACTGGGTTCTCTTTATCTACTTTTAGGACTTGTGTGAAAATCTGATGATGGTTTAGATCATATTTATGCAGAAATATAAAAAATTCTAAAGGGTTCACAAACTTTCAAGCACCACTGTAAGACAAAAGTGTCAGGTTCGTAGTCCAAGTGTCCTTTTTTCTTCACTTGTACATGGAAACGACCTAGCAAGCTGTCGAGCTCCTTCGAGGGGACGACGGTTAGGTCTCTTTCCTCCTTAACTTCAGCAAGAAACCTTTAGCTGTTTTTTTAACAGTGTTTTCTTGTTGTCATTGTATAAACAAGTGAATTTCTTCATTCAAAAGTACCTTTTTTTTCATTTTCTTCGACAATTTCAGCTAGTTCAATTAGGTCTGTGTCTGATAAAGCATCTGGATAATAAAATTCATTTTCCCTGTGCTCAGTTGAGTGGTTTTTCCACACACCGTTGTTCATTGTTTTCCAGTCTGTATGTTAGCTTAAAAAGGTCATATGATAAAATGCTTATTGACTGACTCAGGTCGGGCCGGATGGGAAAACATTTGGCTCTTGGTCGTTTGTACGGACCTCGCTACGCTTGGTCTGTACAGCATGATCTCGAGTCAAATATTTTCTGTCTGGCCCTCCCACTCAGTCAACAATTGCATAATATGTTCCAGATGTTATTTCATCATTTTGATATCTTCAGTATTGTTCTACAATACGATACAGGAAAACCTATGAATGAGTAGGGGTGTAAAACTTTTGACTGGTACTGTACATAAAGCCATAATGCCAATACATATGCTATCTTAAACATGCAATAAATCAACTCACCTTTTTCGATCACTGATTGGAAGCCCACACCTTCACGTCAGAAACATAAGACAGAAGAAGCGAAACAGGGAGCGATAGAAAGACAGAAACAGCACCTTCTGGACTGAATGGAGTCGAAACACAAGCAAGTATTTGTGATGTTCCTTTTGCTGATCCTCTGCTTTGGTCACATGAAGGAAAGCTTCACATCACATGCTCTCTTCTGTTACATATTTTTCAGACACACAAAACTAGACTCGCTGAAATTCTTCTAACAGTATATACACACACAACCCCAATTCCAAAAAAAGTTGGGACGCTGTGTAAACTGTAAATAAAAACAGAATGGGATAATTTGCAAATCATGGAAACCGTGTATTTCATTGAAAATAGTACAAAGACAACATATCAAATGTTGAAACTGAGAATTTTATTGTTTCTTGAAAAACATGCACTCATTTTGAATTTGATGTCAGCAACACGTTTCAGAAAAGCTGGTACGGGGCGTGTTTACCACTGTGTTGCATCACCTCAACTTTTAATAACACTCTGTAAACGTTTGGGAACTGACGACAACAATTGCTGTAGTTTTGAAAGAGAAACATTGTCCCATTCTTGCCTGATACACAATTTCAGTTGCTCAACAGTCTCCTTTGTCGTATTTTGTGCTTCATAATGCGGCAAACGTTTTAAATAGGAGACAGGTCTGGACTGCAGGCAGGCCAGTTTAGCGGCCGGACTCTTTTACTACAGAGCCATGCAGTTTTAATATGTGCAGAAAGCGGTTTGGCATCGTCTTGCTGAAAGAAGGAAGGCCTTCGCTGAAAAAGATTGTGTCTGGATGGCAGCATATTGCTCTGAAACGTGTATCCATCATTCAGCATTAATGATGCCTTCCCAGATATACAAGCTACCTATGTCATGTGCACTAATGCACCCTCATACCATCACAGATGCCAGCTTTTGAACTGCGCACTGATAACAAGCCGGATGGTCCCTCTCCTCTTTAGCCTGGAGGATGTAGTGTCCATGATTTCTAAAAATAATTTCTACTTTTGATTCACCAGACCTCGGGACAGTTTTCCACTTCGCCTCAGTCCATCATAAAAGAGCTCGGGCCCAGAGAAGGTGGCGGTGTTTCTGGATATTGTTTATATCTGGTTTTAACTTGCATTTGTGGATGCAGTAATGAAGTGTTTTCACAGACGATGGTTTTCTGAAGTGTTCCTGAGCCCATACAGTGATTTCCACTACAGACACGTGTCTGCTTTTAATGCAGTGTCTCCCGAGGGCCTGAAGATCACAGGCATCCAATGTCAGTTTTCAGCCTTGTCTCTTGCATACAGAGATTTCTCCAGATTCTCTGAATCTTTTAATGATATTATGGACCATAGATGATGTGATCCTGAAATTCTTTGCAGGTTTACATTGAGGAATGTTATTCTTTTTGCCCACGCAGTCTTTCACAGAGCGACAAACCCCTCCCTATCTTTACTTCTGAGAGACTCCACATCTCCGGGATGCTCTTTTTATCCCCAATCATCTTACTGACCTGTTACCAATTAACCTAATTTTAGCATTACACAACATTTTCAGTCTTTTGTTGCCCCTTTTCCAACTTTTCTGTAACGTGTTGCTGAAATCAAATTCAAAATGAGCATTACATTTTTCAAAAAACAATGAAATGTCTCCGTTTCAACATTTGATATGTTGTCTTTGTACTATTTTCTATGAAATACAGGGTTTCCGTGATTTGCAAATCATCACGCGCTGTTTTTATTTATGTTTTACACAGTGTCCCAGGTTTTTTTTTTTTTTGGAATTGGGGTTGGATGTATGAACACGCAACAAACACTTGTGCACACAAATAAAACCAGGCTTTGTGCTCCATGTCAAATTGTGGATTTTATTCTGAGGGGGAAAAACAAAAAAGGAAAAAAAATTCCACAGTTAGTTCAATTCATACAAAAGTGCCAGCATTACACCAGTTATCACACCCAATAATGAAACCTTTACACAAGCGCTGCTTTCGCAAGATCTTTTTAAATTGTAATACAAGTGACACAGGAGGCAATTTCCCACTTTAAAAGAAGAAAACCTTTTCGATAGTAACCGCTAACTCACATGGAACTTGTATGATCGATGCGCTATATAATCTAATATTAATGGTCTAATAAGAACTGAATTAAAACACTATCTTTAAGGTTTTCTGTAAAGAGATGCGTATTTACAATTATGAAAGGAGTTTCCAGTAGCAGCGCTTTGTAACAGTCGGAATTAAAACTGTCGTTAAGTTTTCCATCGCTGGAAAGTGTTCAGGACAGATGAGTTTGTGCTTTACAGTTTCTTAAACATCACAAGCTGCGTTTCTGTCTTATTAACTTCAAGAGAAAGTCAGAGAATGGGATCTTATAGCTGCTGTAACAAGTGATAACATGGAATCATCTAATCTGGGCGATTATTCAAATTACATCCTGTAAAACACTACAGCTAGTGATACACGGGGCAACTTTTTGCCAAGCGATTGCGCTTCGACACTTTCCCACTCAGATTGGGTGACACAATTTATTTCTATCTGAATGATTCTAATCATCTTGGGCAACTTTTTAAGATCATCCAATCAGAGTGTTAGCACATGACCACCTGAGAGCTTTTGAAATTTTCAACAAAGATGGCAGCGTCTCCGGCAGTGGAGCGAAGAAAAACAGAGACAACTTGTATCTTATGGCGGCAAGTTGTTCTGTGTAAACCCAAAGTGGTGACTTCACTTCATCTGCTTGGAAAACCGACAGACGTCTATTTCTGTGCGCTCAGGTTGTAATTAAGACATCATTTTATCTTTTTCAGCTAAGTATAAACTGCCGTTAGCTAACCACCGCTTCACAGAGATTGAATCGGATTTAGGTAACTAGCGGTGTTTTTTGCTAACACAGTTAGCTGAAAGTTATCGCTAGGTTATGTAGGGATAACGTTAGCTCTCTTGTATCAAGTTAAAAGTGATGGGCAGCTCATTATTTATTTTAATTTTTTTGTGAGCTGTAATGAAGATTAAACAATTATGTTTTTGCCATTATGTTTTGCGTGATGTATGTGCCAGTATTGGGGAGATAGAAACTGGTTCTGTCCGTCTGGCCACGTTTTCATTTCCGGCCCATATCTTTAAAACTACTGAAGATATCTTCATGAAACTTTGTATACATATCAAGCAACATGCGAACTGGTGCCTTTTGCCATTTTGGATTTTTGAAAAAAAAAAAATCAAAAATTTTTACATTAAAAAAAAAAAGATTTTGACTTTGTTTCTAAGAGCAATGTTCGTTTCCAGAACATATATCCAAAACTATTCGTGATACAGATTTAAAACTTGGTGTACATGTTAACAAGATGATGTAGATGTGCCTTTTCATACTGAGAAATTTTCATTTTTCATGTTTTCATTGAAACAATTTCAGACTCTCAGGTTAGTCTTTGTTTGTTTCCAGAGCAGAACTTGAAAACTGAGTGGGTTGGTCTTGAAAGTTGGTATACGTGTTGATTAAGTAATGTATATGTGCCTTTTGATACGAAGAAATGTGAGAATTTTTAGCTCAGCTGGACCAAAGGTCTGGTGGGTTTATTATGCCATGGGCTGCTGAGGTCAGTGTAAAGAGGTCGGGTTGGTTTCCTGCAGCAGAACTTGAAAAATCTCATCTCATTATCTCTAGCCGCTTTATCCTGTTCTACAGGGTCGCAGGCAAGCTGGAGCCTATCCCAGCTGACTACGGGCGAAAGGCGGGGTACACCCTGGACAAGTCGCCAGGTCATCACAGGGCTGACACATAGACACAGACAACCATTCACACTCACATTCACACCTACGGTCAATTTAGAGTCACCAGTTAACCTAACCTGCATGTCTTTGGACTGTGGGGGAAACCGGAGCACCTGGAGGAAACCCACGCGGACACGGGGAGAACATGCAAACTCCACACAGAAAGGCCCTCGCCGGCCACGGGGCTCGAACCCGGACCTTCTTGCTGTGAGGCGACAGCGCTAACCACTACACCACCGTGCCGCCAACTTGAAAAATGTGACAAATAATATCTTGAAACTTGGTATACAGTTGGTATATAGGGCAGCGGGGGATATAGATGACTCGGTCGTCTTGCTAGTTGTAGCATATGTGATTGAGGCTAGTAGCATTTATAAAGAAAAAGTATTTATTATTAACAGAATAATGTGGTTATTTTGACTTGTATTCAAATAACGGCAAATTATCTTCTGACCAGCGGATCTATTCAGTTTTGTTCCAGAAGTGATACTTACTTAAGTAAAATAAAGGCTGAAATCAAGACAAAAGTGACCACAGTGTCCATCTTTGTGGCGTCTGTCTCCCTGGCAATAGATTTGCTCTCATCTGATTGGTTGTTGCCGATTGCCTGTTGTCCTAATCCGTTGCCCCGTGTATCATCACCTTACAAGAAGAAGAATGAAACAAGTCTGGCAACGCGTTTAGTTTATTCAAGGGTTAATACACCAATTAACGACCATCAATTAACCAGCAAATGAAAATTCTGCATGTAGCGTTAACTGATTATTATAATTTTTTTAAATAATCAATACAAAATGTGTTTTAGACAAGCTAAAAATCCAAGAATCAAAGCACCAGAGCAACTTACAATACTTTACATTTTAGCCACTTTAGCTTCATAGCTTCAATAAAGGAAAAAAAAAGATGCAGCAGCAAATTTTGAACATCAAACATACCTCGGCTCATTCACCGCACTGGGGTAAATGATAATTAAGTGGAAAATCTATACTGCGATAGTTTTACTGAAATATAGGTTATTATTTACTGACCTGTAGGATCACTAGGTGTCCAGGAGAGGACACTGCAGCACTTTCAGCACTTTATTTTTTTGGTTCTTCGTGTTTCTAAGATGAAACTACACTAACGCTGACCTGCTCTTCTGAATAAGTTGATCAGGATGCATTAATGTTGTTGTTTTTTTCCCTTCTGTGCACAAAATTGAGATTAAAACCTACTGTCGAAACACAGTAACACACTGTATGAGCTATACTGGACTGATTCATGTTTAAAGCACAGGGTTTTTATAGCAAACATTTTCACAACAAATCAAATCAACAGCTGGAGCCACATTATCAAAAATCAGTACAATAAAATGCTTTTAAATTATGCAAATCACCCAAACATCATAAAGATATTTGGATCTTAAGAAAGAAAAAAAAAAGTTTCATCAAGAGACACCCTGTGGTTGCTGTCCACGCACAAGGAATCTCAATTATGTACAAATAACAAAATGTTTAATATGGAAAATAAACAGCTCGTGAAATATGGAATCAATTTTGTGCCAAAATGTTCATACAATACTTTTGAAATATCAAACAAAAACGACAAATCAAAATACAAAAAAAAGTCAATTTTTTTAGACTGGCAAACAAATTATTCGTGTAATCGTGCAAAATATCAGTCTATTACTCTTCAGAAACCTTTTATTTTTGTTCCGCGTCTTTCTCAGTTTTGTTTGACGTAATTTAATTTGGTTGCGATTCCAGCTTTCTCGTTTGCGCTCCCTGACTTTTTGCTTGCAGTTTTGGCACAAACTTCACGTGTGGGTGGGCTGTCCAGGAACGCATTCCCATTGGCTAACTTGTGTTTGACTGACAGCTACGCTCAGCCATTCCCTACTCGGATTCTGGCGGACTGTTTGACGAGTGACCGATCCATTGACGGTAAACAAGGATCAAGTGGACTTCAGTGGCGACTATGATATTGAACTTACACTTTGTTGAATTAATTCAATATCATAGTCGCCACTGAAGTCCACTCGATCCTTGTTTACCGTCAATGGATCGGTCACTCGTCAAACAGTCCGCCAGAATCCGAGTAGGGAATGGCTGAGCGTAGCTGTCAGTCAAACACAAGTTAGCCAATGGGAATGCGTTCCTGGACAGCCCACCCACACGTCAAGTTTGTGCCAAAACTGCAAGCAAAAAGTCAGGGAGCGCAAACGAGAAAGCTGGAATCGCAACCAAAATAAATTACGTCAAACAAAACTGAGAAAAACGCGGTTTCTGAAGAGTAATAGACTGATATTTTGCACGATTACACGAATAATTTGTTTGCCAGTTTAAAAAAAATGGACTTTTTTTTGTTTTTTTGTATTTTGATTTGTCGTTTTTGTTTGATATTTCAAAAGTATTGTATGAACATTTTGGCACAAAATTGATTCCATAGTGAAATACTGTATGGCCTGTAAACAGTTGCGCTCAACAGCCTACCACTCAGCCAGGTTCAGAGGAAACCTTCAATCAATAGTGCGTAAAATGAAAATGTAGAACCTCTTCGATTGTGATTTACACTTTATACAAGAATATTAATACACCGAGATCTTACAATGGACGCAAGACCTTCTTTCACGACATGTTCACGAAAACAGCCAAAATCATCTACATCACGTCATCTTGAGTTACACACAATTTTTAACTTTTTTTTTTTTGCAAAACTTCTTTTCGTTTACATGAATTAATACTGAAACAGTCAATTTCCATCCCTGAAATATACATGCAGTTCACTGAAATGGATCCAAAAATAAAACCCCCACAACATTTCAAAATAGTTCATTTAATGACCAATAGATGAAGAGTTCGAGGTCAGTGCTAGCTCCTGACTCGAGGTTTTTTACCTTTATCTAGAAGGTACTCAACAACTGAGTGCAAAATCTTCCTCTCAAACATCCTCGACTAAAGCCACAACGTGGAACTGAGGTCACCATCTTGAACAAAGCAAGAACTCAAATAAGTTCTGGTCCTGTAGACATTAATGGATGTAAGAACGTGTACCAAAATCCAAAGCCGAGCCCCGAGTCTCTGCTCAAAACAGGATGCCATACTTCGTTTTTGGGCTAGCTGTGCTATGTCAAGTCCCCAGGTATACTCCTGTGCAAACGGACAGACTCTCTTTGCTGAAAGCTTTGCTTGCTTTTCTTCTCGTTCCATCGACATAGCAGGATCATTTTAAACGTGCTGCGGAAAGTCTTGTTGCACAGAGCATAGCACATTGGGTTAACCGTGCTGTTAACGTAGCATAACCAGTAGCCTAGTGCCCACAGGGATTCCGGGATGCAGCCGTTACAGAATGTATTGATGAGCACCATGATGTTATAAGGTGTCCACGTTATGATGAAAGCAAAAAGGATGGCACTGAGAGTCTGGGCAGCTTTCTTTTCCTTCACTAGTGACATGCGCTTACGTTTAGTAATCTGCGTCCTTGCACGAGAGACAAAACGCTTTGCCAATGCTGCTTCTTTAAAGGATATCGGAGTAGCAGCAGGTTTGTTGGCGGTAGCATTGGTTGAGTCAGTGCTTGTGGCTGTGGTCTTAATGTTAGTGGCAAAGCGATTTTTGCCGTTGCTAACAGAACAGGAAAGACCGTCATTCTTGCTGTCGCTTTCTGCCATTCCTCGTAGTGGGTCTTCCTCGGAGATGCCCAACTTCTCAGAGGGCTTGATCTGGGAGTTTACAGCTGCCCGCATGCCAGGTAGACTGAGGACAATGGAGAAAATGGCACGCGTTGTAGACGGTGCACTCTCCTCATCATCCGATGAGCCAGAATGATCAGCAGTGTCATTGTTCCAACCGTCACAGCTGCTCTGGTCCACCTCAGTTCCACTTTGGGTCCCAGCCGCAGCACCAGACCTCCACCTGCAACAGTGGCCAGAAAGTCCTAGCAGGGACTTCGGTCTCTGTGCAGGTCGGTTCAGCTCAGCGCTGTGGCAGCTTTTAGAGCTCGCCCTTGCGGCAGAGATACGGAAATGAGGCCGGTCGGCTCTGCCCAGCCGTCCTCCCGAGCCTTGAAGTCCTGCAAGCTCTCGGGAGCGGTTCTCAGTCTCTTTATAAATCCTCCAATACAGTACACTCATAATGGTAACAGGAAGATAAAAGGCTGCCATAGCTGTACAAAATGTAATAACTGGCTCAGACAGAAACTGGATGTAGCACTTGTCAGGCGGAACTGTCCTCTTGCCTACGAAATACTGCCAAAACAAGATGGCCGGCGCCCAGAGGATCAGAGATACAAGCCAAGCCAGTCCGATCATCAGTCCTGCCCTCCTGGTAGTACGTTTGGCACGATATGTAAGCGGGCGTGTGATGGAGAAGTACCGGTCAAAGCTGATCACCAGCAGGTTCATGACAGACGCGTTGCTGGCCACATAGTCTATTGCTAACCAAAAATCGCACGCCCAGTTTCCCATGGCCCACTGCCCCATCACAATATATGCTGTGTACAGGTTCATTGATATGACCCCTATGATGAGGTCAGCGAAGGCCAGGCTGAGCAGGAAGTAATTGTTGACCGTCTTGAGCTGCCGGTTGACTTTGAACGACACGATGACCAGGATGTTGCCGATGATGGTGACGAGGGACAGCAATCCTGTGAACAGGACAATGAGAACGACCTGCCATAACGAATGGCCGCCCAAAGGGTCGTACTTGCTCTCTGATCCTCCGTCACTGCTGTTGACCACATAAACAGCGCTGAAGTTCACAATGCCCTGGAGGAAAGAGGTGTTGGTCTCAGCCATGCTCAGAAGTAGTGGCCATGGAGAGGATTGTGAGGAGACTGGTGGTCCCAGGCTGCCCGTAGGCAGGTATTGACCAGGCTCTGTGTTGTTGGAGTCCATCATGCAGTCCAGGCATATTCTGAAGAAAAAAGAGAAAGGAATTAGGAATGAATAGAGTGCTATCTGAGAAAGCTGCACTAGCTAATTAAATCAGACATGATGGAGCATAGAGATCATTGCATTTCAATTTTTGTTCTTTTACCAATAGATAGTCACGTGGCTGCTTAACAGAAGGTTACTTAAGACATAGAACAGACTGTGACCACCAAACCAGATGTGTGCCAAGCAACAGCAAGAAAACAGCAAGGGGAACGTCTTGTGTGAGTGCTACTTAATCATAAGCAGCTCCTCCATTTTTTTTTTTTTAAACCAAACAAATAGTCTACAATCCCAATCATTCGGTTTCTGTTGGGTTACAAAATGGAGGCTCGTGATGTCACATGCCAGAGTTCACCTAGATAAATTCAGAGCAGAGCAAAAGTATCCACGACCATGAACGCAGTTATTTAAAGTCCTCGGTCGTTTCCTATTCAGTGAAGTGGCTTTTTCACTGGGTGGAGTTCAATTACGTTTGATCTGACTTCTACTTTATATTAAAAAACAAAACAGGAAGATGTAGTTTTCAGGTTCCTCCCACATGATAAATGCTATGACTAACCGTAGATGATGGCAATTCTGAGAGTATTATCTGCAAGTCTGAGTCTGCTACCAAACCGGATATTGTTTTATCAGCCATTAACATGATTAGAAATCTTATTTGGTTGCCAGGTTATTACCTCACCCGCACCAGAGTAAGCGGGGGTGAGGTATTGTCATCAGCGCAGTTTGTTTGTGTGACTGTCTGTTAACAATCTAGCATCTAAACAGTTGCACCAACTGACTTCAAATTTTCAGGGTAGGTGGGCAATGGGGTGAAGGTCACCGGAAAGGTCAACCTTTCGATCAAAATAACATTTTCCATTGTAACTCAAAAGCGGTTGCCGAAAGACAAATGTTTACTATTATGAGCATATAGGAACTCACATATGGCCTTTCATTTGGCACCATGATCTTTGACCTTGAAAGGTCAAACACAAGGTCATGGGTTTTCAAAGGGCTTTAACTTTAAAATGGTTCATGATAGCCAGATGTTTACTATTATCAACATACGGGTACAAGTCCCCCCATTTCAGTGGCTTTCAGTTGCTGCCATGACCTCTGACCTTGAATGACTTTGAAAAGTGGGTGGCACAGTGGTTAGCACTGTCACCTCACAGCAAAACGGTCCTGGGTTCAAGCCCAGCGGCCGGCCGGCAAGGGTCTTTCTGTGTGGAGTTTGCATGTTCTCCCCGTGTCTGCACGGGGTTTCTCCGGGTGCTCCGGTTTCCCCTACAGTCCAAAGGCATCCAGGTTAGGCTAACTGGTGGCTCTAAATTGACCGTGAGTGTGAATGGTTGTTTGTGCCAGCCCTGCGATAACCTGGCAACTTGTCCAGGGTGTACCCTGCCTTTCACCCATAGTCAGCTGGGATAGGCTCCAGCTCGTGTGCGACCCTGTAGAACGGGATAAGCGGCTACAGACGATGGATGGATGGACTTTGAAATGTCAAACTCAAGGATTTTCATAGGACTATAACCTGACAGCTGATGATTGAGAAATATTACCATTATCAACATCTCATCTCATCTCATTATCTCTAGCCGCTTTATCCTTCTACAGGGTCGCAGGCAAGCTGGAGCCTATCCCAGCTGACTACGGGCGAAAGGCGGGGTACACCCTGGACAAGTCGCCAGGTCATCACAGGGCTGACACATAGACACAGACAACCATTCACACTCACATTCACACCTACGGTCAATTTAGAGTCACCAGTTAACCTAACCTGCATGTCTTTGGACTGTGGGGGAAACCGGAGCACCCGGAGGAAACCCACGCGGACACGGGGAGAACATGCAAACTCCGCACAGAAAGGCCCTCGCCGGCCCCGGGGCTCGAACCCAGGACCTTCTTGCTGTGAGGCGACAGCGCTAACCACTACACCACCGTGCCGCCCCCCATTATCAACATATAGGTATAAAATACATGCTGCTGGGTGAGGTTTGTTTTGCCTGGCAACACTTGTTTAAAACGTTAACACCTGGATGCTCCTAATCTTCTTCTTTCAGCTGCTCCCATTAGGGGTCGCCACAGCAGATCTGTTCCACATATTTGATTTGGTATAGGTTTTACACCAGATGGCCTTCCTGACGCAACCCTCCCCAATCTATCCAGGCTTGGGACTGGCACAAAGTATGCACAGGCTTGTACAATCCCAGTAACTGGGTATTTTTACCTAATCTGCATGTAGGGGGAACCCACACAGAAACTGGGAGAACATGCAAACTCCACACAGAAAGGCCCCCGTTAGCCATGGGGTTCAAACCCACGACCTTCTTGCTGTGAGCTGACAGTGCTGACCACTACACCACCGTGCCTCCCAGAGCTACCGTCTGGATGCTCTTAATACAACATGACGTAATCTCATCACTGTTTCAACATCGCAAATCTATCTGAATGTGCTTCTCACACATTAGTTGCTTCATTTTTTTAATTTATGACTCTCACACACATTTTTATTGCCATCATCGGAGCGTTTAACTAGAAGGGAACTCGGTAGAGCGTATACCTCTGCTGAGCCATATATTACCAATATCAACATCAACTCACTTGAACCGAGGATAATACTAAAGCTGTCCACCAAATTTCATCCAAATCCGTTCACTCCTTTTTGAATCACGTTGGGAAGAGAAACAAACAGAGGTGAAAACACTACCTCCTCCAACAAAGCTGGTGGAGGTAATACAATGAGAAAAGAACACTTTTTTGGACAATTAAGCATAAGGGAATTTAGTTTGAGAAATCAGGGATGAGAGTTTTCCGCTTTTCGGCAGATTTCCGCTTTTTCTGAGTAAAAAATCAACCTTTTTATATTATGCCAAATCCGTTGAGATTTTTTTTTTGATTTATTGAGGGGGGTTGGGGTATGTTCCTTCGTGATACTCAAGTGTAATTCATTCCTACGATGATGTTACATGTTTACATTTTCGCCATCTTTAGTCTCGCTAAGTCTCGTGGTAGAATACGTGTTATCTACAATGTAATTGGCCAAAACATCGCTGGCGAGAGCATGATAGCCAATCATAACAGTTCTTACAAGAGTGTGGGAGAGAACAAAAGCCAATCATAACAGTTCTTACAAAAGTACCCGCATCTGTTCTATTTTATCGAAACTTGCACATGTTCATCGTCGCTGCGCTTCAAAAATACGTTTCTCTTTCGTATCAGCTTTTTTACTCAAAATGCCGAATACAATTGACAAGCGAGACGAAGCGAAGGTACGTAAAATTGATGCTGGTATAAAAAAAAAAGAGAGGACTGACAAGCTCTTGTCTTTGGCCAAAAAGCTGAAGAAGTCGAAATGATCAAATGAAAATGAGAAGTGACTGTGAACTATAAATAATTGTATAAAGTGTACATAGACATTATCCCATAAACTTAGCATTCGTTTGATTTAGTACATTGAACATGTATATGATAGATAGTCAGTAAATCTGAATTAATGCTGACAGTTTTGAAAACTTAAATATTTCAAAAGACTTTTTGAAGAAATCATATGCAACTAATGAGGACATAGGGAGAAAAGGTCAGTCACCCTAAAATTTTATTTAATATATGAACATTTTGATAATTAATAAAACTTAAGTTTAATGTGAATTTAGTTTGTCGTTTTTGTTGATCATGAATTATAACCATACCCTTGGATGTAGCCTTGATTTAATCAGCCTTGATTTAAAATAACTGAAAGATGCAGGTACTTTGTATTTATTAATGTGGGAAATATGATCGGTATAATATAGATTTATCACAAAAACAGGTGTGTATGTATTATTTTTAGTTGGTCTAGTGGTTAGCGTGTCCGCCTCTCGATTGGGAGATCGTGAGTTCTAGTCGGGGTCATACCAAAGACCATTATATATATATATATATATATATAAAAAAAAGGTACCTACTGGCAGTACAGATGCAAGTGGGTCAAACTCATGCGGTTACCAGAGGACTAGCCCCTCACTGTAGCTAGGTGAGAGGTCGAGGGCTACAGAAACAGATCGGCGGCGCCATAAGGTGCGGGAAAGGACTTTAGACTTTTTTTTTTTAGAATGATGTAAATCAGGACTTTTCAAAGTGTGGGGAGTGCCTCCCCTAGGGGGCGCCAGAGTTCTTCGGGGGGGGGGGCAACATGAGGAAAAATAAACCAGAATAAGTTACTATTGCGGACATTTAGCGAACTTCAGCTAGCCTTTGCCAGAGACAAAATGGATTGATTTTTAGTACCTAAAGCTACAGTGAGTGAGGAGACAGAGTCTGGGCCAAGCAAAAAAAGAAGGAAGTATGACCACGATTATTTAAAGTTTGGATTTTCATGGACTGGATCTGAAGATGCTCCACTGCCACAGTGTGTTGTCTGCCAAGAGGTGCTCGCTAACGATGCTATGAGATGTTTAAAATGTGTAAAACAAGATGTTTAAAAAAAAAAAGCACAGATGTTTAAAATGTGTAAAAAAAAAAAAAGATGTTTTAAAAAAAAGCACAGATGTTTAAAATGTGTACAAGAGAGTTTTTAAAAAGCACAGATGTTTAAAATGTGTAAAACAAGATGTTTTAAAAAAAAAGCAGATGTTTAAAATGTGTAAAATGTTTTAAAAAAGCACAGATGTGTAAAATGTGTAAAACGATGTTTAAAAAAAAGCACATTTAAAATGTGTAAAAAAAGATGTTTTAAAAAGCACAGATGTTTAAAATGTGTAAAACAGAGGTTTTAAAAAAGCACAGATGTGTAAAATGTGTAAAAAAAGAGGTTTTAAAAAAGCACAGATGTTTAAAATGTGTAAAACAAGATGTTTAAAATGTGTACAAAAGACGTTTTAAAAAAGCACAGCTGTTTAAAATGTGTACAAAAGAGGTTTTAAAAAGCACAGATGTTTAAAGTGTGTAAAACAAGATGTTTTTAAAAAAGCAGATGTTTAAAATGTGTAAAAATGTTTTAAAAAAGCACAGATGTTTAAAATGTGTAAAACAAGATGTTTTAAAAAAAGCAGATGTTTAAAATGTGTAAAAAATGTTTTAAAAAAGCACAGATGTTTAAAATGTGTAAAACAAGATGTTTAAAAAAGCACAGATGTTTAAAATGTGTAAAAGAAAAAAAAAATAAAAATGTGTACAACAACCATTTTTTAAAATACGAATGGAACATTAAGTATAGCAACAACAAAAATTGTGAAGGGGGGCGCTGTTATTTATTTGCTCTCTGAGGGGGGGGCGGACTCTCCCACACTTTGAAAACCCCTGATGTAAATAATGGCGCGGCAGAGTAGTGTCCGAAAGTGTTTTTTTTTTTTCATTTGACTAATGAGCTCACGATATAGTCCTCTATAAAATAATTCCCTATATAGTGAGTAATGAACGAGTGAGTGATTTCGGACACGGGTTTAATAATAACAGAGTTGACAATTACTAACCAGGTCGACGCTTGAAATGGACCCGCGATTATAAAAAACGGGCCACATAATTACTGCGTGCTCGCCACTGAGAAATCACGGCATTTTGTTCAACTGCATCCAATAATTGCTTATTTCCCATCATCCCACTAGAACAGGTTTAAGACTCATCTTACATTATTATATCAATAAATACCAAACATGTAAAATGGTGCTCTTTTGCACCCATGTGAATACTGTTAAAGTGGTTCTTTAGGAAAAATAAGAACGCGCGCTAATAATTTAATGAACAGGTTTAATTATCATTTACTCTGCTTGCTATGTGCATGAAAAAAAAAAAATGCAACACTGGAGTCAACCATTTTGAACAACCAGAGACGTATAACTTCCTCAGGATGACTTCAGGAGGGAATTTCAGTCACCTTGACTGATATTCACCCTCCCACTTTATCAACACGTACCACTAGAGTGCGCTACTGGTCTGCACTTCATACTTTTTTGAAAGGCCAAACGAGTTTGTTCTGAAACATTTCGAACAGCGGGGGAAAGGTCTTGTCTACATTTTACTGTCAGATTCTGATCATACCCATGGCGTCAGTCTCAATTTTATTATAGCACAATGGTCCTGAATTACTCTTTCAGACTGGTCAGAAGGTGTTGATTCGTTTCCCCAAACACAACTCGAACAACAGGTTTAAATTAATACACTCGTTCTAATGCATCATTTCTGTACTAACAACTTGCACAAGGGCTTTTATTTCAGATCAAGAGTAAAAAAAAAAAAAAACACCTACAGTACAGGTAGCTGTTAGTGAAGTTTTCTGCAAGTAGAAGTTTAGTGAGCATTTACAGTATGGAAGAAGTCCATCTCCAGATTATTTTTCGACAAGGGGTAGACTTTGCAGGATTTTGGTAGTTCAACAGAGAGAAAAAAAGAAGAAGCTGGTGAGAAAATGACTGTTGATAGCTGCCAATAAAAGGGAATTATCACAAAAACAGAAAAAAAAAGTGCACTAAAAATTAAGGAAAACAGCGCAATGTTTCAGTGTCACTTGGGCACTATTATCAAGCGAGTCTTCATAAAGCCCGGCGCACATGGGTGACTTCTCGTCGCAAGCGTATTGCGATTTTTGGACGCAAGTTTCCCCTCTCGGGTAGCTGCATGTGCGTGTTATCTGCGACCAGTGGGCGATTTGGGAAGAGGGATGCAAGTCACGTGGAAATCACTTTGCAGACAGGGATTGGCTTAGCCTTTGGAGGCGATTGCTTCGTTATCGCAAAGACACGCACACGCAGCGATAATCTGTGGTTGGTAGAAGAGAGCAACTGGACTTGCTTGAAGATTCTTGAAAACGTTTCGCCTCTCATCCGAAAGGCTTCCTCAGTTCTGTCTGTCTAATAGGGAGTATCCAGTATTTATCCTCTCATGGATCATCATAGAATCCGAATCAGAATGCTGATGGCTGCATTGTAGGTGGCTGATAAAAGATGTCATAGACACCCACCTCTGTTCAGTGATGGTCGTTCCAGGTTGACAAAAAAAGAACGATCCTCTCTGGCTAAGATGTCTGCCAGTTTTCTGGAAGTCCTCTCATACTCCCGCACCAGTCGAAGGGATCTCATCCCAAAGTGCGTAGAAACATATGTGACACCTCACCGAATCCAGGGACGCGTGTCGGCCGAAACGAATCAGAGATAATCGCAAAAGAAGCATTTTTTTTTCGAAATTTGTGATTTTTGTTTTTTTCCATCATGTGCAAGTTGAGATCTTGAAGAATGCAATCAGTATTTCAGATAATAGATTGTTTTGTTGGAAAAGCATAAATTTTTTGTTGCAAATTGTCTCATTTTTGTCAGGACTGTAGCCTGCTGGGGTGTGTGGGTAAATTACCATATGGGCCATTCACATGATGATTTAAGTCTTTTTTTTCGCGAATCAGCTGTATGATACGAGCTGAGCTCGTGGCTACTTAAGCTGCATACAGGCGTGTAATTTCACTATGGAATGAGGAAGCTAAACAGAGCACAGAGGAGCCCCGCGAAGCAAACAGACACTCGGTATTTACATCGGAGATCACCATTTCTAGCAAAAAAAAAACGCAACCTCGTTTTCCAGATTGAATGGAATACTTGAATGATCGGATGATACACGGACCGTTCTAGGACTACATTATTCCATCGGAGGCATTGGTGTGTGCAAGGCGCCGTTTCTCTTTCTGATGGGGTGAGTTTATTAATCTAAGGCTGTGTGGTTATTTTTGCATGTAACGGAGAGTGTTGTGGTTTGGTTAAGCCTAGGTCACAACCGGACGTACGATTTTTTGGCCGTGTGATTTTTGGCGTTTCCCAAATCGCTGCGTTTTTTTTTTTTATTTGTTCGTGGAGAAAGACGCGCGTTGGCCGTAAGTTTGTCTTGCAACCTGAAAAAAACGTAAGCGCCCATAGAGTTTGTTTGACATGACAAAGAACCTCTGCGGCCGGTCTGCGGCTCGAAAATCAGCACATCGCACGCGCGCGCTCGTGCATTTCTTGCGTTTTTTGCGTGTAGACCGGCCGTAGGAGCACGTACGGTACGGCCGGTTGTGACCGAGGCTTTACATGAAACTAGCGTTGTGTTAGTTGTGTCATCATTGTGCTATCTTTCTTTCTTACAGTGTAATTTTTCAACCACAAAACGTTAAAGTATACTTTAGGACTTATTTTTGTACTTCATAATTGTGTTGGGCATACTTTGCATGGAAGGAAAATTGACGTGGTGATCTTTGTTTACATGAAAGTAGCATCGTGCTAGCTCGTAGGGGGTAGGGCTTTCCTTAATGTCATGCAGATGAGCAGCATTATGTGCCCGCCCTACACCCAGAGTAGCTGAGATGGAAAACTTTGAGGGCGATTTTCTCCCTTTTCTGTTTTAAGAAGTATACACTTTCAAAAGGCCACACATTCTTCAAATATTGTCAGATCTCCACATGGAAGGCATCATTGGAAAGCTTAGAAACTGTACTTTCTGAATCTGTCAATAACTCAAAATGCCCCCGGGCCGACATGTGTCCCTGGATAACGTTATCTGACACATCTGTGAAGATACTCAGTCATCCAGGTACGTAGTAATCTGTGGTTGGTAGAAGAGAGCAACTGGACTTGCTTGAAGATTCTTGAAAACGTTTCGCCTCTCATCCGAAAGGATCATCTCATCTATGATGATCCATGAGAGGATAAATACTGGATACTCCCTATTAGTCAGACAGAACTGAGGAAGCCTTTCGGATGAGAGGCGAAACGTTTTCAAGAATCTTCAAGCAAGTCCAGTTGCTCTCTTCTACCAACCACAGATTACTACGTACCTGGATGACTGAGATTCTTCACAGATACACGCAGCGATATCTCTGCAACAACTGGTGATTTTTTTTTTCCTATAACAGTATGCCCCCTAAGTGTTATCCCTTAGGCTATGGTCATACTACAGCTTGCGATGGGTTATCGATGAAAATGAGGCGTTTTGGTGGTGATACGCGCTTCAGGAAACATTCCCAAACCCATCCGCAAGTATCCGCTGCTTAGTTTGCTGACGGAAACATCTCCACCAAACTTCAACGTACCATACGCATTTATTTAGCAACATTTTTGGCCACACCAAAAAACAACTTGTGAAGCTCGGAGAATATTCGCTGTGCATCGCACAATTGGTGGCGATGCTACCAGTTTTTCATCACCAAGTATTCGTAAACCCATCACGAGCTGTAGTGTGAGCATACATACGTTATACTCTGGTATGTTTTTTGGGGAGGTTAATTACTTTCTGCATAGAAGCAGGAACAGGCTTCGGGTTCAGAGACGAGCCAGAAGAGTAATGACTAATACAGCGCATGATTCATATTTCCTAGGCATCTCTTTCTATCGCTCTCTCTATCTGTGTGTGTGTGTGTGAGAGAGAGAGAGGCTGCTGGCACCAAATGAGCCGGCAAACCACTATGCGTTTTCTTTCTTTACCTTTGAGTTTCAGTGATTGTGGAATGCAGCGTTGAGGGTGCGGCAAAAACAAACAAACAAACAAACAAACAAGCAAATAAAGCAAAGCTCAAGTTCAGAATCTGCTGTGTTTTCGGAGCTCCTGAATTTGTTCTATTCTGTCAATCAGCAAAGAACGACTAACCTGTGCTTTACCTTCCAGCTCGGACACCAGCGGTTATAGAAAACGAATCAACACTTTCTGACCAGTGCAAACAGAACGCTCATGCTAATGAAAAACAAAAAAAAACAAAACGCCGAGACTAATCTGGTTCATTGAGGTGAAGGAAGGAATGGAACTTGCCCAAGTTCAAGGACACGTGTTTTTGGAGACGATGTTTCACAAAAGGCGTTTACACACTTTCATCTCTTTTTTTTTTTCTCCTTGTCTGCACCTCAGATTGTGTCTGTGTGTGTGTTGCAGTGTCTGCAGCAGGAGCGATCTGATCAACACCACTGTCAACACCGAGAGCTTCACGGCTAAATATAGGCAGTAAACAGTGTGTTCTGGCGCAGATGTGAAAGAAATGACCTCATAGCGATGACCTTCCAGCGAAGGTGTGTTTGCTCATGTCTCTGTTCTCTCACTTCCTCTAGATACACTCACTCCATCTCTCATGCTCTGATCTCTCTCTTTTAAAGAGGGTCAGTCACTGAGGAAAGAGGTGAAAGGAAGAAGGGGGTGATATGAGGCCATCACCACTTCGGATTACAATCGTGCATGCGCGCGCACAAAACAGGTGAGCACGATTTTGCTCAAAAGGGGTGAAGAAAATAAGTCAGGAGGACATTCTGTGGAAGAGAGATGGAGAGAAAAAAGGGACAGAAAGGCAGACAAGAAGAAAGAGAGTGGATGGAAACAGGAAGGTGAAGCGAAGGCTTAAGGAGAAGGAGAGAGATCGAGAGATGGATGGATGGATGAAAAAAAGGACAGACAGACAGACAAAAAGAGCGATAAAGCCAGAAGCAGAGTGTTTCCTGGGTGATCCTGAAAGTGAGAGATTAATCTGAGTCGGAATTCCGCGGGTGGTCAGACGGGGGTTGCTATGGTAACCATTAGTTATGCGGACTGAACCGTATGGAGGGACTGACTTTTACCAACACACACACACACACACACACACACACACACACACACACACACAACCATCATGATGAATATGTCCTTTATGTATACAGTATATAATCAAGATAGTACGTAGATACCATGTTAAAAGTGCCCGTCTCTGTGTGTGTGTGAGACAGAGAGAGAGAGAGAGAGAGAATGTCAGCATGCAGTGGTGCTCTTTTCAGAGCAGCAGACTTTTACACACACTCTCTCTCTATCTCTCTCTCTCTCTCTCTCTCTGGGGTTCCCTGACAAATAACAGGACTTTTAGCCGAGTTACCAGATCAATACTGATGATAGCACTAAGTAGTCTTCGAGTTTCTTGACACTGCGGAAACAAATGGGTCGGTACACTCACCGGCCACTTTATTAGAAACACCTGCACGCCATTGATGAATTAATCCAATCAGCAGGCTGCAGTCATGCAACGGGGGGAAGAAATGTGTGATTTGTAAAATGTAATACTCTTCTAGGTTATGGTTGCTTGATTTATTACCAATTTGCTACTGGCATGAGTTTTTAAGATTCCCCCCCTCTTGAAAATAGTTTATGGCCTGGTAACAGTAAATCAGTCTTCCAGTCTGTGGCAGCGGGGGCGTGGCCAAGCAGCAGTCTGTGAACGGAGGGCGGGGTCGGGGAAGGTAAGTGGCTAAGTCATTCCACCTGCTGTCAATTAGTGTGTGTGTGTCCGTCTGTCTCAGTTTGTTACAGGAACGAAGCATAAAAGGAGAGAGAGAGAGAGAGAGCAGAGAAAGGGAGCTCACAGCTAAAAAAAAAAAAAGTGTGTGATTGGGCAGGTGGAAGTAGGGTATCTGGGGTTCCACTTGGGCCATGGGCAGGTGCGTCCCCAAATTAACAAGATCGCAGCAACTGTGGCCTGCCCGAGGCCCAAGACCAAAAAGGAGGTGAGACGGTTCTTGGGGCTGTCTGGCTATTATTGTAGGTTTCTACCTAATTATTCGGACGTCACCAGCCCGCTAACCGATCTCACTAAAAAGGGGGCTCCAGATCCAGTCCAGTGGACAGAGCAGTGCCAACAGGCCTTCTGTGAGGTAAAAGCTGCACTGTGAGGGGGCACTTTTACACTCCCCTGACTTCTCTCTCTCCCCTTTATTTTGCAGACTGATGCATCGGACAGAGGGCTGGGGGCCGTTTTGTCCCAGGAGGTGGAGGGCGAGGAATGCCCCGTGCTGTACATCAGCCGGAAACTCTCGATGCGTGAAAGCAGGTACAGCACAATTGAGAAGGAGTGTCTCGCCATCAAGTGGGCGGTCCTCACCCTCCGATACTACCTGCTGGGGCGCCCTTTCACTCTCTGTTCGGACCACGCGCCCCTCCAGTGGCTCCACCGCATGAAGGATGCCAATGCACGGACCACCTGTTGGTATCTCAACCTCCAGCCATTTAAGTTAGAGGTGATCCACAGGCCGGGGGCGCAGATGGTGGTGGCGGACTTCCTGTCCCATCGGGGGGCGGAGTCAGCTTCAGGCCGGACGGCTCCCCGGCCTGAGTCGGGTGGTGGTGGGGGGGTATGTGGCAGCGGGGGCGTGGCCAAGCAGCAGTCTGTGAATGGAGGGCGGGGTTGGGGAAGGTAAGTGGCTAAGTCATACCACCTGCTGTCAGTGTGTGTGTGTCTCAGTTTGTTACAGGGATGGAGCATAAAAGGAGAGAGAGAGAGAGAGAGAGAGAGCAGAGAAAGGGAGCTCTCTCCCCAACCACAATGCATGTGAGTGAGTGATGAAAGGAAGCAAGCAAGCTGAAAAGCCTGAATAAAAGTATTCGTACAAATATCAACTCTCGCCTGCCGTGCTTCTGTGCTCCACCCACATCAGGAAGTTTTACACAGTCCTTGCATCTACTGTCCTGCTAGACAAACCAGTTCGACCAGTAACTCAAATGTCATCAAGTATGTAACGCCGAAGTGCAAGTCCTCGACCTACCAACGTTCAATCACTCTAAGAACTGTTAGAATCTGGAACGCAGTACCTGATGACCTGAACGTTACTATGATTCATTTAAGCTCTTTCAAAGCTCTTCTTTTATGTCACATTACTATTTTAAATCATTACAATTTATTTATGGCTGTGAAAATAGAACCTTTAAGACTATTTGCCTCAAGTGCAATACTTCGCATAGCCTTGTACTGCTTTTAACCTGCAGCTATTGATTTTATAATTTTTCTTCTTAGTTATATTACAGGCCTGCAGTAAATCGCCTTACCAAGGCTGGTGCGGTTACCCTGCCTTACATTGTTATCTGGCGAAGCTAATAAAATTAATTTGCCCGTGGCGTGATTGTTGGTCTTTGGGAGTCTTTCAAAAGCTGCTGATCTGGGATTTTTGCACACAACCATGTCTAGAGTTCACACAGAATGATTTAAAGGTTACGGTGACTCGACTAACCACTCTTTACAAACACGGTGAGCTGAAAAGCACGGAAAAAAAAGAACCTTGAGGCGGATGAGCAACAACAGTAGAAGTTCCATTAGAAAAAGGCCAGGTGATGATTTTCTGATCTTCAACAGCCAGTTTTGGTGACTATGTGCCTTTATGAAAGTGTAGCTTCAGAGTCCTGGATCAAACCAAGGAATACTGAAGCTGTAAGTCAAAAATGTGACACGACGCACCGTCATACAAAAAAAAAAAAACCTGATAAAGTAACAGCAGTAAAGATGGCACAGTCCTGATGCTCTTTTGATCTGCTTTCACGCCATTTTTTCGCAGCCAGCAGCGATTCTTTATAAAAGTCACCACTTATTAAAAAGCATTGCTGCTAGCACGTTTTTGGTCACAGCAGAGCTTGAGAAAAGCTCAGATTTTTGCACAAAAGCACCAAATGAGTTCATCCGTTACATCAAACATTATCTCCTGACCAACCAGGGTACACATGGGGAAGAGGGGGATTGTTATGATAAGCAAGAAAAGCAAACATGGAGTCTTGTTCGTCTGGTTAGTGAGCAAATATGAGAAATATTTCATAGCCATCATTACAGCAACCTTGTGCATTGTTGATAATACTGTACGTCTCGTTAATAGTTAGACTCTGAAGAACATTGTTATGGTCCATCATGCGATTGTAGACGACTGCTCAATGCTGCATACACAGCCCATTCTATAATTGCTGGTGCATTTCAAGCATTGACTATCGTTAATCTGGGCAATCCATTAACAGAATTGACGATGACGGAGTTGACGTGTCCCACCATTTTGTGTCGTAACTCCACATGCTAACCTCAAACTAGCTACCACGTGGCATGTATAAAAACAGAGTTTTATAGATTTTAATCATACTATTGTTTAAAAAAGAGTAAGAGATTCACTCCAATATCACAATAAGAGTTGACGAACAATCTACCGTTGGTGTAAAATCTTCAACATTTTGTTCGAATTAAATGAGAGAAGAAACAGAACATACTTTGCGGCCTTTCTGAAGTTTCCCACCAGAGGAAGTGACCTCGCTCGGTGCAGGTGTCATGCGTATTATGAAAAGTCTTTGTGGATTTTGATAACAGAGTTGACAAGAATGTTGGGATGGATAATATATATTTACTGAAATGTCATATAATATAGAAAATACTTTCTATGCAAGTGATTTTATAACCGTGAATAGAATAAGCCCCCCCCAAAAAAAAAAACCCAGACTGTTAGACCGAATCACTTCCTGTTTATTCGAGTTGAATGGATGAATCAAGAGTCGAAGACGGTCACTAATGAGGGGGGAGGGGTGGGAGTCATTTAGTTAATGTTTTATGGATAAATTGGCTCTAAAATGGACATCAAGCATTGCTGTTGGTGAAAGTTTGTCATAATTTGCATTATTGTTCAAAACTGATTCAATAAAGCTTTCTTTTGTGGAAAATAAAGGTTTATTTCGGAGATGCGAAATGGACCCTGAATTCTAGAATGACCCATAAAATAAAAAAAATTAAAACACACAAAAAGGTGGTGGTGAGCAGAAAACCAGACGAATCCCTGTTTCCATATGTTCATTTCTGCAATATAGTTGAGGTGTTAACTCCTTTCCTACAGTATCTGTCCGTTTCTTCTCTGCTTGTGAACAATAACACTGAATTCTATTTATTTAGGTGTTAAGTTCATACCTTCGTCTGCCAAATCGGTTCTGTTCTCAGCGTGCGGTGCTTCGTGTCTTAAATTATTCACATTTGTTTTTTGTCCAAAGCAACATATGGCATATTAACCAACTACCGAGTCACTCTGTGCGGATCAGCCTGGCATTAAGCACAGTGAGCTGAGATCAAATGAGGCCTGCACCACATCATACTGCTGTGTTAATGCAACTGCATTACAGTTTACGTGCAACTGTACGATGATGTGTATTACTTAGCCCGGAAATGTTTATCCGTTAGCTCGTGCAGTTCCTCCAAAGACCTCTGGAGAATCCGTACGTCTCCTTCTGGTGCTGAAGCTGTGATGTCATTATTTAAGGCAAGACACTCCAGGTGAAGAGTGAAAGCGTGCGATTCTTTAAGAGGGAATCAGCCTAGAATCAAGTCTTTGCAAGCTGACTGCTGAGATTTTTTCGCATTTTTTCTACTCCAGCGTAAACATGTGTTGATGCAAATGAGACTTTATCTAATTAATTCTGCATACATTTACATACTTAATAAACCCACAGATCTATTTTTTTTTTAGGTTGGTTCGAATTAAAACAATTTCATTGTGAAAATGCTTGCAAGGTTGCAAGGAGAAAGCCACTGCTCTCCAAAAAGAACATTGCTGCTCGTCTGCAGTTTGCTAAAGATGACGTGGACAAGCCAGAAGGCTATTGGAAAAATGTTTTGTGGACGGATGAGACCAAAATATAACTTTTTGGTTTAAATGAGAAGCGTTATGTTTGGAGAAAGGAAACCACTGCATTCCAGCATAAGAACCTTATCCCATCTGTGAAACATGGTGGTGGTAGTATCATGGTTTGGGCCTGTTTTGCTGCATCTGGGCCAGGACGGCTTGCCATCATTGATGGAACAATGAATTCTGAATTATACCAGCAAATTCTAAAGGAAAATGTCAGGACATCTGTCCATGAACTGAATCTCAAGAGAAGGCGGATCATGCCGCAAGACAACGACCCTAAGCACACAAGTCGTTCTACCAAAGAATGGTTAAAGAAGAATAAAGTTAATGTTTTGGAATGGCCAAGTCAAAGTCCTGACCTTAATCCAATCGAAATGTTGTGGAAGGACCTGAAGTGAGCAGTTCATGTGAGGAAACCCACCAACATCCCAGAGTTGAAGCTGTTCTGTACGGAGGAACGGGCTAAAATTCCTCCAAGCCGGTGTGCAGGACTGATCAACAGTTACCGCAAATGTTTAGTTGCAGTTATTGCTGCACAAGGGGGTCACACCAGATACTGAAAGCAAAGGTTTACATACTTTTGCCACTCACAGAAATGTAACATTGGATCATTTTCCTCAATAAATAAATGACCAAGTATAATATTTTTGTCTCAGTGCTTTAACTGGGTTCTCTTTATCTACTTTTAGGACTTGTGTGAAAATCTGATGATGTTTTAGGTCATATTTATGCAGAAATATAGAAAATTCTAAAGGGTTCACAAACTTTCAAGCACCACTGTATGTAGTTTCTGTGATATTTACATCTCAAATAATATCAGTTTTTTGAAACACCCTGTATATGATGTCACGTGATTGAAAAGTGGGTGGAGTTTAAAACCTAATATAAAGCCACGAATGTTGTGAGTGCACAAATTCAATGATTTTTTTTTCCCAGACAATTTATCCAAAAATCCGATAAAAATATTGACATGACCAAAATGTTCCTTTCTACCTATAGTGTCTTGCTTTAATATGTGTGGACATAAAAAAAAGAAACAACTCTATACAATAAGATTCATTCCTGCTTTGAACAGATATAACACACAGTACTGATGTAAAGATATTGGTGGTGTTGGGGCAATTCACATTTAATACTTCGGTCATGGTTTGCTGTATTCCCCAGACACATACACTGCGCTTCAGTAGCCTGCTTCAACTAAGCCCTATTCAGAGGGGATGAGTTCTACATGGGAAGTTGTGGTAATTCCTTCATTCCTTTACAGGTGCTGCTCTCGGGTCTTATTTTTTTTTTCCTCCAAACAAAATTCTAAGAAAGGTTATGTTTTTCAGACAAGTACAGTTAACAGTTATTCCAAGAAATCGAGTCGTACATGAGCTGACAGCTGACGAGGCACGTAGCACCGAGTTGTTTATAAGCCATGTACAATGAGATTGAGTGGAATAATTGTTTTATTCTATCCACATTCACTGGATTTTGAGAAACTTTTTTTTTTTTTGCAAATTTGATAAATAAAAACTTTACACAAAACGTCCCTGTGCTCACTCTAGGACCCAAATTGTTTTAGCGAAAAGTGCTAAAGACTCAAATTTGTGACGCCTCACCGAATCCAGGGACACATGTCGACCGAAATGAATCCGAGATAATCACAAAAGAAGCATTTTTTTTTTCTAAATTTGTGATTTTTGTTTTTTTCCATCATGTGCAAGTTGAGATCTTGAAGAATGCAATCAGTATT
The DNA here is from genome assembly GCF_027579695.1 of Neoarius graeffei. Classification (NCBI taxonomy): domain Eukaryota; kingdom Metazoa; phylum Chordata; class Actinopteri; order Siluriformes; family Ariidae; genus Neoarius; species Neoarius graeffei. Next base: position 8,920,327 of record NC_083579.1, on the reverse strand, counting down.
TCAGATAATAGATTGTTTTGTTGGAAAAGCATACATTTTTTTGTTGCAAATTGTCTCGTTTTTGTCAGGACTGTAGCCTGCTGGGGGGTGCAGGTAAATTACCATATGGGACATTCACATGATTTAAGTCTTTTTTTTTTTCGCGAATCAGCTGTATGATACGAGCTGAGCTCGTGGCTACTTAAGCTGCATACAGGCATGTAATTTCACTATGGAATGAGTTACTAAACAGAGTGCAGAGGAGCTGAAACACCGCGAAGCAAAAAGACACACGGTATTTACATCGGAGATAACCATTTCTAGCAAAAAAACCCAACCAAAAGGAAGCTAGGATTACATTCCATCGGAGGCATTGGTGTGTGCAAGGTGCCGTTTCTCTTTCTGATGGGGTGAGTTTATTAATCTAAGGCTGTGTGGTTATTTTTGCATGTAACGGAGAGTGTTGTGGTTTGGTTAAGCCTAGGTCACAACCGGACGTACGATTTTTTGGCCGTGTGATTTTTGGCGTTTCCCAAATCGCTGCGGTTTTTTTTGTTCATGGAGAAAGACGCACGTTGGCCGTAAGTTTGTCTTGCAACCTGAAAAAAACGTAAGCGCCCGTAGAGTTTGTTTGACATGACAAAGAACCTCTGCGGCCAGTCTGCGGCTCGAAAATCAGCACATCACACGCGCGCGCTCTCGTGCGTTTCACGCGCCCTCCGTGCGTTTCTTGCGTTTTTTGCATGTAGACCGGCCGTAGGAGCGTGCACTGTACGGCCGGTTGTGACCGAGGCTTTACATGAAACTAGTGTTGTGTTAGTTGTGTCATCATCGTGCTATCTTTCTTTCTTACGGTGTGAGTAATTTTTCAACCACAAAACGTTAAAGTATACTTTAGGACTTATTTTTGTACTTCATAATTGTGTTGGGCATACTTTGCATGGAAGGAAAATTGACGTGGTGATCTTTGCTTACATGAAAGTAGTATCGTGCTAGCTCGTAGGGGGTAGGGCTTTCCTTAATGTCATGCAAATGAGCAGCATTATGTGCCCGCCCTGCACCCAGAGTAGCTGAGATGGAAAACTTTGAGGGCGATTTTCTCCCTTTTCTGTTTTAAGAAGTATACACTTTCAAAAGGCCACACATTCTTCAAATATTGTCAGATCTCCACGTGGAAGGCATCATTGGAAAGCTTAGAAACTGTACTTTCTGAATCTGTCAATAACTCAAAATGCCCCCGGGCCGACATGTGTCCCTGGATTCTGGATTTGGGCACATTTTTCTTTAGCAATTTGCAATTTCGCTTGGCAAGAAATGCTAAAAGAACAATTTTCTTTTTAGCAAAGTAATTTTTTTAGCAAGATATCTTATACTTCTAAATGTTTCTTGCACCGACATAATATTGAAAAATGAATTGTTATTGTAGTTTGTTGGTGTTTCAATAGCGTTTGCAAGCTTGTTTCCTGCCTTTGTCTTTCCATGTCCTTGATTTATGTTCATAGCATGCTTATTTATTCTTGAATCCTCTTATTTTGATCATTTCATCAACTGTATATATGTAATGAAATTGTGTGTTTAATTTAACCCGCTTAATCTGGTTTACGGAGTCCACATTTTTCATTATAATTATATCTAACATCTGGTGTCATGTGCTTTGCATTCTTTGCTATCTATGCACCTTTTAGCCCTTAGTCACCCTCTGTAGTATGCTGACTGGCCTGTGTGTGTGTGTGTGTGTGTGTGTGTGTTTCTTTGTTTAGGGGGAGGGGGTGTCTTTATGGGTAGGATGAAGGGAGCTCAGGGAGTTAAAATCAATGGTTGTTTCTTATAAATTAATCTCATAACCCAAATGTAATGATATTCACCATTAATTTCCCAAATGAAACACTTGCAGTCAAAACTTTGAACCATGTGCATCAAAACGCTCTGAAAACAAGGTACACTTGGTCGATATATCCTGGTTCATCTGTGAGTTCTTCCAAAGTTCTGTCAGGGTTGATATTATGTAGAAAATACGTCTTTAGAATGGTTATATCGTGTTTTTATCCCTAACTGAGAAAGCTAACAGAATATTCTAATATGTTATCTCACTTTTTAGATAATTTTTTGTCATACGTAAAGTCGGATAATTTATTTTAAACAAACCTCGCTATAATCTTGTTCACTAATGAGCAAGAATTGCCGACATTATCAGCGCAACTCGGAAATTGGTCATTTTATACAGTATGTAAGGTCCGATGCTATTGGAAGACGTAATTTGCGGTCAACCAATAAGAAGCTTCGAAACTCGGGGGCATTGGTTATAAATCAAAACATCGAAGATGGACACGAAAGGTACTGTTTATCTTGAGAAATCGCAATTGTTTGATGGATTTTGCTTAAACTTTAAATGACTTTCGCATAAAATGCGAATACAGATGATTTTCTTTTCGCAAATTGGAATAAAACTTCGCAATTTGCGGACGTGTGAGCGGCTAGCGTGAGCCCAGCGTCCGACAAAATCATTTCCGCTTAGAATGTAAACAAGCAGGCGAAATGACAGGCGCGATTTGTGAAAAATGCTATAATAATAATAATAATAATAATAATAATAATAATTCTTGAAAAAAAAGAAACTGGTACGTTCTTACAATCAAACACTTTTTTTCCATATTTTGTTGCTTTTTATGTATTTTTGGGGGTTTCGCTTTCGAGTAGAGTTTTTATTTCGTCTTTGGTTGGTTCAGTAACACGCGCTGCCATTTTCTTCTTCTTTAGGGTTTTTTTGCCAATTGGCAAACCAACTTAAGCATTACTGCCACCGACTGGGCTGGAGTGTGGAATGGGAGATATTGGGGAAAAACAAACAAACAAAAAAACCCTATACGCTTGGCTATTTCTGTTTCTTTTAAATACTTGATAAAGTGATATATTTGACTTGATGCGCGCCGCCATTTTGTTTTTTCTCTACTCACTGTATGAGAGCCGATATCCTAGTAGTAGAGTAGCCAATCAAGGCCAATTTATGCTGACAACCCAGTCCTCGCAGATGGCGTTGCAGATGGCGTCTGCGAACACCCCCCCCCTTCGCAGACGCTCTGCGTGCACCTCCCAAAAATTGTGACCACCACAGACAGCCTCGCAGACAGCGTCGCAAACAAGAGGGCTCTGATTGGTCCACTCTACATCCGCTCTACACGCACTTCCGCTTCCCTACTTTCCCGGTTTGTTTTGTTTTCACGACCGCCATTTTTAAAAACACGAGCGAAGATGGAGCGGCACGAAGAGCGGTTGATCGAGGAAGTGAGGAAGTACGTACATCTATACGACTCCAGTTCTAGTCATTATAAGTAACCGGAGGATAAACACTCTACTAACCACACCCACCAACTACTCCTAGCGATTTCGCGCCCCCTTGCGTTGTGGCGGTGAATAACATCGCGCACGCCTATTACTCCCCGCTCAACGATAAATTACAACTGTCTGTGAAAAGCTATCTGCGAAAGCCTTGTCGCAAGAGCATGCAGAGGCCTTCAGAGCACGCGATTGCTCATATCCAGTGAATGTGGATAGTATAATGTCTAACAGATTATAAAAGGTATATTTGATTTCCCGAGAAATTAAATCAAATGAAGGGGTGGTGTAATGTGGCGGAGTTACTACAGTATGACCACCTCGCATTCATTGTTTTCCAATAACTGCACCGAGTTATCAACTTAGAACGAGTGCATTAATATAAACCTGCGATTTGCAGCTGCAGGATTGTCAGATTACAGAAGATTAATCCCACAGACCAATCAGGATCCAGAATTCGACAGCACTACAGGGCATAAAGAATCTTAAATGCACATGTCTGCTGTGGTTCTCACTGACCTGGAGTGTGTGAAGTGCAAGCACAAGCGCTTTGTGACTTGTAGAACTTATCGATGACTGTGTAGAATATTTCTGCCAAATATATCTGCTGTTCAGTCAAGCGAGAAACTGAGTTTTTATCATCAGCGCGCGCACACACGCACACACCCTTTTCATTTTGGATGGAACCAGACTTGGTTATAGGCCATTCCTTGGATGTGTAACCATTTTAATCTCAATTCTTTCCTTTCAGGTACACCTCCGTCCCTCTCCTGACCGTCCACTCTGACCCGAGCCAGTATCTGATTGTTTCCCAGGGACGAGGCAAAAATAGAATCGATACTTATTCTGTCTTCTATGCTTTTCAGTCATCTCCTTCTCCACTGCCAGCACCCTGTCATCATCAGTTCACTGTGATGATCATGCTGGCACGCTGTACCTCACAAAGTGCTAAACCGTGTGTATGTGTGAGTGGGTGGGTGGGTGTGCGTGCGTGGTGTAAAAGACGACGACGACTAAGTAATAGCAGACCACCTAAGAGTTGGAAAGACCGTCTGGAAGAAGTGGATTAGGCACAGGCAGAGTGTTATTTACACTAAGAGGTCAAAGTGTCATGGTCAAGTGTGTTTATACTCTCAGGTAATTCCACAGAGAAATGTTATTATAGCTCTTGAGTTAAGTGCTCATAGTGATGAATGTCCCACTGATGCATCCATCTCTTTACATTTTAGAGCAACACCCCAGATACGTATGGAATAATACAAGTGCATTTTAAGGTCTTGATGAAAGAACAGAACAGTTCATGACAATGATCCAGAGTGTGTTCCAGCCCTGCTTCCAGTGTTTCTTGGGATAGAATCCAAATCCACCAGGACTGACCAGGACAAAGTTCTGACTGAAGATGAATTAATAACGACTTGACCATTGGGCTGTCTTAGGTCATCTCTGAATGGTCATTTGGTTGGTGTTTGAGGGTTATATTCAAAGGGTAATTGGGTTGTTTTTGGGTTTGCGTCTAATAGCAGTTGGGCTGGTTTTTTGTGATTAGATTCTAACGGTCAATGGGATAGTTTTGGGGTTTGCTTTTAACCGTCATTGGGCTGGTTTCTAGGCTCGCTCCAAATGGCCTATGGGCTGGTTTTGGTACAATTCCGAATGAGTGTTAGGCTGATTTTCGGTCCATTCCAAATGGCCATCGGGCTGCGTTCTTTGTTTGCTTTGATTGGCCATTGGCTGGCTTTTTGATTTGCTCTGAATGGTCACTGGACTGTTTTTTTTTTTATTTACTCTGAATGGTCACTGGGCTGTTTTTTGGATTTGCTTTGAATGGTCACTGGACTTTTTTTTTTAAATTATTTATTTATTTTATTTGCTTTGAATGGTCACCAGGCTTGGGCGGCACGGTGGTGTAGTGGTTAGCGCTGTCGCCTCACAGCAAGAAGGTCCTGGGTTCGAGCCCCGTGGCCGGCGAGGGCCTTTCTGTGTGGAGTTTGCATGTTCTCCCCGTGTCTGCGTGGGTTTCCTCCGGGTGCTCCGGTTTCCCCCACAGTCCAAAGACATGCAGGTTAGGTTAACTGGTGACTCTAAATTGACCGTAGGTGTGAATGTGAGTGTGAATGGTTGTCTGTGTCTATGTGTCAGCCCTGTGATGACCTGGCGACTTGTCCAGGGTGTACCCCGCCTTTCGCCCGTAGTCAGCTGGGATAGGCTCCAGCTTGCCTGCGACCCTGTAGAAGGATAAAGCGGCTAGAGATGATGAGATGAGATGATTTTATTTGCTTTGAATGGTCACTGAGCTGTTTTTTTTTTCTCTGAATGGTAACCAGGCTGTTTTTTTTTTTGTTTTTTTTTTGCTCTGAATGGTCACCGGGCTAGTTGTTTTAATTTTCTCTGAATGGTCACTGGACTGGTTTTTGGATTCACTCTGAATGGTCACTGGACTGGTTTTTGGATTCACTCTGAATGGTCACTGGACTGGTTTTTTGATTCACTCTGAATGGTCACTGGACTGGTTTTTGGATTCACTCTGAATGGTCACTGGACTGGTTTTTGGATTTGCTTTGAATGGTCACTGGACTTTTTTTTTTTTTTTATTTGCTTTGAATGGTCACCGGGCTTTCTTTTTTTTTTTCTCTGAATGGTCACTGGGCTGGTTTTTTATTATTTTTTATTTATTTTATTTGCTTTGAATGGTCACCAGGCTGTTTTTTTTTTTTTTTTGCTTTGAATGATCACCGGGCTAGTTTTTTTTTTTTTTTCTCTGAATGGTCACTGGGCTGGTTTTTGGATTCGCTTTGAATAGTCACTGGACTTTTTTTTATTATTTTTTATTTATTTTATTTGCTTTGAATGGTCACCAAGCTGGGTTTTTTTTCTCTGAATGGTCACCAGGCTGTTTTTTTTTTTTTGGCTCTGAATGGTCACCGGGCTAGTTGTTTTAATTTTCTCTGAATGGTCACTGGGCTGGTTTTCTGATGCAGACCTGGCAATGCTCATCACCTTGAATCATTACAGTTTTAGGGGCTTTTTAATGGAGTGTAATATGTCTCAATATATTTAAAGCGATGCACTGCAGCAATTAATCTTTCCTCCATTAAAGGAAATGGAAACGTAAAGGATCCTTTTTTTTTTAACCTCAACACTGCCAAAATCATAATGTGTTAGGTGCTAGTTGGTGTTACAACAGTGCCTCATTAGCATCTAATACTTAACAAATTACATATTTCTCCTAAGTAACAGTCCATTTACTACTCCAGTCGCTGTTTAAATGGGGATTTAGAATAGTTTAGAAAAAAAGAAACTCAGAAATACTAGGAAAAAAGCTAAACTACAGGCAGCTCACATTAAATAACTTTGGAGTAGTGATTAATTTTTACTGATACATGTGTGCGTTGTTCTTTTTGCACTCATTAGTCTGGCCAGCTCTGTAGGTTTAAGGTTTACCTACATTTTTCTTTTTACCCCTACATCCCTGGTAGCCATGATATTAAACTTTTATGCCGGGAAAATTGCTTACTTACCCTCAGCTTTCCACTGCTTATCAATAAACAATGATCAGCATCATGTATAATTAACCTATACATTTACTTGGGGCTTTTGCAGGTATCTGATAAAATCAATAGCATGCAGTGATGCACTGAAACTGAAAGAATAGAAAAGCAGACTCAGACTGCAACAATAAAAAAAAAAAAAAACATGCAGAAACATTCTCCACTGCATGTATCAGGTCATCAAGCATGTGTGTATCGATCTGGCCTCATGTAAATAATACCTTAATGCTGGCCAGGCTCAATCCATCAGCGGCAGCCCCTGGGCATTGCTGTGATATCAACAGGCAGGTGATCTGGCTGATCTTCCAGCGCAATGTGCAATGGTAGCTTTTTTTTTTTTAAACAGCATCCAACATGGATGAACTTAAATTAAAGATGTTCCTTATAACCCTATTCAAACATGTATTTTATGTAATGCTGTGCGTAGTATTATATCTTTGCTCAGGTAGCATCTCATTATGAAAGCCTCTGTGTGTGTGTGTAGGAATCATGTCTGAAATGTTCCTGAGATATGGCTCCTATAACCCAAAAGAGTTTGGTTGCTGGGGAACAAGACATACAAAATCCCAAAGAGATGAAGAATTAAAAATTAAAAACTCAATCTGGTACCACCTGAGGTTTAAACCTTTAAAAAAAAAAAACCTCTCATGCTGCTGTCCTCTAAAACACTCTTAATTTGACAGAGGCTATAAACCTGGAGATCAGAGTGTGAGGAATCTGCTTCAGCCAGCTCTCTTTGTCCGAGGTCTGTAGCCAGCTGTGTTGTGGATTTAAAAAAAATAGCTCAACCTTTTGCTGAGCTGCATCTGCTTTATTGTCATTATCTAATCTGGGTTCTCTGGGTCATCTGTGCTTCCTGTCTAATTTTACATTCTATGTCTCCTGCTTCATTATCTGTTCTATGAATCATGCGTATTTATCCAATCGAAGTTCACCAGATCTGTCCTCCGTGTCGTAAGCTGATCTATGTCCCCCGTGTCATCAGCTGACCTGCGTCCTCTCTTAAATTTGTACCATTTTCATCTTACAAATATTGCTGTCTCTCGTGGCCATATTACCTGATCTGCCCCCCGTGGCCATATTACCTGATCTGCCCCCCCCGTGGCCATATTACCTGATCTGCCCCCCCCGTGGCCATATTACCTGATCTGCCCCCCCCGTGGCCATATTACCTGATCTGCCCCCCCCCGTGGCCATATTACCTGATCTGCCCCCCCCGTGGCCATATTACCTGATCTGCCCCCCCGTGGCCATATTACCTGATCTGCCCCCCCCGTGGCCATATTACCTGATCTGCCCCCCCGTGGCCATATTACCGGATCTGCCCCCCCCCCCCCCCCCGTGGCCATATTACCGGATCTGCCCCCCCGTGGCCATATTACCTGATCTGCCCCCCGTGGCCATATTACCTGATCTGCCCCCCCCGTGGCCATATTACCTGATCTGCCCCCCCGTGGCCATATTACCTGATCTGCCCCCCCGTGGCCATATTACCTGATCTGCCCCCCCCGTGGCCATATTACCTGATCTGCCCCCCCCCGTGGCCATATTACCTGATCTGCCCCCCCCCGTGGCCATATTACCTGATCTGCCCCCCCCCCGTGGCCATATTACCTGATCTGCCCCCCCCGTGGCCATATTACCTGATCTGCCCCCCCCGTGGCCATATTACCTGATCTGCCCCCCCCCCCCCCCCCGTGGCCATATTACCGGATCTGCCCCCCGTGGCCATATTACCTGATCTGCCCCCCCGTGGCCATATTACCTGATCTGCCCCCCCGTGGCCATATTACCTGATCTGCCCCCCCGTGGCCATATTACCTGATCTGCCCCCCCCGTGGCCATATTACCGGATCTGCCCCCCCCGTGGCCATATTACTGGATCTGCGCCCCCCCCCCGTGGCCATATTACTGGATCTGCCCCCCCGTGGCCATATTACCGGATCTGCCCCCCCGTGGCCATATTACCTGATCTGCCCCCCGTGGCCATATTACCTGATCTGCCCCCCCGTGGCCATATTACCTGATCTGCCCCCCCCGTGGCCATATTACCTGATCTGCCCCCCCCGTGGCCATATTACCTGATCTGCCCCCCGTGGCCATATTACCTGATCTGCCCCCCCATGGCCATATTACCTGATCTGCCCCCCCATGGCCATATTACCTGATCTGTCCCCCGTGGCCATATTGCCTGATCTGTCCCCCATGGCCATATTACCTGATCTGTCATTGCATCATTACCTAATGTGTCCTCTGCATTATTACCTGATCTGTGTCCTCTCTTACATTTATACCATCACAAACATAGCTTGTTTTATTTCATTTAAAAATCAAACTAAATTCAAATCCATCCTAGATGTTCCAAAATGCAGCTTAGTTACAATAAAGCAGTTTCAGCTAAGAATATTTAAGTGTGTGTGTGTTGCAAGTCTACCTTTTCTACCTATCTTTTCTCCTGGTAGCTTTCTGCTGGCTCAAAGGCTCATGGGATTTGGGATATCCTGCAGAGGGAGATCGGGTCCTGTGAACAGACAACAAAGAGCCAGATTTCACAGCTGCCTTTACTGAACACACACACACACACACTTTCACAAACACTCACATGATTGAGCTATTGTACACAATAACAGAGTTATCATGTAATTAATCCTACAAATTTAGGCTGTAGTGTCAAATCAAATCATGGCCATCCTAAACCTCATGCTTGAGTGAGTGCGTGCGTGCGCGCGTGTGCTTACACTCCATATGGCATGCAATGATCATCAAGTACAATTAATATTAAATTTACTGAGTACTTATGTGATGTAAAGATTATCATCTCATTCTGTTCCATTCCCTCTCTCTCTCTCTCTATGGTTGTGCAGTGGTACCCAGTCCTTACATGGCATCTTAAAGTTGCCGTAGTGGACAGAAGCTGTCCAAGAGAAGAAAAGCACATGGGCTCCTGTGTAAACACAACGTGGGCACTGGAATGCCTGCGCTGCGAGTGTTAGACAGTAAACATCCGCTTTCACATACATTCAACATACAATAAGGAGCGACATCAACACTACGCACACAAGTGCACCCTGAAACGTTTACGCTCGTAGAGAAACATCTCAGAATCTGGTCCTACTTGTTGTTTAGTGCTGCATTTTTGCTATTCCTGTGAAAAGTTAGCGCTCATCATTGGTAGCAATCTGAAACATAAACGGCCAATTCTTCAGCAAAGAGGCCAAAAGTATGAAATGATTAAGCTTGCCTTAACTTGTGAGCTCAGTGATATTGCTCAAGTATGGAATCCAAGGCACTGAAAAACAGATTTAAAAACCATCACCCCAATTATAGCAATGTCGCTTCAGAGAAATCTTGGTTTGAATTTTAAGAAATTTAAGTTTCAGTTTTTTCTGATGTGATTCTGTTGCTGCCTTTTCTTTCCTCGTAAAATATTTTGCGTTCAGAATTAAACACAGCCAGTTTTTCCTCTGCTTTTTTAGAGTCAAAAGATATCCTAAAAAATGTGTTTTTATTTAATACCATTATCTTGAGTACTGCAACTAAAAAAAAAAAAAAGTTACCACGTTGTTTTGCTGTGAATGTAATTCAGTTACCGAAGAATTACCCAAATGATAACCGTCAGGTTTCACTGTTCACTTCTAAACTCAAAAAGAGCACGGTGTTTCGAATCTCACTCACCATTTTGTATTGATGTTCAATGTCAAATTAAGGCAAACGCTACGATTCGTTTAGTGGAGACGTCAATGCAAAGGCTGGACTCAACGCAGCTATACAATACGACACGATTGTGCTGCGTTACACCAGAGACTCAAATTGATTTTCAACCCCTTTGGCATAGATTTTTACACCGGATGCCCTTCCTGACGCAAACCCTCCCCAATCTTTCCAGGCTTGGGACTGGCACCAAGTATGCACCGGCTTGTGCAAACCCAGTGGCTGGGTATTTTTACTTAATCTGCATGTCACTCAGCAGAGTGTAATGAAGAGGTGGGCGGACTAAAGTGCCACTGCAGTTAAAGCAGCAGCCTTGGGCCCAAAAGGTCGCCAGGTCGATTCCCAGGACCGGCAGGAAAAATGTGACGGGAGTTAAGTGAAAGAACAGCACTTTCCCCTCCCTCTGTATCATGGCTAAAGTGCCCTTCAGCAAGGCATCTAACCCTCACCTGCTCCCCGGGTGCTGTAGCGTAGCTGCCCACTGCTTCCAATGGGTTAAATGCAGAGGAGGAATTTTGCTGTGCTTGAGTGTACATGTGACAAAATAAAAGGCTTCTTCTTCTTGACTCTCTTTAGGTATTGGCAGGTAGTCAAATGGCATTGGGGTTGGTTTAGAGATCTCATGTTAATTATATGGCCCTGGTCACACTATTAGTACCACTCCAACAAATGTCATGTCTAAGCTCCTATCAGATCGCGTTAGATATTTTTCACCAAAATCACATGTGGGGCGGCACAGTGGTGTAGTGGTTAGCACTGTCGCCTCACAGCAAGAAGGTCCTGGGTTCGAGCCCAGCGGCCGACGAGGGCCTTTCTATGCGGAGTTTGCATGTTCTCCCCATGTCTACGTGGGTTTCCTCCGGGTGCTCCACAATCCAAAGACATGCAGGTTAGGTTAATTGGTGGCTCTAAATTGACCGTAGGTGTGAATGGTTGTTTGTCTCTGTGTGTCAGCCCTGCGATAACCTGGCGACTTGTCCAGGGTGTACCCCGCCTTTCGCCCGTAGTCAGCTGGGATAGGCTCCAGCTTGCCCGTGACCCTGCACAGGATAACCAGTTATGGATAATGGATGGATAATATCCCACAATGCATCATGAAAAGTAGCGTACAACCAATGGTCCCTAACCATACCATCATGCGTTGTGGTTGCACATTTTCACAGAGCTGTAAAAGCAGTTTCATAAAGACCGTTAGGCATTTTAGATTGAGTATAGCAATAGTTTGTTTTTCCTTATGACAACGGGCACGAGACAAATTTATAAGTCGTGGCACGAAAATGGCAATGATATTGTAGTGTCTTGGAAGGAATGAACGGAGGAAGAAACATATTATAAACAGACATTCAAGTGCAATTAAAATAGTAAGAGAATAGAAAATAAGCTAAAATAGCATAAGACCGATAAAATGCAAGAATAAAAGAGTGTAGAATGAGGAATTAATCCAAAGCCTCAAATTTGATTTAATAAAAAGCAGCAGGAAAGAAGAAAAAGTATTCAGCCGTGATTTAAAAGAACTGAAGGATGCAGCGCAGACAAAGTACGTTGTACTGATTAATGTGGGAAATACGCTCAGTATAACATGGATTTATCACAAAAATACATTCAGGCATTTATTATTTTGCTATCTTAGTCTTAGCAGTGGGACTATACCTAGCTCATGGAAGACAGCACTGGTCCTTCCACTGTTAAAAGGTGGCGATCCCTCTATTTTAGATAACTACCGTCCCATTTCGAGGCTGTCTGTCACAGCTAAAGTTTTTGAATCTCTTTTAAATGAACAACTGAAGTGTTTTTTTAACAGAAAATAATATTTTAAGTTCCTCACAATCAGGTTTTAGACAAGGCCACAGAACAATAACTGCAGTTACATCTGTTACAAATGATATCATCACTGCCTTGGATAACAAAAAATCATGTGCAGCACTTTTTGTTGACCTAACCAAAGCTTTCGACTCTGTAGACCATGGGCTTCTTTTACAGAGCCTGAAATGTATAGGTTGTAGTGATGGTGTATTGAACTGGTTCACTAATTATTTAACTGGGAGAACTCAGTGTGTGTCGGTCGAAAATTATAATTCTAAATATCTACAGGTGAAGATGGGTGTTCCTCAAGGATCCATTTTGGGGCCCATTTTGTTTTCTATTTTTATTAATAATCTCGATGCAGGTTTAGAACTGGCCAAAGTTCACCTCTATGCAGATGATACAATTATCTACACTACAGCATCATCTGTTCAAAGGGCAGTAGATTCTTTACAGTCTTCTTTTAACACTCTGCAGGTCTCCCTTCTTAGGCTGAAATTGGTTTTGAATGCCAAAAAGACTAAATTTATGGTTTTAACACGCTCTCGATTAACTAACTCAAATTATGTTGTTTCAACACTAGATGGCAGTCATCTAGAGAGGGTTACCTGTTACAAATACCTAGGTATATGGCTTGATGACAAACTGTCCCTTGGCACCCACATAGATAGTCTCTTAAAAAAGCTAAGGCCAAAGTTAGGTTTTTATTTTCGTTTGAAAAAATGTTTTCCTTTTGCTGCCAGAAAGAATCTAGTTCAAAGTACTTTTATGGCAGTTATAGACTATGGTGATATACAACCCCGATTCCAAAAAAGTTGGGACAAAGTACAAATTGTAAATAAAAACAGAATGCAATAATTTACAAATCTCAAAAACTGATATTGTATTCACAATAGAACATAGACAACATATCAAATGTCGAAAGTGAGACATTTTGAAATTTCATGCCAAATATTGGCTCATTTGAAATTTCATGACAGCAACACATCTCAAAAAAGTTGGGACAGGGGCAATAAGAGGCTGGAAAAGTTAAAGGTACAAAAAAGGAACAGCTGGAGGACCAAATTGCAACTCATTAGGTCAATCGGCAATAAGTCATTAACATGACTGGGTATAAAAAGAGCATCTTGGAGTGGCAGCGGCTCGCAGAAGTAAAGATGGGAAGAGGATCACCAATCCCCCTAATTCTGCGCCGACAAATAGTGGAGCAATATCAGAAAGGAGTTCGACAGTGTAAAATTGCAAAGAGTTTGAACATATCATCATCTACAGTGCATAATATCATCAAAAGATTCAGAGAATCTGGAAGAATCTCTGTGCATAAGGGTCAAGGCCGGAAAACCATACTGGGTGCCCGTGATCTTCGGGCCCTTAGACGGCACTGCATCACATACAGGCATGCTTCTGTATTGGAAATCACAAAATGGGCTCAGGAATATTTCCAGAGAACATTATCTGTGAACACAATTCACCGTGCCATCCGCCGTTGCCAGCTAAAACTCTATAGTTCAAAGAAGAAGCCGTATCTAAACATGATCCAGAAGCGCAGACGTCTTCTCTGGGCCAAGGCTCATTTAAAATGGACTGTGGCAAAGTGGAAAACTGTTCTGTGGTCAGACGAATCAAAATTTGAAGTTCTTTATGGAAATCAGGGACGCCGTGTCATTCGGACTAAAGAGGAGAAGGACGACCCAAGTTGTTATCGGCGCTCAGTTCAGAAGCCTGCATCTCTGATGGTATGGGGTTGCATTAGTGCGTGTGGCATGGGCAGCTTACACATCTGGAAAGACACCATCAATGCTGAAAGGTATATCCAGGTTCTAGAGCAACATATGCTCCCATCCAGACGACGTCTCTTTCAGGGAAGACCTTGCATTTTCCAACATGACAATGCCAAACCACATACTGCATCAATTACAGCATCATGGCTGCGTAGAAGAAGGGTCCGGGTACTGAACTGGCCAGCCTGCAGTCCAGATCTTTCACCCATAGAAAACATTTGGCGCATCATAAAACGGAAGATACGACAAAAAAGACCTAAGACAGTTGAGCAACTAGAATCCTACATTAGACAAGAACGGGTTAACATTCCTATCCCTAAACTTGAGCAACTTGTCTCCTCAGTCCCCAGACGTTTACAGACTGTTGTAAAGAGAAAAGGGGATGTCTCACAGTGGGAAACATGGCCTTGTCCCAACTTTTTTGAGATGTGTTGCTGTCATGAAATTTAAAATCACCTAATTTTTCTCTTTAAATGATACGTTTTCTCAGTTTAAACATTCGATATGTCATCTATGTTCTATTCTGAATAAAATATGGAATTTTGAAACTTCCACATCATTGCATTCCATTTTTATTTACAATTTGTACTTTGTCCCAACTTTTTTGGAATCGGGGTTGTAATATACAGTATATGCATGCTGGCACATCCCTTCTGAAAAAGTTGGATGTGGTGTACCATTCTGCCCTGCGCTTCATAACAGGGGCAAACGCAAGGACGCATCACTGTAACCTTTATCATATGGTTCAGTGGACATCTCTGTCTATAAGAAAGAAAAGTCTTATTTTAATATTTGTTGCAAAAGCTATCTTAGGTAAGTTGCTGTTCTATATATCTAGTCTGCTTGTATGGCGTACTTACACTTATAGCACTTGTGCATCAGAGAAAATGCTTTTTCAAATTCCAATGTCACGAACAGAACTTGGTAAAACAGCCTTCTGTGCATATGCACCGTGTGCTTGGAATGAGCTACAAAATACACTAAATCTTGTGACAATACCCTCTATTGCATTTTTTAAAAATTGTTTAAAGTCAGTACTTACAGAACAGGGGCGATTTCTCAGAGACAACAAGGGAAGCCGAGCTTCCCCTAAAATTCTCTCCCCAAACTGCGGCGTCTACGACGTTGAATTCTCATTAAAACAATAACTTGCATAACATAATATATGCCCAAGATTGTATTTACGTTCATAACTATCCTGTAACTTATTTGAGTGATGTCTGACGAACTTGCAGTTCGCTATGAGAATCACCTTTGCTGCCAGGCTGTAACCTTTCTTATTTCAATGGGCTCTATGGACTGGCAGCAGTGTTGCCAGATTGGGCAGTTTTAAGTGCATTTTGGCGGGTTTTGAACATATTTTGGGATGGAAAACGTCAGCAGTATCTGGCAACACTGACTGGCAGCCGGGTATCCGTTGCAGTCTACGAGACGGCTCTGAACAGCCAATTTCGGCTAGTTGTTATTGGTTAAAATCAACAAAATCATCACTTCCAGGGAAGCCAGGCTTTTCTGGGACTAAACGAGACAGTGGGAGGGACAAGAAGCCGGGCTGATAAAGGATTATTGGAGGTAGTGTTTGCAAGACATGAGGAGAGCGGTACTTCGGCGAGGAACACGGAAGTATGATCAGTCAGTCCCTAGCGGATGTCGAGAAAGTGCAGTCGTGTGCTAAAGTGCTGTCCGAATTTCTTTTCATATAAACGGTTCTTCTCATTGATGTCTCTGTACATTACTCTGTAAATAAATGTAAATATTACTCGTTGTGCTCCGTTAACTTTCATCCATTCTATCAGTTTGATCATTCGTGAATTCACTCGTTTATTTCATTTGTAGTTCAATCTGGTTGTAGGCTAGCTTGAGCCTTATTGGGATCTGCAGTGCTAGCTGCTAACAGAAATTGGTAAAGTCTCTGGAAAGCACAACCAGCTGGTATGACAGGGTCACAGACCATTTTCTGGAAAAGGAGCGGAGGGCAGAATTTGTGTATAAATAGTGTTCATGTTCATGAATCTGAAGTGTGTATATTGTTCAGTAATGTTAAGAGAATGGTGGGCTCTGTGTTATAGGTTATACCTGGGTATAATATTCAAGGTTCTGTGTGTTGCATAGCCTACCTGGTTATGAATTTCCAGACTGTGTTGCAGAAGATGTTCAAGGATGTGTTGCACAGCTGGGTGTTGTGTTAAAGACTCTGTGTTGCATATCAGGGTATGATGTTCAAGGCTCTTCGTTGAATAGCCAGTGATTTTTGGATGTTTGATATTTTTGATTAAGGATATGAGGCACTAGCCTGGCAAGCCAGACTATAACATGAAATGTACAAGCAGAAATACTTTCTGCCACTAGGTAGGGTTGTCTAGTTCACTGTGCTAATGGGGCACACCTTTCTATGCTTTGATATCCGGCCTACAGGTTTTATGATGAATGCGTAAAATGGGCTTCCCCTGTTTTAAAAACCAGCAGCCGCCACTGTTACAGAAGAGTGTCATTATTTTTAATTAAGGCTACTGCTTCTTCATTTTATACTACTTATGTCTCATTTCTTTTTTTTTTTTTACTCTATGTGTGATTGTTGACTGTTTTGTCCTAGTGTTTTGGTTTATGTTAGTCTGTATTTCTTGTATGAAACTTTTAAGTCGCTATCTTGGCCAGGACTCCCTGGAAGATGAGATATTGTATCTCAATGGGACCTTCCTGGTAAAACATGAGATTTTGAAAACCCACCACTGATCTGGCACGTTTTAATTGTGCGACAGTAATGACGTAAATAACAGCGCGACGGAGTAGTGTCCGAAAGCATTTTTTTTTTTATTTGAACCAATCAGCTCACGATATGGTCCTCTATATAGAATTCCCTATATAGTGAGTAGGGAGTAGTGAATGAGTGAGTGATTTCAGACACAGCCACTGCGATTTGTTAACTTCAGGGTATTAAGAAATCAGAAAGTATAGTACTGGGTACATACAATTATGTTTCAGTTTGACCCCTTGTGCAACATAACTGGGACCAATAGCATGACCAGGACCATAAAGATTAATATGTACCAGTGGTTTGATTCACTCCCTCAGTCACTCACGTGTCTACACCCGTAGCGTAAACCATCCATGCGATGTAACTACTTTCCTAAAACAAATGCTTGATTTTCACTGAACATGTCATCACCGCACAGAAAAATCCCTTACACGTACTCAACCATTTTCATTTCAGGAGCCAGGCAGCCAATTTCTGCTGGATACGTCTGTTGATATTATCCAGACTATCCTGAAATGAATACTCTTTTCATGTTCATCCTTTCATACCCTCCAGAGCTGAGAAATATCATTAAATATTCTCTTTATAACCTTCACCTTCTGCAGAGTAATTGTTTGGCTGTGTTATTTGATAATCAAGACCAGTGCTTCAGACAGCCCGCGTCCTTTTCAAAAACATATTACACATTCAGCGCAATGACACTACAAGGCTGTTGGGAGATTTAAAGTGGGACTATGAAGAGAAAAACAGAATAATGCAACGTTTAGGTCACAGGCAGTCGATATGGAGACGTCGGGGTGAGCAGACGGCCATGATCACATATATATGGCATGACCGTGTAGAACTGCTTGAAAAGAGACCTCTAGCTAATCACCAAAAGGTTTCTAAGCAGATTCAAACATCTCAACCTAGTTGAGACAACTCGCATTGTGCTAGCGAGCTAACTAAGTACACTGCCTTTCTAGCATTATTATGATACCTGGACAACTCTAAAGGTTTTCGTAGACGAGTAATCTGAAATTCTTCATTAGGCAGCATTTCAAAGGTAGACAGAACCTGATAATCAGTTTGAACAAGGTGTTTAATCCAGCTGCATATAGCCACCGTCATCATTTCTCCCATCCCGTCACAGTTCCCACGCGCTTGTCTTTACTGTGGTTTCTGTTCTCGTCCTGGTCATCGACTTGTTACCTGACTGTGTTCACCTGTTCCGTGTTAGCGCTTGATCATTTTGCCTTTTCATATCCTCTGCGTCATTCTTTTGTTTTAATAAGTCATCTTCATTCAGAGTTCTGAGTTTCACTGTACTTCCTGGTTTTGACCCTTTCCTCTTTCCCTTGGTTATGGACATTGCTTGTCTGGGTTTCTACCTCCTATAGACTTGCATTACATTACAGGCATTGAGCAGATGCTCTTATCCACAGCGACGTACAGTACAACATGCCTTGCTCAAGGGCACTTCAGCCATTCCTGCTGGTCCAGGGAATCAAACTGGCAACCTTTTGGTCCCAAAGCTGTTTTTCCTAAGCAGTCGGTCATGGCTCCCCACTTATGATTTTTGGACTTGGCCCAATAAAGCAGAAGTCTTAGGCACATGTAAAGAAATGCTGTAGAGCAAAAATGGCTTAAAAATAATGAAATGAAATATTTCAATATAAAAAATAAATAAATACTATAAATCATAGTAAAGTAAGCCATGATAAATGAAACAAAATCAATATTTGGTTTGAGACGGAAAAAAAAATAGCCTCAATGAGGCTTTAGCTCATACCGGCCACCACTGTTGTGTGAGAGTTTGAAATCTGATCACTCCTGTAGGAGAAATAGCGATTTTTGTGAAATTGCACATGACCCCTGTGTAGCCGCATCCATGGCAGGTGGCGCCACCTGGTGAACAACTCTTGTTGGAATATGCCTTTAGAGTCTTCTGGGTGAGTTTCAGTGAAAACGTCCCAGCAGTTTATGAAGAGTAGTGTTTAACGTGACGAGTCATCTAAAAATTTCAGACACCCACAAAATCGTAAATGTGACATGTGGCACCACTGTCTTGACAACTTTTATGCATGCCCACCTGGGGAACATTGTCTGCGAGTTTGATCGAAATCCAACCAATTCTGTAGGAATAGCGATTTTTGTAAATTGTGGACAGACGACACGTGATCACATAAGCTCATTCGGCTCATGTGGTCTCCGGAACAATGAGTGCAGTTTGTTAAGGAAATGAGCTGTAGTTTTTACTGAGCATCTTACAGAACCAGACAGAGTTCTACTGGACATTTTTGGAGGGTTAGCACTATTTGATTTACACAACATGCCTACCACTTTAAAGGTGAAAATTGGTGTTTTATTGTGAGACAAACAATAATTAAGATGAAAAAACTGAAATCTGGAGTGTGCATAAGTATTCACCCTCTTTCATATGAAACCCCTAAATAAGAGCTGGTCCAACCAATTCACGTCATAAGTCACATAATTAGCTGATTAAGATCCACCTGTGTGCAATCAAAGTGTCACATGATCTGTCACATGATGTCTGTATAAAAATCAACCTGTTCTTGAAGGACCCTGACTCTGCAACACTACTAAGCAAGCAACATGAAAACCAAGGAGCCTCCAAACAAGTCAGAGACAAAGTTGTAGAGAAGTATAGATCAGAGTTGGGTTACAAAAAATATCCCAAACCATTAAATCCATTATAGCAAAATGGAAAGAATACGGCACCACTACAAACCTGATAAGAGAAGGCCACCCACCAAAACTCACAGATCGGGCAAGGAGGGCATTAATCAGAGATGCAACAAAGACACCAAAGATAGCACTGAAGGAGCTGCAAAGATCCACAGCGGAGATGGGAGTATCTGTCCATAGGACCACTTTAAGCCATACACTCCACAGAGTGGGCGGGGCTTTATGGAAGAGTGGCCAGAAAAAAAAAAAAAAAAAAAAAAAACGTCATTGCTTAAAGAAAACACATGGAAGAAGATTCTCCAGTCAGATGAGACTAAAGTTGATCTTTTTGGCCATCATGGGAAATGCCATGCGTGGCGCAAACCCAACACCCTGAGAACACCATTCCTACAGTGAAGCATGGTGGTGGCAGCATCATGCTGTGGGGATATTTTTCATCTGCAGGGGCAGGAAAGCTGGTCAGGACTGAAGGAAAGATGGATGGCACTAAATACAGGGCAATTCTGGAGGAAAACCTGTTTGAGTCGGCCAGAGGTTTGAGACTGGGATGAAGGTTCACCATCTAGCAGGACAATGACCCTAAACATACTGCTAAAACCAAACTAGAGTGGTTTAAAGAGGAAACATTTAAATGTCTTGGAATGGCCGAATCAAAGCCCAGATCTCAATCCAAGTGAGAATCTGTGGCATAACTTGAAGATTGCTGTACACCAACGCAACCCATCTAACTTGGAGTTGGAGCAGTTTTGCCTTGAGGAATGGGCAAAAATCCCAGTGGTTAGATGTGCTAAGCTAATAGAGACATACCCCAAGAGACTTGCAGCTGTAATTGCAGCAAAAGGTGGCTCTACAAAGTACTGACTTTGGGGGAGGGAGTTGAATACCTATGCACACTCCAGTTTTCTGTTTTTTTCATCTTATTGTTTGTGTCGCAATAAAAAAAAAATAAAAATTCACCTTTAAAGTGGTCGGCATTTTGTGTAAATCAAATGGTGCTAACCCCCAAAAAATCCATTTTAATTCCAGCTCGTAATGCGACAAAACAGGACAAACACAAAGGGGAATGAATACTTTTGCAAGGCACTGTATATACCAGGTTTAGACACATGCTTCCTGCAGGTACTCAGTGCTCAGATACAGTCTCTACAGAGCAGTGATCATGCAAACTTCTGTGCTAGAAGTTCTATTCCCCAAAGATCTATTCTACGCTGATAAAACGGTAACAAGCTGTACTTTTCCTTATAGTTGGCATGGTACCATCAGTGCACAAAACTCAAAAGGTGGATCAGTGGACCTTTGTATTCACATTTCCAGGTGAATGATACATACCGTACTACAGGTACACAAAACAACTAAAAGTACACTTTGGTACCTTTATTTCCAAGAGTCTAGTTCTGATACGTGGAAAAACCTTTTAACGGAAGTAGAGGAAGAATTACTCACGAATGTCCCGCATACTCTGCTTACAAATGTTTCACTGTCTTCAGCTGCAACATATACCATCCTTCTTCTGTACTCTAATCGAGAACGGACTGTTTCTTTCCGTATGGCTTTGATGCTAATGGGAATCAATGGCATCCCACTGAAATGAAAAATGAATGCTGGTCTACATGCGTACTAATGGAAGACGGGAGCTGTTCCGTGAGCAGAGCCACTGACGGAACGTGTATAGCATCTGCCTCGCTAACATGCTAATGTAGCGTTAATAGTTTTCTATTAGCATAGATGCTAATAGGAGAATATTGTTCGACAAATGGTGATAGATTAGTTGCACTTACACATGACGTACTGAAGAAATGTCAGGATTACAAATTGAACCATTTTAAAATGCCGCGCAAGGTTTGGTGTAAATAATGTGAGCGTAAAACCATTTTATTTTTTCCCCTTGGAAGGCATTTTGGGTGGTCCAGTGCCGTGTCAGACTTTTCCATAAGACATTTATCATTTCGCACACTCATGCATGGCATATTTATAATAAATAATGGCATAAATAAAAAAAAAAAAAACCGCATGGAGTTAATGGATGGGGAAATATTTCCATCGTCTCAAACCAAACAGATCTAAATTTAACTGGAAATATGGGCAGCTGGTTGAGACAAGGCCTAAACCTCAACTAACTTGCAGCAAAAAGCCTTCCTCCAGCAGCCAACGCTTGTGAAAACAGCAGCCATGTCACACATTAAATGTTCCTTGCTGTTTCTTCTCCACCTGCATTCCAACAAAGGTCCGTTTCTGTATTTCTACATTTTCCACAACCTGGCTGTTTCGGAGAAGGAACAATCTCCATGATGATCCTCGGCCATAAGAAGCCAAGCAAACGGAAAGGTAATACAGGAAAATCAGGAATCGTTACTCCAGCTATGAACTGGAAAGCCTGCAACTTTTTATACAGTGGTGCTTGAAAGTTTGTGAACCCTTTAGAATTTTCTAAATTTCCGCATAAATATGACCTAAAGCATCATCAGATTTTCACACAAGTCCTAAAAGTAGATAAAGAGAACCCAGTTAAACAAATGAGACAAAAATATTATACTTGGCCATTTATTTATTGAGGAAAATGATCCAGTATTACATATCTGTGAGTGGCAAAAGTATGTGAACCTCTAGGATTAGCAGTTCATTTAAAAGGTGAAATTAGAGTCAGGTGTTTTCAATCTATGGGACGACAATCAGGTGTGAGTGGGCACCCTGTTTTGGGTGGAAAGAAAGAAAGTCCGTAATTGCCTACGGGCATTACGGGAAAATTCAGTAACAGCGTCAAGAGCACAAGCTCGAAACAGCCTCCAAACATGGCCACCACGAACTACACTTCCCAAGAACCACAGCGCCATCAGCCTCCAGCTTATTAATTGCACCAGCCACTCATTTCCTCCATAATCAGCTTCCCTATTTAAACACCACTCTCACTCCCAGTCAGCGCGAAGTATTGTTTATCTCTTGTCGTTACCAAGCCGTTTACTTTCCGCCTGCCTTTTCGCTATTGACCTTTCTTTACATTTTCCTCGACCTCGTCATTCTGTTTGCCGATCAACCGACCTCCGCCCGTTTCTCTGACCACAATTCTCGTCTACTGATTTGGCTTCGTCTACAGTTTGCTTCTCCCCTGCGCCTGCATCCGTAAGCGCCTGCACTCCGACACCAAGGAACCAATCAGAGTGCACGATTTTACCGGAAGTAGCTCGTGGCTTATGATAATACTATACATGATATAAACTTTAGACGGTTAAAAATTTTACATGAATTATAATAAAAAATTTTACATTACATATAGTTTCTTACAGCTCTTACTAAAGTCATGAATGACCTACGTCTTAATTCTGATGCTGGTAAAACATCAGTCTTGGTGCTTTTAGACTTAAGTGCTGCATTTGACACGGTAGATCATTTCATACTGTTACATCAACTGGAGCATTGGGTTGGATTTACTGGTATAGTAATCAACTGGTTAAAATCTTACCTACAACAAAGATTTTTTTATGTGGCCATTGGAGGCCACAGTTCATCACCTGTGTCCTTGAACTGTGGGGTTCCCCAGGGCTCAATCCTGGGACCATTACTATTCAACCTTTATGGACAAATTATTAAGAATAACTCAAACTTCCATAGCTATGCAGAGGACACTCAGCTTTACTTAGCTATGTCACCTAATGACTATGCCCCTCTTGAGTCTCTTCATAGATGCATTGACCAAATTAACAAATGGATGTCTCACAATTTTCTTCAGCTGAACGCAGATAAAACTGAAGTAATTATATTTGGCAAAAAGGAGGAAAGGCTTAGGATTGCCACTGTTCTTGAAACTAAGGGGCTTAAAGCAAAGGATACTGTCAAAAACCTTGGTGTCCTTATTGACAGTGAACTTAACTTCAACAGTCATATGAAAGTGGTAAAAAAGTCTGCATTCTATCACCTAAAAAACATTTCTAAACTCAGGGGTCTCATGTCAAAGCATGCTCTAGAAAAACTTATTCATGCTTTCATCTCCAGTAGGGTTGATTACTGCAATAGCCTTTTCACAGGTCTTCCAAAAAAGACCATCAAAGAGCTTCAACTAATCCAAAATGCAGCAGCAAGGGTTCTTACAAGAACAAAAAGGGTAGTCCATATCACTCCAATCCTAAGGTCTCTGCACTGGCTCCCAGTGAGCTATAGAATTGACTTTAAGGCATTACTTCTTCTATTTAAAACACTAAATGGGATGGGACCCAGCTACCTACTGGATATGTTTCAATTATATGCACCAACTAGGTCTCTAAGATCACAGGAGAAAAACTTGCTAGTAATACCAGCTGTCAAAACGAAGTGTGGCGAAACAGCCTTTAGTTGCTATGCTGCTAAGCTTTGGAACCAACTTCCAGATGAGATCAAAAATGCTCCTACTGTTGCTAGTTTTAAATCCAGGCTCAAGACAAAGCTGTTTTCAGATGCTTTCACTTGATTAATTTTTACCTGAAGTGTAATTAATTTCCTTTAACATAATTTCTTTTAATTTTGATTTTAATGATTTTACTTTAATTCTTTATTTTAATTTCTTTTTAATTTTGGATTTGGGCGGTACGGTGGTGTAGTGGTTAGCACTGTCGCCTCACAGCAAGAAGGTCTGGGTTCGAGCCCCGGGGCCGGCGAGGGCCTTTCTGTGTGGAGTTTGCATGTTCTCCCCGTGTCCGTGTGGGTTTCCTCCGGGTGCTCCGGTTTCCCCCACAGTCCAAAGACATGCAGGTTAGGTTAACTGGTGACTCTAAATTGACCGTAGGTGTGAATGTGAGTGTGAATGGTTGTCTGTGTCTATGTGTCAGCCCTGTGATGACCTGGCGACTTGTCCAGGGTGTACCCCGCCTTTCGCCCGTAGTCAGCTGGGATAGGCTCCAGCTTGCCTGCGACCCTGTAGAAGGATAAAGCGGCTAGAGATAATGAGATGAGATGAGATTTTGGATTTTAATGATTTCACTTTTACTTTAATTCTTTGTTACTGTTCTTATGCTTCTATTTTTTGTGAAGCACATTGAATTGCCTGTGTGTCTGAAATGCGCTATACAAATAAACTTGCCTTGCCTTACCAAACCATACTGTCGTATGAATTGACTCGAGTGCTGCTTTCAACCTGCTGTAATGCACCATCTCTGGCAATACAACAGTTTATTCAGATATAAACCATACCCTTTTCTGAACAGCACTACAGAGAGAAAACAATATACATCCTTCACCATTCCAATGATTCTCTGTGGAAGCATTCTAGGACACACACACACGCTGACGCTCTGGGACGCCAACAGAAGGGTAGAGATCATACGGCTGACACAGAGCAGAGTCAAACAGCTGACAGGCTCTCAGAACGGAGTGTGTCACTACAATAACACACTAGATCAAGTACACTCGTGTCGAGAGCTGAGCTGGAAAGAGCACCGAGATGCGACAAATGATCGGATACTTCCAAGCGATAAACAATGCTAAATACACTTCTACTCCACAGAAGGAAAATAGTTATAATCCGATTCCTTCTGATGTGCAGAATTACAGCGTTTATAAATGTGAAGGGGATAGGGTTTTTAGCCAAAATTGGACAAAAATAACACCAGGCAGGTTTCAATCTCAATAGGTAGATTGAAATGCCACCGGGGTTTCATTCAAGGACTTTTCCACGAAAGGTTTGATTCATCACCTGAACAACATCCCAGGATCATAAGATATGTCTCATAGCACAGTGGTGTTAAATTCTTCATTCTGATTGGTCAGCTCTGACAGTAGTGAAGCTGCAAATTCGAAAACAGCATTCATTCATCCTGAGTCAGAGTTGTAGCAGTTTAAATTACACCACCAGTTTGTTCACATTTCGAGGAAATTTGTTCGAAAATATTGCAGACAGGTACAAACAACTATAATATCCACGTGTGTGGGATAAGAGTCGCATTAACATACAGTGGTGCTTGAAAGTTTGTGAACCCTATAGAGTTTTCTATATTTTTGCATAAATATGACCGAAAACATCATCAGATTTTCACGCAAGTCCTAAAAGAGAACCCAGTTAAACAAATGAGACAAAAATATTATACTTGGTCATTTATTTATTGAGGAAAATGATCCAATATTACATATCTGTGAGTGGCAAAAGTATGTGAACCTCTAGGATTAGCAGTTCATTTGAAGGTGAAATTAGAGTCAGGTGTTTTCAATCACTGGGATGACAATCAGGTGTGAGTGGGCACCCTGTTTTATTTAAAGAACAGGGATCTATCAAAGTCTGAGCTTCACAACACATGTTTGTGGAAGTGTATCATGGCATGAACAAAGGAGATTTCTGAGGACCTCAGAAAAAGCGTTGTTGATGCTCATCAGGCTGGAAAAGGTTACAAAACCATCTCTAAAGAGTTTGGACTCCACCAATCCACATTCAGACAGATTGTGTACAAATGGAGGAAATTCAAGACCATTGTTACCCTCCTCAGGAGTGGTCGACCAACAAAGATCACTCCAAGAGCAAGGCGTGTAATAGTCGGCGAGGTCACAAAGGACCCCAGGGTAACTTCTAAGCAACTGAAGGCCTCTCTCACATTGGCTAATGTTAATGTTCATGAGTCTACCATCAGGAGAACACTGAACAACAATGGTGTGCATGACAGGGTTGCAAGGAGAAAGCCACTGCTCTGCAAAAAGAACATTGCTGCTCATCTGCAGTTTGCTAAAAAGATCACGTGAACAAGCCAGAAGACTATTGTGTAGCTCCCCCAGTAACACGCAGACACGAAATTTTCAATTAAAACACAGGGAACGCCTTTATTCCATCGTTGTTCAATTCGTTCTGTGAAAACTGATAATAAAACAATTAAACTGTTGCTAATCTCATTTAACAGACGTCATTAAATTAACATAGTCAACTAGCAAACTCATTCATTCATCATTATCTCTAGCCGCTTTATCCTGTTCTACGGGGTCGCAGGCAAGCTGGAGCCTATCCCAGCTGACTACGGGCGAAAGGCGGGGTACACCCTGGACAAGTCGCCAGGTCATCACAGGGCTGACACATAGACACAGACAACCATTCACACTCACATTCACACCTACACTCAATTTAGAGTCACCAGTTAACCTAACCTGCATGTCTTTGGACTGTGGGGGAAACCGGAGCACCCGGAGGAAACCCATGCGGACACGGGGAGAACATGCAAACTCCGCACAGAAAGGCCCTCGCCGGCTACGGGGCTCAAACCCAGACCTTCTTGCTGTGAGGTGACAGTGCTAACTACTACACCACCATGCCGCCGCCAACTAGCAAACTAGTTTAGCTAACTATTACAAACATTAGATCACATACCTCGCTGGCAGCTTATCACCAAAGGAGCTAATAACTTTCACCTTTCTTCACGATGGCTTCCAAAACAATACTTAAAAGTTAATGCAAAATAAAACCATTCACTTTAAGAATACTCTCCTTTTCCACCGTTACACCAAATATCTCTGTTTACATGTGTGTTCTCAAACTTCTGTCCCACAGGAAGTGGCTTCCAATTAAAGGTTCTGCCCCAATGCAACATAGAACCTATGCATATTATAATACACACAAACATATACTGTTCACAAAATAAACACAAACCAAAAAATTAATTTCTATCCTCAATATTCAAAATATGATTCATACTATTAAAGTAACTGATGACAGTTATATATTGGAAAAATGTTTTGTGGATGGATGAGACCAAAATAGAACCTTTTGGTTTAAATGAGAAGCGTTATGTTTGGAGAAAGGAAAACACTGCATTCCAGCATAAGAACCTTATCCCATCTGTGAAACATGGTGGTGGTAGTATCATGGTTTGGGCCTGTTTTGCTGCATCTGGGCCAGGACGGCTTGCCACCATTGATGGAACAATGAATTCTGAATTATACCAGCAAATTCTAAAGGAAAATGTCAGGACATCTGTCCATGAACTGAATCTCAAGAGAAGGCGGATCATGCCGCAAGACAACGACCCTAAGCACACAAGTCCTGACCTTAATCCAATCAAAATGTTGTGGAAGGACCTGAAGTGAGCAGTTCATGTGAGGAAACCCACCAACATCCCAGAGTTGAAGCTGTTCTGTACGGAGGAACGGGCTAAAATTCCTCCAAGCCGGTGTGCAGGACTGATCAACAGTTACCGCAAACGTTTAGTTGCAGTTATTGCTGCACAAGGGGGTCACACCAGATACTGAAAGCAAAGGTTCACATACTTTTGCCACTCACAGATATGTAATATTGGATCATTTTCCTCAATAAATAAATGACCAAGTATAATATTTTTGTCTCATTTGTTTAACTGGGTTCTCTTTATCTACTTTTAGGACTTGTGTGAAAATCTGATGATGTTTTAGGTCATATATAGAAAATTCTAAAGGGTTCACAAACTTTCAAGCACCGTTGTATCTGCTTTAGAACAAAACCAATTTTTTTTTTTTTTAGGTGCAGCCAAATGAGTTTAAATCTGAATGCAGATATGAATAATTTGAGCACTAAATATTAGCGTCGTAGTACTTGAGACCAGTCTCCAGACCACTTTGTGAAGGTTTCAGTCTCGTCTCAGAATCGACCGCATTTTTACTCGGTCTTGTCTCGGTCTCAGACATGGAGGACTCTGGATTTTATTTCATGACTGGTGATTTCACTAAATTGCCTGTGCATTGTCCGATTTACTTATTAGCATCGTTACTGTGATTGGATGTAAAATTTCTTGCTTCAAATGCAACCAATAACATGACGCCTTGCTAATTTGAAAGTTTTCTTTTCGTCATTTTGTTAAGGTGAGAAATTGTTCACTTTGTGGTAGAAGCATGAAATTTGGCACATTAGCTCAAGTTGATAATTAATAATTTTAGACACGGGGGCATTTCAAATTTGCCTTCTAAACCCTGGAATACGCATGTGCAAAATCGACCCAACATGAAAACGAGGCGAAACGAGTTTTTTGTTTTCAAGGTATTTTTATAAGATTGCTAACAAAACATGACACATTGGTTGAATATCTACCTCGCAAACAGAGAATTTCTTGCTCTCAAAGATATCACGTGATTAGTCACATGACAAGTCACGTGGCATCGGGATACAGTGTTAAGTAAATAAAAAGGCTGCCAGAAGAGCATTTTTGCAGTTCAAAGTTGTAGCTGTTAACGTGGATTCATATGACCATGTGATGTAGTCCGGGGTTTTGAAGACCAAACATTATAGTGCTTTTAAAAACATCTGTTTATTTATAAATTGCAAATCTAAAATCCATATTCTGAATTTGACTGCTACATTAATTGTTTTACATGCTCAAAAGCAACTATTTACTCGTAAACTTTATTTATATGAATAAATGTTGGGTCGATTTTGCACATGCCTATTCCAGGGTTTAGAAGCCGACTTTGAAATGCTCCCATATTTAGAATCATTATATACATCAACTTGAGCTAGTGTGCCAAATTTCATGCTTCTATCACAAAACAAACAATTCCATGTTTTGTTTTGGGCTTAACAGCCAGACGATTTTTGCGAATGGCCGTCACCCCTCCCCCACCCCCTTCACACACACTGGTCTGGTCCTGGTCTTGACTTGGTCTCACATTGCCTCGGTCTTGATCTTGACTTGATCTCAACCCATCAAAGTCTTGGTCTTGTCTTGGTCTCAATACACTCTGGTTTTGGTCATGACATTGTCTTGGTTTAGGTGGTCCAAGCATTGATCCTCTCCTGTTTAGACTACTGCAACTCTCTCTTTGCTGGCCTTCCAGCTTCTTGTCATGCTCCGCCCCGGACATCCACTCCGGAGATTACGGATCTCTCACGCCAGCGTCGATCTGGATCCTGGACAGGAATTCATTCTTACCCGCATTCACTTCCTGGTTTTCACCGCTGCTTATAAACATGCCGTTCTCAGACTCAGACTTTGCCAGAATGTCTCGTTTGCTTCTCTAGCTGTTTCTGTGCCTTTCTTGCTTCTGATGGTTTTTTCCCCTCTAGCGATTTTCTCTTGATCATGGTTTTTGCGCACTAAAGGTCTTTTCTTGTTCAGGGGTTTTTGCGCTACAATTTTTGTCTTTGCCTGTCTCATGTTTTTGTCAAGTTGTTTGTTCTCATTTTGCCCGGACTATTTTTGCCATTTGTTTTTTGTCCTGTTTGTTTACCTTTTGCCACACCCTTTCTTCCCTGTATTAAATCTCATCTCATCTCATTATCTCTAGCCGCTTTATCCTTCTACAGGGTCGCAGGCAAGCTGGAGCCTATCCCAGCTGACTACGGGCGAAAGGCGGGGTACACCCTGGACAAGTCGCCAGGTCATCACAGGGCTGACACATAGACACAGACAACCATTCACACTCACATTCACACCTACGGTC
This sequence comes from Neoarius graeffei, assembly GCF_027579695.1. NCBI lineage: Eukaryota > Metazoa > Chordata > Actinopteri > Siluriformes > Ariidae > Neoarius > Neoarius graeffei. Next base: position 8,890,382 of record NC_083579.1, on the reverse strand, counting down.
AATTTAGAGTCACCAGTTAACCTAACCTGCATGTCTTTGGACGAAACCGGAGCACCTGGAGGAAACCCAAGCGGACACGGGGAGAACATGCAGACTCCGCACAGAAAGGCCCTCGCTGGCCACGGGGCTCGAACCCGGACCTTCTTGCTGTGAGGCGACAGCGCTAACCACTACACCACCGTGCCGCCCCCTGTATTAAATCATCTTATTTATTAGATTACTGTCTATGTTCTGCGTTTGGATCCGAATTTCACCATACCTCCACCCACCCGAACACTTCTACCATCAGACCCTTGCAGAATGCTTATCCAGAATGCTGCAGCTTGCCTGGTCTACAACCTCCCTCATTTCCCCTATGTCACCCCTCTGCTTGCCGACCTGCACTGGCTACCTATCGCGGCTCACATCAAATTTAAGACATTGGTGCTCACTTGCCAGGCTCTCAAGGGGTTAGGGCTAGCATACCTCCAGAGACTGATCCGACCTGACATGCCAGCCAGATCCTTGCACTCCGCTACTACTGGTTGCCTAGCCCCACCTCTCCATTCCTGCCCAAGACTGCTGTCTGTCCTGGTTCCCCGTTGGTGGAATAACCTTCCCATTGAGATCAGAACTGCCAACTTCCTGGCCACCTTCAAATGCAGACTAAAGACTCACCTCTTCAGGTTGCACCTCTCCCCTGCTTCCCTGCCCATGGTGTAACTGCATAACAGTCTTGACCAACCCAGGCTGTGTACGGTCTAGCCTGAGGTTAGCCGTTTTGAGTTCTTGATTTAGTTGTACTTTGTATGGTTGGTTTGTTTCCTTGGCTGTTTGAGTATTGATACTCGAACAGAATATTACACTAGGTATTGCTGTCACTGGAACTTTCTTGTCTTGAAGTTCAGCACTTCTGACTTTTGCACTTGTTGTACGTCTCTTTGGATAACAGCATCTGCTAAATGCCATGTAATGTAATGTAATGTAATGGTCTTGACTACACTACTACTAAATATTTATCCAGATAGAGATACAGCTACTGCATTACTCCCTTATTCTCAATAAAATCCTGCACTTGCATCCAAAACCCTGTTTGTGCCCGAGAGCATCCATTCATTCACAGCACAAATACAAGTAAATGATTACAGCGCGTGCAAAAGTACAACAATCTAGTATTCAGTTTTGCACCAAAGTTTCAAAATTTCAAAGTTTGGGTTCATCTACGATTTTTATTTCAGTGCATCACTCGCAGCAATACTGAAGTCTGATAACTATGACATATCATGCAGTGCAGTGGTTAGCTCAGTCACCTCATAGCAAGTAGGTTATAGGTTCAAACCTGGCAGCCGACTGGGCTTTTCTGTGTGGAGTTTGCGTGTTCTCCTTGTGTCTGTCTGGGTGTGCTCAGGTTTCTAGTCAACTAGCTACTCTAAATTGCCCGCGAGTGTGTATGGGTGTCGGTCTCTCTGTGCTAGCCGTGCGACAGACTGGCGATCTGTCCAGGATGAACCCCGCCTCTCGCCCGATGTATAGAAAATGAACGACAGATATGTTCAATGTAAATGACAAAGAAACTAAGTTTCCTGCATCGTTGATACTTGGTGAGAAAGAAGGTGTGTATAGAGTACAGAGCAGTCCATGTACAGGCTGCGTGCCTCAGGTCTGTAATATATGATGTATAAATAAAACAGGAGGAGTTGGGGAGGTCAGAGTTTCCTCCTCATTATGCTCTCCTGAAGCACAATAGGAGTACATAACATTAATAAAGTATAACATGCACCTTGGTTATTACACAATACTCGTACAGCTATACGCACTTTATATTACACTCCACTACCATTCGAGTCAGCTTCCGTTTCTCGTCTTGACCTCCTTCTTGGTTTTGTTTTTTTCTACATGCGGCTGTAATTCCAAATGATGTCATTCTGACGACCTGGAATTTCGTTCCTTTCGCAAGAAAACGCAAAAGTATAAACTCCTGTCTTGGAAAACTTAAAAGTTACAGCTTTACTTTGTACTGTTAAAAATGGCTGGTATTGGAGACTCCTTTGGCAAACATTAAATAAATATCTCCTTACAGAAAACTTCATGTCAACGAGAACAGGGTTTTTTTTTAAATCTGTTTAAAGCCTCGGTCACAACCGGCTGTACGTGCTCCTACAGCCGGTCTACGTGCAAGAAACGCATGGAGGGCGTGAGTGAAACGTGCTGATTTTTGAGCCGTAGACCGGCCGCAGAGGTTCTTTGTCGCCTCGGTCACAACTGGCCGTACGTGCTCCTACGGCCGGTCTACGTGCAAGAAACACACGGAGGGCACGCGTGAAATGCACGGAGGGCGCGCGTGTGACGTGCTGATTTTCGAGCCGTAGACTGGCCGCAGAGGTTCTTTGTCATGTCAAACAAACTCTACGGGTGCTTACATTTTTTTCAGGTTGCAAGACAAACTTACGGCCAACGTGCTTCTTTCTCCACGAGCAAAAAAAAAAACGCAGTGATTTGGGAAACGCCAAAAATTGCACGGCCAAAAAATCGTACGTCTGGTTGTGACCTAGGCTTGTCATGTCAAACAAACTCTACGGGCGCTTCCGTTTTTTTCAGGTTGCAAGACAAACTTACGGCCAACGTGCGTCTTTCTCCACGAACAACAACAAAAAAAAAAAACGCAGTAATTTGGGAAACGCCAAAAATCACACGGCCAAAAAATCGTACGTCTGGTTGTGACCTAGGCTTGTCATGTCAAACAAACTCTACGGGCGCTTCCGTTTTTTTCAGGTTGCAAGACAAACTTACGGCCAACGTGCGTCTTTCTCCACGAACAAAAAAAAAAAAACGCAGTAATTTGGGAAACGCCAAAAGTCACACGGCCAAAAAAATCGTACGTCTGGTTGTGACCTAGGCATGTTTGTTTGACCATGTCAAATAAACTCTACGGGCGCTTACGTTTCTTTCAGGTTGCAAGACAAACTTACGGCCAACGTGCGTCTTTCTCCATGAACAAAAAAACTGCAGTGATTTGGGAAACGCCAAAAATCACACGGCCAAAAAATCGTACGTCTGGTTGTGACCTAGGCATGTTTGTTTGACCATGTCAAACAAACTCTACGGGTGCTTACGTTTCTTTCAGGTTGCAAGACAAACTTACAGCCAACGTGCGTCTTTCTCCACGAACAAAAAAAAAAAAACGCAGTGATTTGGGAAACGCCAAAAAATCGTACGTCCAGTTGTGACCCAGGCTTAAATGAAGGATCTGTTGTTATTCCAGAAACAGGAATGTATCAGAACGAATGCATGAATAAAACCCTGTGATTTGAATTACAGCTTGAACTACAGTGCCGTCAAAGCTGCTAGTGTAGGAAATTAGACCACAGCGCTGCTGCATTCTTGATTAATTTTCTATCACAGCAGCTGTAGCTCGAATGACAGGTTTATATTACTGCACTCTTGCGGATTAAACGTAAAAAAAGTTATGAATAACCAGTTAAAGAGCACAATAACAAACCAGAACGTCAAGGACGTAGCAGCTCATCCGAACCAGCTGATCTTAACAATCCATTTGATTGCAGCGACGGAACTGAGATGCAATTATATTCCCCAAAAAATGTTTATACAGGGACTCAGGGTGTGGAAACTTTAGTGCTACTCTGACATGGTGGAGCCTGTAGTGCGAACAAGAAACAGTAACCAGAACATCAAGGGCGTAGAAGCTCATCTGGCCTGCAATCAAAACAACCATGACTCCCAAAACATCAAACAGAACTGAAACGTGATGATGTGAGAGAGGACCAACCTCCATGACAAATTATTCACAACAGGAAAAAATCAAAGGATTACATTTTGTTCCTCAAGGGAAGATTGACCCAGAACATCCATCAGAACTGAGTTCGCATGATAAATGAGAGAGGAGATACAATTCTAGTCAGAAGAAAATGCGTTAAGTCGACCCAGTGACTAATTTGTGAGCAAAAAATTGACAAAACGATGACCGAGTTTTGTGCAGAAGGTCGAGTTCTTTCAAATAAAACAATCAGAACTGAAATCCATTGAGGACTGAGGGAGGTTTAACTAAAAAGAAACTAAATCGTAAAATTGTTTACAACAGGAAAATCAACAAACAAAAAAACAACGAAGTTTTGTTCTTCAAGGGAAGATCGACCCAAAACATCGATCGGAACTGGAATCAGATGAGAAATCAGAGAGGAGATACAGTTCTAGTGAGAGACCTGGAAACTTTGTTAAAGGAGAACTGAAGGCATTTTTTTAAAGTTATCAAAATTCAATTTCTCATTTTATTAAATCTAGGAATGCATTTTTGATAGCTATTTTGTCGCTGCTATAGCAAGTTATGAGTGTTTGAAATATGCTCTGTAATATATCAGTCCATACGTCAAAGCAACGGCCGTAAACGAGATTCGTTGAGACCTGTGTGAGACATCGCAGGACGGAAGTAAAACGTACAGCGGAAATCAAAGTGACCAACATCTGCCAACGTCGTCAAAAGACGCGCGCCCTCTTTCGAATGCTGATGGAATCAAGACGGAAGTTTTTTGTTTGTTTTGATAGCAAATCAGGAAAGTTTGAAAAAAGTAGGTAGTAATCGTCGTTTTAACTCGTTTTTGTGCAACATTGGAAAACGTTTGGAAAACGGTTTTCAAAATGGCGGCACTGACACCTGGCTGACACGTCACGTTTTGAAGTCTCGCACAAGTCTCGTGAAGATCGCGCGGATAAGCGACGCCTACCGTGGACCAAACGAACTAAATTCAACACGGCTAAAAACCGAATATGCCGATAAGTATCATATTTAATTGCAATTAGTTGCCAATACCAGTCACGATATAAGGTTACTAAAACCGAAAACGTAATTGAATAAGATGTTAAAGGAACAGTCCACCGTACTTCCATAATGAAATATGTTCTTCTCTGAATTGAGACGAGCTGCTCCGTACCTCTCCGAGCTTTGCGCGACCTCCTAGTCAGTCAGACGTGCTGTCACTCCTGTTAGCAATGTAGCTAGGCTCGGCATGGCCAATGGTATTTTTTTGGGGCTGTAGTTAGATGCGACCAAACTCTTCCACGTTTTTCCTGTTTACATAGGTTTATATGACCAGTGACATGAAACAAAGTTCAGTTACACAAATTGAAACGTGGCGATTTTCTATGCTATGGAAAGTCCGCACTATAATGACAGGCGTATTAACACCTTCTGCGCGCCTGAGTGAAGGTATCAATGCGCTGCCGAAGCGCGCAGAAGGTGTTAGTACGCCTGTCATTATAGTGCGGACTTTCCATAGCATAGAAAATCGCTACGTTTCAATTTGTGTAACTGAACTTTGTTTCATGTCACTGGTCATATAAACAGGAAAAACGCGGAAGAGTTTGGTCGCATCTAACTACAGCCCCAAAAAATACCATTGGCCATGCTGAGCCTAACTACATTGCTAACAGGAGTGACAGCGCGTCTGACTGACTGGGAGGTCGCGCAAAGCTCGGAGAGGTATGGATCAGCTCGTCTCAATTCAGAGAAGAACATATTTCATTATGGAAGTACGGTGGACTGTTCCTTTAAGAAATAAAGCAAGTTTAAAAATTTCAGTTCTCTTTAATTTGGCTTAATTAGTAACTTGTTAGCAAAACAATGACCAAGTTTTGTGTGGAGTGACGAGTTTTTTTTTTCAAACAAAACAATCGGAACAGAAATCTGTGGAGAACTGACAGAAGAGATACGATTTAACTGAATTGTGGATGACGGATGCCATGCCATGGCAACAGCTCACAGCCTTATGGACAGATGAGCTAAACACTCTGTGGCGGCGAGGGATTGGTCGAGCTGTGAACGGCGGTGAGAAGTCAGGTTGAATGTGATGAGCTGCACCTGTGTCTAATTACTGGCTGTCTATTACCGTGTCTGTCTTTCAGATCACCAGTAATGAGAGAGAGAGAGAGAGAGAGAGAGAGAGAGAGAGACGTGTTCCCGAACGTGTGTGGTGTGTGTCGGTGTTTATAGGGAGTCACGGAAAAGTGAAAGCGTGCTGTAATAAAACGAACCTTGATCTGTCGCTCCTGTCTCCGAGTTCCTCGTTGCCCCAATATAAAGAATCATTACACACTCTTAATATCATATCATTACAGAAAAATAATCAACTCCGCGATCTTCCCCGTAGCTCCAAATTGCAGCAGGCTGCACGTACGACCCTGAAGGTTTTATTCCTTATTTAATCAACACCCTCTGACTAATCAGTGCTGTGGTAGCTCCAATCCCTCTGTGGATCAGTATTTAGGCTTTAGGCGCCCAATCAAAAAGTTTGAGAGTTTAAATCCCAGCACCACCAATCTAGCATTATTATAAAGCAGTAAATCAGGGAATGTCTTCCACATTAGTTGCTCAGATGATGTTAAACCACATTTCACTAGAAGAAGAAGCAACCTTTATTTGTCACATGCGCACTCAAGTGGGCAATGAGCGCACACACATACCCAGAGCAGTGAGCAGCTATGCTACAGCACCCGGGAGTTGGGTGCCTTACTTGTTAAAGGCACTTCAGCCCAAGGTCACCCTAGTTGCACGTCTTTGAACTGTGGTAGAAACCAGAAGAAACCCACGTACGGTAGACATGTTCTCCCCATGCAAACTCCACACAGAAAGGCCCCCGTCAGATACTGGGCTCGAACCCAGAACCTTCTTGGTATGAGGCAACAGTGCTAACCACTGCACCACCATGCCGCACTAATGTGTACGTTTAGTCTATCTACATTTAGTTAGTCTGTGGGGGGAAAACATCTCATCTCATTATCTCTAGCCGCTTTATCCTTCTACAGGGTCGCAGGCAAGCTGGAGCCTATCCCAGTTGACTACGGGCAAAAGGCGGGGTACACCCTGGACAAGTCACCAGGTCATCACAGGGCCGACACATAGACACAGACAACCATTCACACTCACATTCACACCTACGCTCAATTTAGAGTCACCAGTTAACCTAACCTGCATGTCTTTGGACTGTGGGGGAAACCGGAGCACCCGGAGGAAACCCACGCGGACACGGGGAGAACATGCAAACTCCGCACAGAAAGGCCCTCGCCGTCCACGGGGCCCGAACCCGGATCTTCTTGCTGTGAGGCGACAGCGCTAACCACTACACCACCGTGCCACCCCTGGGGGAAAACATCTTGTTCACAAATAGAGATCAAATCTAGGTGATGTCCCCTCACTGACGGGCTGCTTAAATCTGCAGTCTGGGCTAGAAAGAAATAAGCCCCTGCTTCACCCTGGCATACCATTTGGCATATTTTTGACAACCACTGGTGGTGCTTGGTTTGACAAAAAAAAAAAATCCTAAATGATCCACTTTAAGGCATTTATTATCTTTAAATCTGATTTGGACTGTGAGTTGGCCTAGTGGTTAGCGTGTCCACCTCTCGACTGAGAAATTGCGAGTTCTATTTGCGGTTGGATCATACCAAAGACCATCGTAAAAAAAAAAAAGTACCTACTACCGTCTGGCAAAGCATGCTGCAATACAGATGTGAGTGGGGAGTCAAACTCTCGTGGTTACCAGAGAACCAGCCCCACACTGCAACCCTAGCTGTATAGGCGATAGGCCGAGGGCTATGGAAGTGGAGATCGGCGCCGTCCAATGCACCTTAAGGGTCACAAGACTGCCTGGTAAGACCAGGTCCTGGCCCAGGAAGGGCTTTGAATCTGATTTGGATGTCAAAAAAGATGTTTCTTTTCTTGAAAGACAGGAGGCACTTAGTCCTACCAGGGTTCTTTATACCTGAACAATTTGTACTTTTCAGCAGCAGAAAGCTTTTTAAATAATTACAGCAGCTTGCTGTAAATCATACATAATCCTCATCTCTGTCCTCCAAGAGACTGTTTCAGTGATTCATTACCAGCTCTGCAACCAACATGGCACAATATATTTTATTTGGAATATTTAAAAAATAAATAAATAAATAGTGCACCAGAGGATGAAAAGCATGCATGGGGTAAAATCAATAGATCCAATAACGTATTCTAAAAGACGTTGTGGAAAAACATCAGACCTTCTGTGTTAAGTGTTCAGAAATGTGTGTCGCATGCATGTGTGAATGTGTTTTACTGGCAGTCAGTCACACGTTCAGTGTTCGGGAATTTACAGTTCAAGGAAGGTTGATTATGAATTAATGACTATGGTCATATTCCAAGAAAACCGGCTTACCTAATACAATCACTTTTCCCTACAAACCAAGCACCTGCTTCAATCACGGAAGGTGAGTGCTACACTCTCTGAAATTAAAGTACATTATTGTATCTTTAGGGGTACACTGGCTTATCACTGGACCAGTACCCTCTAAGGTACTTGTACCCTTTATATACTGCTCGGGAATATACACGTACCTTTTTGGCCCTAAAAAGGTACAAATAGTTACCTTGAAGATCAATAATGAGCCATAGGGGGTACATTAGTGTAGAATGTACCTCGGGGTACAAAATGGACTCCTACTATACCCTTATTTCTGACAGTGTAGAATGTGCTACAGTGGTGCTTGAAAGTTTGTGAACCCTTTAGAATTTTCTATATTTCTGCATAAATATGACCTAAAACATCATCAGATTTTCACACAAGTTCTATAAGTAGATAAAGAGAACCCAGTTAAACAAATGAGACACAAATATTATACTTGGTCATTTATTTATTGAGGAAAATGATCCAATATTACATATCTGTGAGTGGCAAAAGTATGTGAACCTTTGCTTTCAGTATCTGGTGTGACTCCCTTGTGCAGCAATAACTGCAACTAAACGTTTCTGGTAACTGTTGATCAGTCCTGCACACCGGCTTGGAGGAATTTCAGGCCCTGTCCACACAGCAACGGATTCAGGTGAATCTGATAAAATTGTTTATCGTTTCGGCCTGGCGTCCACACGGCATCAGCGTTTTGGGTGCCCCAAAACGAAATCTTTTGAGAACGGGTTCCAGAGTGGAAAAATCTGGCAATGGTGCCGTTGCAAAGTCGTCTGGATGAGTAGAACGGATTTGTTTACGATGATGTCACAACCACATGACTGTGAGTGCTTGGGTAGAAGTGTAACGAACTCGATGCGAGTTGTCAACAAATCCTATAACTTGGTTCATGAAACGCGCTTACAAAATATTTTCACTGTGAATATTTATTGTGTAATGGTGTAAAGTGACAGAGAGAGAGAGAGAGAGAATAGCCCTTAGGGCAGAGTCTTTAGTCCAAACACTGCGTAAGCAGTATAACCAAAACCGCGCACCGCCCGTGCGTTTTCCAAAAAACAAAAACAACCCCGCCAGCAAAAATAGGGAAAAAAAGGAGCGATCTCACCTCTTCAGATGTTGGTTTAAGTCCGACAATACATTCCTCAAAAAGGGCGTAGAAGAACAAAGTAATCCATCAACGTGTAGCATTCAATTTATTCCGGACCATTAAAGAATTCTGGAGGATATCAGAATGTTGGCGTACCGGCTTCCATCTACCCCCATTCATTCCTCTCTCTCTCCATCTACGCCCGTTCATTCCTCTTTCCGCGTCTCCATTCAAAAAACGAACACATGATTTAAAGGGACTATATCCATAGGATAGGGAGTGAGAAGGTGTGTGCGTGTGACAGTGACAGGGTGAGTGACAGGGAAGAACCTTATAGACTTCCTAGGCTCATGCTCACCCTGAATTTCTCTTAAAGTGAAGGCAGAAGAACATTCAGTGCCTGGCCAGGCTTTCTATGTATTAATTTACATAGACGTTTTAATATGAAATATAAATAAGTGTCTTAGACAATAGATACTATTTTACGCTACTGACTAATAATCAAAACTTTATGTGGCTAATGCTACAGAAGAAGGGGTTTATGCGCATGCGTCCTACTTCTATTGTTCTGGTGTCTCTGATGGGACCGTCTTACAGCGCACGTAGAGGTGTGGCATGTGTATTGCATCGTTTTCAGCAAGCATTGCGTTGCCATATGTACCTGATATTTTACTGATCCGTTGCCCATGTGGACGCGATATTTAAAAAAAAAAAAAAATCTCGTTGCCGTTGTCGTGTGGATGTGGCCTTAGCCCATTCCTCCGTACAGAACAGCTTCAACTCTGGGATGTTGATGGGTTTCCTCACATGAACCACGCACTTCAGGTTCTTCCACAACGTTTTGATTGGATTAAGGTCAGGACTTTGACTTGGCCATTCCAAAACATGAACTCTATCCTTCTTTAACCATTCTTTGGTAGAACGACTTGTGTGCTGAGGGTTGTTGTCTTGCTGCATGACCCGCCTTCTCTTGAGGTTCAGTTCATGGACAGATGTCCTGACATTTTCCTTTAGAATTGGCTGGTATAATTCAGAATTCATTGTTCCATCAATGATGGCAAGCCATCCTGGCCCAGATGCAGCAAAACAGGCCCAAACCATGATACTACCACCACCATGTTTCACAGATGGGATAAGGTTCTTATGCTGGAATGCAGTGTTTTCCTGTCTCCAAACATAATGCTTCTCATTTAAACCAAAAAGTTATATTTTGGTCTCATCTGTCCACAAAACAGTTTTCCAATAGCCTTCTGGCTTGTCCATGTGATCTTTAGCAAACTGCAGACAAGCAGCAATGTTCTTTTTAGAGAGCAGTGGCTTTCTCCTTGCAACCCTGCCATGCACACCATTGTTGTTCAGTGTTCTCCTGATGGTGGACTCATGAACATTAGCCAATGTGAGAGAGGCCTTCAGTTGCTTAGAAGTTACCCTGTGGTCGTTTGCGACCTCACCGACTATTACATGCCTTGCTCTTGGAGTGATCTTTGTTGGTCGACCACTCCTGGGGAGGGTAACAATGGTCTTAAATTTCCTCCATTTGTACACAATCTGTCTGACTGTGGATTGGTGGAGTCCAAACTCTTTAGAGATGGTTTTGTAACCTTTTCCAGCCTGATGAGCATCAACAATGCTTTTTCTGAGGTCGTCAGAAATCTCCTTTGTTCATGCCATGATACACTTCCACAAACATGTGTTGTGAAGATCAGACTTTGATAGATCCCTGTTCTTTAAATAAAACAGGGTGCCCACTCACACCTGATTGTCATCCCATTGATTGAAAACACCTGACTCTAATTTCACCTTCAAACTGCTAATCCTAGAGGTTCACATACTTTTGCCACTCACAGATATGTAATATTGGATCGTTTTTCTCAATAAATAAATGACCAAGTATAATATTTGTCTCATTTGTTTAACTGGGTTCTCTTTATCTACTTTTAGGACTTGTGTTTAAATCTGATGATGTCTTAGATCATATTTATGCAGAAATATAGAACATTCTAAAGGGTTCACAAACTTTCAAGCACCACTGTACCTCTAACACAGATGAATCCACTTCATCTTTTCAAAACTGCTGCTCATGCTAAATCAATCAAAGTGCAGCAGAACACTTACAGGTGCGCCATCTACCCTCTTCCACATACATTAGCTCACAAACGCAAAAGGGGAAACAGTAACACTGTTCGTCCCACCCAGACAGTTTCACTTTACGTACTCCTGGTCATGGATGGCTGTAGGCATAGGCGGTTTTAAACGGGGGCCAGGGGGGGCCAGTGCCCCTGTAAAATTGCTCCTGGCCCCTGTTGTGGCCCCTGTGCTGAACAGGTAACAAAATTTATTAATTTTGACGTGCGCTGGCTCAAAGATCGGAACTGACATGACGGAGTGTTCTACACGGACTCCTTAAAGCGCTACACGCACACTGTTACCTGCAGCAGAAAGACCCGCAGCAGCGCGAATTGCACTGTAAAAAAAATATTTGTTGTTTTAACTTAAAAAAGTTAGTGCAAGGGCTGCCTTAAAATTTTGAGTTCACTGGAATTCACATAGTAAGTTAAATTGTTGTGAACTTACTATATTAATTTTCAGTGAACTCAAAATTTTAAGGCAGCCCTTAAGGCAACCCTTGCACTAACTTTTTTAAGTTAAAACAACAAATATTTTTTTTACAGTGTGTAAACTTCGGACGTGAGAGATTGCAGCCCTGCAAGGACTAGGCTACTGCAAAGAGGCGAAGGTAAGGAAAATTATTCAATTTCGTAACGTCAGTGTTTGCACATATCCGTGTTTTACTGTTGTTGTTCACTACAATAATAAATCCGTTTTATTGCGCTTTCTTAAAAGTGCGTTGCACAGCAATAAGTAGCCTAACTTAATATTTTTGGGAAATGGGTAAAATAACCGACAGTGTTTAACCTTCTTGTAAAACTTGAATGGCCTTTTGATATGTAGAGGCTACATTCCTCTCCGTTTACTTTTTAGTACAGACCTACTGTAGGCTATCATCATGGAAAGAAGCAAGAAGGAGATTATGTCCTTTTTTGTCCCTGTTGGCAAAAAGCAACATAGAGAGAGTAAGGAAGATGAAGATTATGAAAGAGGAGAGAGAGCCAGAGGTGGAGAGAGAGCCAGAGGTGGTGGTTGGAGAGGTGGAAAGTGAGGCATCTGAAAGGCAATCTGAGAGTGAGGATGAAGACATTCAGGATCAGATTGAGGGACAGAATGAGGGACAACCCAACAAGTCATTGGGACAACCAGATTCACCATGCATATCAAGTACAGCACCATCAGGTTTGTGATGTTGAATAAATGTATGTGTGTGAGCAGTGTCGACCTACAATTCATATAGCCTACCCTGAAAGTGTGAAGTCTGAATAATAATTAATAAATCTCATCATCTCTAGCCGCTTTATCCTTCTACAGGGTCGCAGGCAAGCTGGAGCCTATCCCAGCTGACTACGGGCGAAAGGCGGGGTACACCCTGGACAAGTCGCCAGGTCATCACAGGGCTGACACATAGACACAGACAACCATTCACACTCACATTCACACCTACGCTCAATTTAGAGTCACCAGTTAACCTAACCTGCATGTCTTTGGACTGTGGGGGAAACCGGAGCACCCAGAGGAAACCCACGCGAACACGGAGAGAACATGCAAACTCCACACAGAAAGGCCCTCGCCGGCCCCGGGGCTCGAACCCAGGACCTTCATGCTGTGAGGCGACAGCGCTAACCACTACACCACCGTGCCGCCAATTAATAAATATAAAATACAAATAATAGATATAATAATAAATGAATAATGATAAATAAATGTTGTTCTCAGTTGCACTCTCATATTTACTGTATTCACCTTTCTCCAGATATCAGCAAGTGCTTGGACAACACTCCAGTGCAGCCACGTCTGAAGAAAAGGTTCATTGTATGCAAAAATAGAAATCTTATTTTACAAAAAAGAGAAACATGGTTTTAAGATTTACTGAGCACAATTTATTTTGTGTTTAGGCTATTGAGACAGAATGTTTATCTCATTGTATTTATGCTCAATGTATTTTGTTTTGGTTTTAAATAAACTAAACAAAACATTTTGAACGCTTAAATATTGCCATGTTTGCCCATATGTGCCCCCCTGAAAAAACACTGGCCCCACCTCGGCCCCCCTAGTAATTTTGGTCTAGAACCGCCACTGGCTGTAGGATCATCGAATGCTTTTCTTTTGCACCACTCAAAAGCCTTGATAAGGATATTGACATGATTGGAGATAAACAAAGGAACAAACACATTAGCTAACGTAGTCCAGCACTCAAATGAAAGCTTCAGTGTGCATACCTGGAAACCTACTTATCTATAGGCTTAGGAAATGGTAGCTCATATAAATAAGCCCTAAAAAGTGGCAAGTTTTTTATCTTATGGAAAAAAATAGGTACCCTGTGTGTACATTGACAGCGAGCTAAACTTTGACAGTCACATGAAAGCAATCACTAAATCGGCATTCTATCACCTAAAAAACATTTCCAAACTAAGAGGACTTGTGTCAAAAAATGATCTGGAAAAACCGATACATGCCTTCATCTCTAGTAGGGTTGATTACTGCAATGGCCTTTTCACAGGCCTGCCAAAAAAGACCATCAAACGACTTCAGCTGGTTCAAAATGCAGCGGCGAGGGTTCTCACACCAACAAAAAGAACAGAGCACATTACTCCAATTCTAAGGTCCCTTCACTTCCCTTCCAGTAAGCTACAGAATTGACTTTAAAGCATTGCTGCTGGTGTACAAATCTCTAAATGGTACAGGCAGGGCCGCTGACAGCTTTGGCTGGGCCCGGGACAAAATGCTCTCAATGGGCCCCCTCCCGGGCCAACCAACACACACACCCACCCACCTCTCTTATCCCAGTCTCTACTCACTCCAACCCTTAAATGACAGGTATTCAAAAAGGTATTCCTAAACTCGTGGATAGTCTACTATAATCACGTGATTGGGGTGCTCTTGAAGGAGCAGCGATGGACAGGGGATTTCGGGCAGGGCTGGGGGCGAACATAGTATACTGTGCGTGCGTACTGTCCAGTGTGAAAAGCAGAGAAGAAGACACCGCTCGAGAAACGGCGGGATATGATTGTGGGCTAATGTGAATATTCTTAGCTTCAATCAGATATATGAAACACAATGTTATTAAGCCGTTGTGGTTATGAAATGATTCAATGCCCTGTGCGTTTGATATGGTGTTCAGTGTGACTTGCTCTCCCCTCGTTTGTAAGATGAATTGCGTGCTGCGCGTGCCTTGGTTGGGGTTACTTTACGGGGCTGGAAAAAGTTGGCTGTGTCTTACCTGGCTCAGCTGCCCCACTGCCTTTGCTAGTACCTGCTGCATCATCTGAATCTTTTTTAAAATATTTATGCAGTGAGCCCCTGAGTCTCTTGGTTTCTTCCTCTCTTTTTCTCTTTTCTTTTCTGTGCTCCTGACTTGTGCATGTTGGCAAATGGCACGCACGCTGATTGTCGAAGCGCTATGATCGAACGATGTCGTTTTTTTCCCCTTAATCAAAGAGTCAGACCAAACCATTTTTGCATTGGGGTGGTAGGGGGTTCTTGACGCCTTTTTCAAAGACAATAAAGGCAAAAGATCTAGAAATCATTTATTGAATGCAATTATAGCACATTTCTCCCCCAAATCAACACATTTTGAAATGAAATAAAATAATTTAATCGCAACTTCATGAGAGCCCAGTTCTGGGCCCTCCCCATTCCTGGGCCTGGGACAACATACCCATTTGTCCCCCCCTGTCGGCGGGCCTGGGTACAGGGCCCAATTACCTCTCTGATATGTTGCAGCGGCCTAACCCAATCAGATCTACCAGATCGCAGCAGCAAAATTTACTGGTAAAACCTGTTGTTAAAACAAAGTGTGGTGAAGCAGCTTTTAGCTCCTATGCAGTACAGCTATGGAACCAACTCGCAGAGGACATCAAAAATGCTCCTGCTGTTGGCAGCTTCAAATCTAGACTAAAGACCAAGCTGTTCTCAGATGCTTTCCGCTAACTGATTAATATCGTCATCTTTACATGTTTTAAACTTTACTTAAAGGACCCATGGCATGGTGGTTTGTTGATGCTTTAAACGGGCTCGTGGAGGTTTCCGGATGTTATATCCGCAGCCTTTCTCGAAATGAACCCTCGGCACGTAAATATAGCCTCCTGGGAGAAACCCCCATTTCAGCGCTTTTCCCAGTGCGTCGTTTTGCTAATGAGAAGCATGGAGGCGGGGAAGGGTAGAGGGTGGGGGCGGGCCATGGGGGGAGGGGCTTGACCAAGCTGCGCACACACATACTCGCTGCTATCAGCGCCTGTAGCCACGCTGCTAAGACAAAACCCCGTTCTCCCTCGGACTCCTTTCGTAAACTCAACGTGACACAGAGAGTGAGAGTGTTCGGAGTGGTAGTTTACGAACGTATAATACCCTAGGCTTGAACACGCACTCCATAACCAAAGAGGATAGAAGCAGCAACTACAGCAACATACAGTAGCGCTTATCCAACAGAAGACATGCATTGCGGAGCAATAGTCAAACATAAGCTCATAAGTTACAGTCAATTTCCAGACTAAACTCAGTTTAACAGAGCATGCTGCATGCTCTTTAGTTTTGTAGCGCAGATTACCTGGCTAACTGCAGGAAGCGGTTAGCTGCACAGCTAATGTAGCCATTGCTAGGCTAACGCACCGATTTTAAAACACGGCAAAACGACCAGTTATACACTTACTTGTTCGGTGTTTGTTGCTGATGCGGCAGGGATGCTTGGTACGGACCCAGGCTTCAGTGACCAGTTGATGCGCAAAACCTGCCCTGTACTGTCCCAAGTTGTGGAAACATTCCTCAGGAAAATGCTTCCGACAAACATACACCGTCTTAGGTAGACTCGACGGCGTATTATTGAAGTAAATAAAATTAAGCCACTGCGTCTTCAGGGGCTCTCCCGTCGGCAGGAAAAACAGACTCTTTTCTGTGTTGTCACATCCATGTACAGCGCAATTTCCATGTTTCGCTCGCTTAGGTGATGCCATGTTGTTGTGTCCTCTATGGTCTCCTCACTACAACTGGGCGGGGCAATCCATACAGTGGGTGGGAATCCAGAGGGGGGCGTGGGGATCATCTCCCTTGCTGACGTAGCAAAGGGAAGAGCTTATCAACGCGCCGTTTTGACGCTCCATTCTCAAATGTTGGGCATAGTTTGGTTTACACATTATGAAATTTCTAGCCACTGGGGTGACTTAAGAAGGTCAGAGGAACTCATTTTAACGTTAAAAAACCTCAGAAAGTGAAAATTTCATGCCATGGGACCTTTAACTTTTACAGTCTCTACATGTTTTAAACTTTACTTAACTTTTATTCTATTTTATTCTGCTGTTTATTTACTGAACTTTTACTTCATTTTATTATTGTATTTCTACTATTGTTTAATTATTATTTTTTCTCTCTTCTTCCTCCTTTATGTAATTTTATTTTCTATTGCTTACTGTTTTGCTTTTACCTCTGTAAAGCACATTGAACTGCCACTGTGTATGAAATGTGCTATATAAATAAACTTGCCTTGCCTTACATGTGGCTACTGCTTATAAATAAAATAGTTTTCTGATCCCATGTCCATACAGCAAATATAGCATGTATACATGTTATTAATTATACTCCCCTCATCTCTTGCAAGCGTCACCAAGCTGTGAGCAGCATCAGGGCTTGGAGTATTTGTTGCCAATTTCGTTTACTGTGTTTCGTTCAAAATACAGTGCTGTGAACTATATTTTTCAAAATGGTAAGAAAGCACTTGTTCGTGAATTGTCTTCGAAGCATTATTTAGTACTAATGAGCACATTTTGTTTCACAAGTGTAGTGTAAAGACTCTAAAAATTAAAAAAATAAATTAAGGCGATTTGCAGAAGTTTCTCCAATTAAACTTTTTCACAAAGGAGCCGATTTACTCCCACATGGGACATTTGTAATTGCAAACCGAACCGATCGCTCAAAAGATTCCAACGTCGTCTTCGCTGCCTTCTCGAGTTTTTTGTTGAATGGCTGGAATTCTTGGCGTAAATATCTGCCAAAAAGCTAAAAAAAAAAACCTCCTTAGAAAATCTTTCCTTTGACCTTTCAGAAGGACCAAACAAAAGCTGTGATAAAACAGAAAAGTAAATTTTCTTAAAATAAACACCACTTAGTCGATATCGAATCAGTAGCCTCGGCGAACCACGAGGTGAATTTCGTTCATCTTTTTATCTGCCGATTATCTTCCGATACTACAAAGTTATAACGAGGTCTCTTTTATTTTGGTTCTGATTGGTTCCAAAGTTTATCAAGAAGTAGAACGGGTAATAGAACTTGATCAGGATAAGTGCTGATTGGTTATGAAGTTGCATTATTGTTACTCATTCTTACAACACGATGACAGTGACTCCGCCTCTCATTCTTGTGTACCTTTGATAACGCGAGATCAACTGTTCGTATCGTGAGGTCATGAGTCGCCATTCTAGCGACTGTAATGCTTATTCGTATGCGCAGTGCACAATCGTTCCACTCATTCTTACAACACGATGACATAGTGGCTCCGCCTCTGTGAAGCAGTAGCCACAAAAAGAGCGAGTACTTGACTTCCAAAGGTGAGGAAAAGAGTGAATCAGGTTCATGTATTAGCACTAGGGTGGTCCCGAAATGTATGGGAAAATTTTTTTTTACCAATACATTCCGACCATCCTACCATTTTTTTTACATAGGCTAAAAGAAGGCAACAACCAAAATTTCAGAAAAAAATTGTTTAATATTTAGAGGTGCCACACGAGGTTGCAAATCGGGTTAAGCCATTAACATTAGTTGGTGCGTAGACTGTTGCAGAGAAGATCTCAAACCCCCAAAAAGTCACAGTTCGAGAGGGAATACGCCACTTCGATGAAAAAGAAGAGGCAGGAAGAGTTTATAGACTGATAGAAGGTTAACTTTCATGCACTAAGGGGTTCTTAAACAATGAGCACTGATCGTAATATGCTGACGAAGTTGTGAATGTTTTTCTTTCCATGTTTTTCAGATGGCTAGCAACAGTAATACAAGTAGTACCGGTGGTGCAAAGCACAAAACCAGAAAGGACAATTATGTTTGGTTAATTGGTCCCACTTCCAAGGAACTGTCTGGGAGAAAGCTTCCTTCTGCTAGGGAAGTCCTTAGTGTGTTCTTTTATCTCCACAAGATACCATAATACCGAAGGGTTTAGAAAATCACAGACAAGTAATAGCTATTGTTACTTTGAACACAGGAAGTTATATTACTGTATTGTTTGTATTAATATGAAACAGTTAATAAGCCAGGGGCGGCACGGTGGTGTAGTGGTTAGTACGGTCGCCTCACAGCAAGAAGGTCCGGGTTCGAGCCCCGTGGCCGGCGAGGGCCTTTCTGTGCGGTGTTTGCATGTTCTCCCTGTGTCCGCGTGGGTTTCCTCCAGGTGCTCCGGTTTCCCCCACAGTCCAAAGACATGCAGGTTAGGTTAGCTGGTGACTCTAAATTGACCGTAGGTGTGAATGTGAGTGTGAATGGTTGCACGGGCGCAGATAGAGGGGGGACGGGGGGGATTCGTCCCACCCAGATTTAAATTCACCTCATTCGGTCCCCCCCACTTATAGGGAGGAAAAAACGTCTATGCTGTCTTTCTTTGCATAAGGCAAACCTCACAGAAAACTCAAAAGACTAATTACCATTCGGTTTATTGAGGTGCACAGCAGTACATACATAGTTGCAACTGCGCAGACTGCACAGGTTGCGAGCTCGAGCTTGGTTGCTATGGTTACCCACAACAAGTTTGACAGGCATATCGGGGACAGCTCCTCCTAGTTCAGGACCCCAACACAGCATGATGAAGGGTGCCAAAAGGCAGAAAACGATTGCATCGTTTTTTCAAAAAAAAAAAAACGACTGTAAGTAAACTGTGCCTTACTTTATCATATCACCTTGCAATTTTTTGATAGTCTGTTCAAAGTAATGTCATAGTGAAAGTAAAATCGTACGGAGTAGAGATGCCTTTCTGGTAGCCTCCTTCTTTCGGTGGTAGCCTGTAGATACAGTGCTCAGAAGGCAGTTTTAATGTTTAATCTGGCGTTCCCTGACATAATTTCAGCGAGCATATTGTTTCATAAGGAAACTTTGCGAAGAGTTGTTGACTGACTGCCGCTCACGCAACACACAGGCATAGTTAGAAAGTCAGGATGCACTGGTTTACACTTTACACACACACACGTAGCCCAGCCTCTCGCTATGTTTAACAGTTGGAACTTAGCGGTTTTAAAACTAGTTTTGCAGTTTTGCAATTTCTGTGCGTGATGATAATGTGTAAACTTTGGATTTCCATAGGCTATGTTAAAATGTTATCATTGTCCTGGCCTGCAGGTAGTTCCTGGTGATGGCAGTGAGGGAGGTGAAATAACATGTATACACACTACCGTTCAAAAGTTTGGGGTCACCCAGACAATTTTGTGCTTTCCATGAAAAGTCACACTTTTATTGACCACCATAAGTTGTAAAATGAATAGAAAATATAGTCAAGACATTTTTCTGGCAATTTTGAGCATTTAATCGACCCCACAAATGTGATGCTCCAGAAACTCAATCTGCTCAAAGGAAGGTCAGTTTTATAGCTTCTCTAAAGAGCTCAACTGTTTTCAGCTGTGCTAACATGATTGTACAAGGGTTTTCTAATCATCCATTAGCCTTCTGAGGCAATGAGCAAACACATTGTACCATTAGAACACTGGAGTGAGAGTTGCTGGAAATGGGCCTCTATACACCTATGGAGATATTGCACCAAAAACCAGACATTTGCAGCTAGAATAGTCATTTACCACATTAGCAATGTATAGAGTGGATTTCTGATTAGTTTAAAGTGATCTTCATTGAAAAGAACAGTGCTTTTCTTTCAAAAATAAGGACATTTCAAAGTGACCCCAAACTTTTGAACGGTAGTGTGTGTGTGTGTGTATATATATATATATATATATATATATATATATATATATATATATATACACACACACAGACACATTATATATATATATATATATATATATATATATATATATATATATATATATATATATATATATATACACACACAAAATGGAATCATTTGCTGACAGCTCAGTCCCCCCCAGTTCAAAATTCCTATCTGCGCCCCTGAATGGTTGTCTGTGTCTATGTGTCAGCCCTGTGATGACCTGGCGACTTGTCCAGGGTGTACCCCGCCTTTCGCCCGTAGTCAGCTGGGATAGGCTCCAGCTTGCCTGCAACCCTGTAGAACAGGATAAAGCGGCTAGAGATAATGAGATGAGATGAGTTAATAAGCCACATTATTTTATATTGTGTCTTGAGTGAAAACTTTAATGGCTTTGTGGCACCTCTAAACATTGTTCAATCTTAACCAAATTTTGCACAATAACTTCTTTTAGGCAATGTTAAAACAAAAAAAAAAAAAAAAAAAGGTAAGGTGGTCGTAACAAAATCCTAAAAAAAAAATTTGGGGACCACCCTAATTAGCAGTGATCTGCGGTATTCACTGATGGGTGGTCATGATATTGAACTGGATGCCTACAAAAAAAAAAAAAATCTCCCACCTGTCTATAACTGTAAATCTTTGGTTTGGTTCATTTTCCTGCATAATTAAACAAACCAAAAAGTACACATCATCAAAACCACCCAAGCCCAGACAGCATGGAACCGTGTTCAATATTGTAAATAAAAGTGACTACATTTTAAACATTGGTGTTTGTTGGCTTGCTTTCTTTTTTCCTTTGAGTCCAAATCACCAGAGAGCAACGCAATTCAGTGAAACTCTGGCTCAGTGGGAGCATCGTGATCGATTTTATCGGCTCACACCAACACCAAAATGCATGTTTGCTTCGGGTCGATTTTCAGGATTGAACTGCTTTCTCGCTGCAGTCAAAAATCCCAGCACACTCGCTGAACATTTCTGATTGCCTTCTTTTTTATTTCAGTGTTTCTATGATGCCATTATGCTGTGTCTCTTCCAAACAGCAACCATCTCTTTTGCTAAAACCCACCAAAAAAAAAAATTCTACAATGCCATTTGTATTTATTGCTCCTTCTTAATCACTGCTAACACGAGGTTCTATAGACTTCATATTACTGTGTATTTATACTTATGACTTTTAGTAGGTTTTAGCTCTATAAAGTAAAAATAATCCACATTAAGCTGTCGATATCGCACCATGAGGTTTTTGTGTATGGATCATTTTTTGTTGAAAGTGGCAGCTCAGTGGTTGACGCTCTGGGCTATAGATTAGAAGGTTGCAAGTTCAAATCCCAGCACTGCCGCAGCTGGGTCCTAAGGCGATATGCTTTAATGTTCAACTGCTCGGTTGCATCCTCTCAATTGTAAGTCGCTTTAGATAAAAGCATGGAGCAGATGAGCTCAACCCTGCTGGCTTGTTTATACCAGTCAGGCCTGGTGGTGTTCCGTCCAGATTTATTCAGTGAAAAGCCAAATGTCGTTTAATGCCATAAAGCTCATTATGGGCTCATAGATTTCAGAATAATAAAAATAACCTAATACCATTGTTTAAAAACAACAGCTCAATAATAAATGTGTTAGGGTTTTGCTGGGATTCGAACCTAGTTCACTGGTGTGATAATCCAGCAAACCCCCACTAGGCCACCAGGGGGATGACTCAAATGCAGAGGTGTGAGTAGAAAAAGTGTCAAAAGGTTTATTTACAATATTTACACACAAAAAATCCAAAAAGTATAATCTAAAACGCTCAGAAGATATAAGGGGAAAAAATAAAAAATCCAAAAGTTCAAAGTCAATACAAAAGCCAATAACCAGAAAAGAAGGGGTAAAAATCCAAACGCTCAGAAGATCCAAAAAGTCAAAAACAAAATCCACAAAGTCCAAAAGAAAGCAAAAATACAAAGAACACAAGGACATAGACGAGGAAATCGGAACGGAGGTAACTGGAGCTAAACATAACAGCACAAAGACTCCGTGACAACAGGACTGAACTCGGGGGTATAAATACACAAACTAAAATAGGACACCGGTGACACTAATGAGGACTAGGTGGGACACAAGACACATGGAAAACAACAAACATAAAACACAGAAACAGTGGCGGCCTCTAGAGGCCAAAACAAACATGACAAGAAAAGGAAATAACAGCGGCCTCTAGAGGCCAAAACAGTCCCAGTCCTAACAAAATGGCCATAATGATGGCTAAACATGATGCTCTTATATGACATTAAACTAAATAGAAAGCAGATATTACCGTACAATATTCTAAACACTGATAGAGTTACACTTTTTTTTTCTTTTCATAATTCAAGCCTCATACGCTAATGTGTTTTCATTCAGACCCACTTGGGTTTCAATAATGCTGACGAACCACTAGAGCAGATAAAAACCACCCACGAGATGGAACAAAACGCCTTTTGTGTCCCGTCACAACTGTGTCATATGAGAGAACTTTAATATTATTCTCATGTCAGCAGTTTAATTACGCTCATTCACCCTTTATCTGAAAAGCTGAGACATTCGCACAGCCTACGCAAGAAGGCATGGTATAAGAGGATGGTGTTCAGGATAATAGCAGGTGCTGATGGGTCACCATCACGATTAAGAGGGAGGACGACCCTGGACACACCATTATGCAAAACATTTCAGAGCAGAGAGATATCGGCATTTTGTTCGCAGCAAGCGTCCAGAGTAAAAGGCTATGATTTTCTGTTTTTATATGGAGACGTAATGTCAATACGGATCTGACAGTGGATTAGATGAGGTGATGCACTCGGGTAGGTCAATAACAGCACTGCTGTGATCATGGTGGCAGAAGGAGAAACTGCTTCGGGTTTTTAGAGAACACACTGACATGTTATGATCGTCCTTGGTCGGATAAAGAGCATCAACAAAACTTCAACTGAACAAATTAAAAATGAAATACGCCAGGAATAAATGATACGACATGAGTGTGAAGTAACTAATACTACACTAATGCTAAATAAATAATACTAGTACAATAGCAATAATAGTACGCATAATGAACAAAATGTAATTTCCACTAGTAATACATTAGTAACAGCACATTACTGATAAATGTGTAATAGAGCGCAATTAATAAACATCGTAACATCAGTAATACACCAGTAACATCAGTAACAGTGCATTGTTGATAAGTATTAGTACAACCCCGATTCCAAAAAAGTTGGGACAAAGTACAAATTGTACATAAAAACGGAATGCAATGATGTGGAAGTTTCAAAATTCCATATTTTATTCAGAATAGAACATAGATGACATATCAAATGTTTAAACTGAGAAAATGTATCATTTAAAGAGAAAAATTAGGTGATTTTAAATTTCATGACAACAACACATCTCAAAAAAGTTGGGACAAGGCCATGTTTCCCACTGTGAGACATCCCCTTTTCTCTTTACAACAGTCTGTAAACGTCTGGGGACTGAGGAGACAAGTTGCTCAAGTTTAGGGATAGGAATGTTAACCCATTCTTGTCTAATGTAGGATTCTAGTTGCTCAACTGTCTTAGGTCTTTTTTGTCGTATCTTCCGTTTTATGATGCGCCAAATGTTTTCTATGGGTGAAAGATCTGGACTGCAGGCTGGCCAGTTCAGTACCCGGACCCTTCTTCTACGCAGCCATGATGCTGTAATTGATGCAGTATGTGGTTTGGCATTGTCATGTTGGAAAATGCAAGGTCTTCCCTGAAAGAGACGTCGTCTGGATGGGAGCATATGTTGCTCTAGAACCTGGATATACCTTTCAGCATTGATGGGGTCTTTCCAGATGTGTAAGCTGTCCATGCCACACGCACTAATGCAACCCCATACCATCAGAGATGCAGGCTTCTGAACTGAGCGCTGATAACAACTCAGGTCGTCCTTCTCCTCTTTAGTCCGAATGACACGGCGTCCCTGATTTCCATAAAGAACTTCAAATTTTGATTCGTCTGACCACAGAACAGTTTTCCACTTTGCCACAGTCCATTTTAAATGAGCCTTGGCCCAGAGAAGACGTCTGCGCTTCTGGATCATGTTTAGATACGGCTTCTTCTTTGAACTATAGAGTTTTAGCTGGCAACGGCGGATGGCACGGTGAATTGTGTTCACAGATAATGTTCTCTGGAAATATTCCTGAGCCCATTTTGTGATTTCCAATACAGAAGCATGCCTGTATGTGATGCAGTGCCATCTAAGGGCCCGAAGATCACGGGCAACCAGTATGGTTTTCCGGCCTTGATCCTTATGCACAGAGATTCTTCCAGATTCTCTGAATCTTTTGATGATATTATGCACTGTAGATGATGATATGTTCAAACTCTTTGCAATTTTACACTGTCGAACTCTTTTCTGATATTGCTCCACTATTTGTCGGCGCAGAATTAGGGGGATTGGTGATCCTCTTCCCATCTTTACTTCTGAGAGCCGCTGCCACTCCAAGATGCTCTTTTTATACCCAGTCATGTTAATGACCTATTGCGAATTGACCTAATGAGTTGCAATTTGGTCCTCCAGCTGTTCCTTTTTTGTACCTTTAACTTTTCCAGCCTCTTAT
The DNA here is from genome assembly GCF_027579695.1 of Neoarius graeffei. Classification (NCBI taxonomy): domain Eukaryota; kingdom Metazoa; phylum Chordata; class Actinopteri; order Siluriformes; family Ariidae; genus Neoarius; species Neoarius graeffei. The sequence goes on along the minus strand of NC_083579.1, from coordinate 8,865,480 downwards.
TGCCCCTGTCCCAACTTTTTTGAGATGTGTTGCTGTCATGAAATTTCAAAATGCCTCACTTTCGACATTTGATATGTTGTCTATGTTCTATTGTGAATACAATATCAGTTTTTGAGATTTGTTAATTATTGCATTCTGTTTTTATTTACAGTTTGCACTTTGTCCCAACTTTTTTTGGAATCGGGGATGTACACTAGTAATGCATTAGTAATAATACAGAAATAGTATGTGAGTAATAATGCACCCATAATAAGTATTTATGCACCAGTAGTACATTAGTAATAGTTCATAATTATTGATAATTAGTAGTGCACTAGTAACAAGGAGGTAACAGTACACTAGAAATACTAATGGTAATAATGGTACAGTAATACATGAGTAAAAATACACCAGTAATAAGTAATTGTACCCCAGTAGAGCATTAGTAATGGTTAATTATTGATAAGCAACAGTGCACTAGTAATTAGTAGTAGTCGACTAGTAATAAGCAACAGTGCACTAGTAATAAATTAAAAGTCATGAGTAAAGATTCACCAGCAATAAGTAATTGTACCCAGTAGTGCATTAGTAATAGTTATTGATAAGCAACAGTGCACTAGTAGTAGTAGTAGACTAGTAATAAATAGTGCACTAGTAATAATAATAATAATTAAAGCCGCAAGCGGCCTCGACGGGCCCTCGCGCCAGCGGCCAAGGGGGGCGGGGGCATGCGTCCCCGCGAAATACCTTCCACAGCTTCTTCGGCAAGAGACATAACTCCCACAATGGCGACAAACGACAGAAATGGAAACATGGCAACAATAGGGTCTCGCACTGAACGGTGCTCAGGGGCCGCTCTAGAGGCCCTGAGGCCGGCCTGGATCTGGGCTTCTGGTTCTCAGTAGCGGTGGCAGTCTAAGAAAAAGGAGCAAAATTCCGTGCGTTGTCGACCATGGCAAGCGCCCCAATAAGGGTCTTGTAAAGAGTTTGCTTGCCAAGTTTGACAAATCAGAAGCTGCAATATCATTTTTGCCATAACCAGCACCCCCAGGGGCGAAAGTGCACAAAATTTGGCGTACATGTCAGGTGAGCTATGAAGAGTTTGCGTATGAAGTTTGATGACAATTGAGTAAATAGAAGATGAGATATAGACTTTTGAAGAATAAATTTTTTGGTTTTTCCCATGACAGTAGGTGGCGCTATGCTGTACATGAGTGATTATGAGTTGGAAAAATAAGTGTCTACAACAGCAACGTACTTTCACAAGGTAGTGGTGTGAAGGAAAAGCATTATGGAATTATTTACCAAAAACCCGTTTTGGAGCAATTGCGTCGGCCAAAAACAGCGCCCCCCATGGACGAAAATTCCCAAAACGTGGCATACATGACATGGGAGGTAGGAAGAGGGTGGCCGTGAAGTTTGACCAAATTTGAGGAAAGATTGGATTCTTTGCCCAAAAATAGCGCCCCCAGTGGCGAAAGTGCACAAAGTTTGGCGTAAATGTCAGGTGAGCTATGAAGACTTTGCATATGAAGTTTGATGACAATTGAGTAAATAGAAGATGAGATATTGATTTTTGAAGAATAAATTTTATGGTTTTTCCCATGTCAGTAGGTGGCGCTATGCTGTACATGAGCGATGATGAGTTGGAAAAATAAGTGTCTACAACAGCAACGTACTATCACAAGGTAGTGGTGTGAAGGAAAAGCATTCAGGAATTATTTACCAAAAACCCGTTTTGGAGCAATTGCGTCGGCCAAAAAGAGCGCCCCCCAGGGACGAAAATTTCCAAAACGTGGTAGACATGACATGGGAGGTAGTAAGAGGGTGGCCGTGAAGTTTGACCAAATTTGAGGAAAGATTGGAATTTTTGCCCAAAAATAGCGCCCCCAGTGGCGAAATATCACAGAAATTGGGTAACATGTCAGAAGCCCAATGAGTGACTAGCGTGTGAAGTATGAGCAGTTTTGAGCAATCAGAAGATTTGTTATGAATTTTTAAGCATGTAAAATTTTGCATCGAAAATTGATTGACGTATAACTTCTGAACGGTTAATCCTACGTGAAACGTATTTAGTAACTTTTGTCAGCCATGTCTGTAGATGATGTGTATCAATTTTGGTGACATTCCTATGAACGGTCTAGGAGGAGTTGCGGCGTCTTCGTGGCCATGCATTTCGCACAAAAGTGAAATTACCTCACTTCCTGTTGGGCGTGGCTAATGCATTGGCATTACATTTTTGTCCGGCTTAGTGAGATACATATGCGTACCAAATGGCAAGCCACTACCACAAACTACATGGCACCCAGGCACCTTAATGCGGGAGGCCAAAATCACAACGACTTAGGGGGCGCTATAGAGGCCCTGAGCCCCGGCCAAGTTTGGGCTTCTGGTTCTGAGTAGCGGTGGCAATTCTCGGAACTGGTGCCAAATTTCGTGCGTTTTCGCCCATGGCAAGCGCCCCGAAAATGGCCCAACAGCGGAGAAAAATAAAGAAGAAGAAGAAGACGGAAGAAGAAGAAGAAGAAGAATAGTGAACTCTTACAAGAACAATAGGGCCTTCGCCCATATGGCTCGGGCCCTAATAATAAATGTCATACGAGTAAAAATACACCAGTAATAAGTAATTGTACCCCAGTAGTGCATTGTTATTGATACAGTGCACTAGTAACATAAGTAATGGTAGTACACTAGTAATAAGGAGGTAATAGTATACTAGTAATAAATTATAGTCGTAGGTAAAAATTCACCAGTAATAATTGTACCTAGTAGTGGACTAGTAAGTATTGATGAGCAATAGTGCCCTAGTAATAAATTGGTACTACACTAGTAATAAATGATAGTGTACTAGTAATAAGGAGGTAATATACTAGTAGTACACTAGCAATGCATTAGTGACAATTCAGTAATACTGCATTAGTAATAAGGAGGTAATTGTATACTAGTGATACATTAGTAACAGTACATGTTAAATAAGTATTAGTACACAAGTAATAAGTAATAGTACACCAATAATACACAAGTAATAATACACCGGTAAGTAATTGTACACCAGTGGTACATTAGTGATAGTTAATCATTGATAAGCAATCGTGGACTAGTAATAAGGAGGTAATGGTATACTAGTGATAGTGTACTAGTAATAAATAAGTAATAATACACCAGTAATAACAGTACACTAGTAATAAATTAGTAACAATTCAGTAATACGTAATCGTGCACTGGTAATGAGGAGGTAATAGTGCACTAGTAATACGGAGGTAACGGTATACTAGTGATAGTGCACTAGTAATAAATGAGTAATAATACACCAGTAACAACAGTACACTAGTAATACATTAACAATTCAGTAATACGTAATCGTACACTAGTAATGAGGAGGTAATAGTGCACTAGTAATACGGAGGTAATGGTATACTAGTGATAGTGCACTAGTAATAAATGAGTAATAATACACCAGTAACAACAGTACACTAGTAATACATTAGTAACAATTCAGTAATACGTAATCGTACACTAGTAATGAGGTGGTAATAGTGCACTAGTAATATGGAGGTAATGGTATACTAGTGATAGTGCACTAGTAATAAATAAGTAATAATAAACCAGTAATAACAGTACACTAGTAATACATTAGTAACAATTCAGTAATACGTAATCGTGCACTGGTAATGAGGAGGTAATAGTGCACTAGTAATACGGAGGTAATGGTATACTAGTGATAGTGCACTAGTAATAAATGAGTAATAATACACCAGTAACAACAGTACACTAGTAATACATTAGTAACAATTCAGTAATACGTAATCGTACACTAGTAATGAGGTGGTAATAGTGCACTAGTAATATGGAGGTAATGGTATATTAGTGATAGTGCACCAGTAATAAATAAGTAATACACCAGTAATAACAGTACACTAGTAATACATTAACAATTCAGTAAACGTAACCGTGCACTAGTAATGAGAAGGTAATAGTGCACTAGTAATACGGAGGTAACAGTATACTAGTGATAGTGCACTAGTAATAAATGAGTAATAATACACCAGTAACAACAGTACACTAGTAATACATTAGTAACAATTCAGTAATACGTAATCGTACACTAGTAAAGATGTGGTAATAGTGCACTAGTAATACGGAACAGTACACAAGTAATCCATTGGTATTAATCTCAAATCTCATCTCTTCCCTCTGCTCTTCCTGATCACTGACTGTTCTGGCTTTTCCAGTGCTCTGAGCCAGTCTACATGATCGTTCTGCTCATGTGAATGGTCATTTTGTTTTCTGCGTCTCCTGTCATCCCCCCCGTACCGCATTTACTTTATAAAGTATCCTTGGGTTGGTGAAAGGCACTATATAAATTCAGCTACTTGTTCTAGTAATAATACATCAATCGTACACAGCAATACATGAGTAACACACTAGTAATAAATATGTAATAGCACGCTAGTAATTAAGCAATAGTAAACTAGTGATAAGTAATAGCGCACTATTACTAAGTAATAAAACAAGTAATACAATACACAGACACGTGGATCCATTCAGGCCAACATTAGCAAAACAAACATTCTGAAGTAGTTCAGCTACATTAGTAATGTTTTGACTCGGGTTAATCTTTACACCGGAGCATGCCGTAAATAAAAGACGGAGTTGCTTCAACCAGGGATTTCCTGTACTTTACTACATTTTAAAAGCATTGACGGACAATTCTGAGGGTCATCCATCGTTTTTAGACACACAAAGTAACGCATAAATCTTGGTGTGCACAATATTAATCTTATTGCCATAGACACAGAAAATCTAAACGGTCCTAGCAGGGCTTTACGGGCAGAAAATCCCTGTGCGTGCACTTGTTTAGCTCCAGTGGCAGAACTGCACAGTTCAACAGATCCTTTGCAACAACTATGTCACATCATCTGAGTAAATAGTGTGGTATGAACTCTAGTAGTGCAAAACAAATGCTCCATATAAATAATGGCCTTCCAGTTGCCACTTTGACGATTGTTTAAGGAGTGAAATGCAATCTGAGCAGTCTAATAAAAGGTAGATTTCTGGTTAAGGCAAGAAGTAAAGAACTGGCTACACGTGGATAGCTTGCTTGCTGAAATTGAACCCCTTTCACAGAACTAGCTAGGTATTGGTGAAAAGGTCACTTATTGCCTCGGTCACAACCGGCCGTACGTGCTCCTACGGCCGGTCTACGTGCAAAAAATGCAAAGAAACGCACGGAGGGCACGCGTGTGACGTGCTGATTTTCGAGCCGTAGACTGGCCGCAGAGGTTCTTTGTCATGTCAAACAAACTCTACGGGCGCTTACGTTTTTTTCAGGTTGTAAGACAAACTTACGGCCTTGTGTGTCTTCCGTACGGCCGACGTGCATCTTTCGTACGATTTGCTGGTGTCAGGTGTGGGCAAAATTTTTTTCGTACGTCGCACTTGCGAACTCCGTATGTGTGTCGTGCGCCCCACATACGTAATTAGTGCGGCCAACGCACGTTCAGATATTTCGTACGTCATCCATGCGTGTCAAGTAAGTCGGCCGTGCATTGGCTGTACGGCGAGAGGGCGTCAATCGCATGAAAACTCGGGTATATAAAGCTGCAGGGGTGCCTACGGCCATTTGTACACGTAGGCTTTGATTGAGAGAAAACCCAATGTCATTTAATTGCATTGCATCGCTTCAATTCAATATGCCAAAGGCAAAAGGGAAGAGGAGGATAGAAAAGGTGTCGGAGACGGAGGAGAGAGAGACGGCAACAGAGAGGGAGGAGAGAGAGAGGACAAGGAGCAGTGAGGAGGAGGATGAAGACCACGACAGTGGCCAGCAGGCCAGGAATTTGAGACGAAGTCTTTGCGGAGGGATTGCCATTTTCACAGTGAGAAACCAAAGTATGCCGAAATATATATAACCCTCTCCAATCGCCGCAGTGCGACAAACGAACGCCGTTGGTACGCACAACGTACAGATCGTGTGCAGTTCTTGCAACCTTCATACGAAGCCTGCACGGAACGCACGGTCAGTACGATTAGTGCACGTTTGAAGGTGCGTTGGCTGTACGAATGAAGCGACAGCTGTACGTCCGAGCAGCCTCAGATTTCGTGTGTGGTACGCACGTTCGACTTCCGGGTTGTACCGTACGTTGGGTGCGCGGTGATCTTACTCCTTCATGGTCACCACAACTACATTCTCCACGAACAAAAAAAAAAAGCAGCGATTTGGGAAACGCCAAAAATCGCACGGCCAAAAAATCGTACGTCCGGTTGTGACCGAGGCTTATCAGGACGAGAGACGGCACTGTGGGCGGGGGCAGGTCCTGCACACACTGCCAGCTTTTCTGACCCGAAAACCATTCCATTGAGCAACAGATGCTTGATCTGTCCATTCAAGTCTTCAAATCAAGATGCCTTATGTTTTTAGCATTTACAGGCGATGAGTAGTCACGTTCCTTTTCGGACAAAGCCCCACAGTTATGGAACAGCCTTCCAAGTAGTGTTCGGGACTCAGACACAGTCTCAGTGTTTAAGTCGAGGCTGAAAACGTAAAGGAGAAGATCTGGAGGCTCCTCAGGCATAGTGTTTTGGTAAACTGGGATGTATGGATGCTGTCAGTCCCCCCACACACTCGGGTTTGTTGACGGTGTAGTGGCTGCTGCTTTATCTCCCAGGGCTCCCTCAAGACTGCGTTACCTTCTGGCTCTGCCCTTTTAGTTATGCTGTCATAGTTAGTTTTGCCGGAGTCCCTGCTTACTGTTCTTACTCATCAGGTAACATTGGGCATACCTGACAACCTGTGTTCCCCTCCCCCAACTCTGTCCGTCACTCTGAGTTACATGTCGATCCCGAGATCGAGATCCTGACCTCTTCTGCTCCTCAGACCTGCCTGATCCATCCTGATGCCCTACTTCTGGCTGGAGTCTCATCACATCGCTCCTGTCGAGGACGGCCCCATACGGACAGTCGAAAGTCGCACTTGGAAGATGCTCTGGACACTTACAGTAATGATTTTATGCCTGAGGACTACAGTTAACTTGCTAACTCTAGGACTGCAGTTGTCATGAACAGTTTTTATAACTTCAAGAAAACAGACTTCATGTTAAAGGATATGGGACATGAAACATAAAAGCACGCTATATCAGTTTCTTTCCATTAAAAATATGAATTAATTGCATCAACAAATACAAAATCATCTATTAAATTCAGCAAAATCGTTATATTCGTGATGATTATATGGCATTTCTGCTCGACTTCCGATATGCATTTTTTTGCAACCGGAAGAGCCGCTGTCACGTGATCATACATCACAAAAACTTTCGGGCACAGCACAAGCGGGTAGATGAATGGAGAAGTGAATGACAAGAAAATTGTTTTTATAGTCTTTAACGTACATTGAACGTCATGGTGTATTGTGCTGCTTATGGTTGCAATAATTCCAATGGGAAATGCCCTGGAGTAAGTTTTTTTGCATTCCCCAAGGACCCGAAGCTGAGGAAAGTGTGGGCTCACCTGCGCATGCGCAGTAGGCTTCGCGCATGCGCAGTAGGCTTGGTAGAACAACTTTACAGAACACCTGTTGAAAAAAACTTTGCACCTACTGTTTCCCACAAACTGTATTCGGACCATTTCACTGAGGATTCTTTCAACATTAATACTCAGGTACTGAGCGATATTAATTCATGAAACATGAAACAGGAAGTATAAGGATGAGAAAAAAAAAACAGTTCAAATCGGGAAGCCGCGCACACCTGCGCCAGGCTGCACAAATGTGCGCAGCTTCCCGACCCAAACCACCTCTCTCTCATCCTTACACTTCATGCCTCATGAACGAACATCGCTATTTTTTTTTTAAAATCGGATCTGCGCGATTCAGCTGTGAAAAAGGCGGCATCCGCCGAAAGGCGCGCTGTTTGCATCCCTGCACGGAGGCCAGGGGACAGGGCAGGAATATTTTTGTTGATACGAGTGATCCGGTGCGATTTCGCGACCCCCCTGTTGAAGACCTCTGCGCCAGTCCCGTCACGAGATCTCAGTCTTAAGGGGGGCTTATGAAATCCACCAGGGGGGCACCACTATTATTAGCTTATTTTTGCACACTATTCGGGCAGCCCTAATCCCGCACAGTAATCATCACATTAAACATAACCAACAGCAAACATGACCGGACCAGCAACAGCCTGCAACATCAGTCCCCTCTCTCTCTCTCTCTCTCTCTCACACACACACACACGCGTGTGCACGCACACATCAAGTACACATAACTTATTAGATTACAAGCAGCATCTCAAACTAAACCAAAAAAAAAAACGCCACGGCGGGTGCATTTCAAAGCAACCAAGAGGAAGCTACCAATTGCCATTACACACACACCAATAACAACAACTGAGTGTGCACATGACATTAGATGACAAGCAGCATCTCAAACTAAACAAAAAAACACCACGGCGGGTGCATTTCAAAGCGACCAACAGAGGGGTAGCTACCAAATGGGTTGATGGTCTTCTTTGCCAACGACATCATGTGCTGGTTTATCCGAAGTTGCCGGTGTTGGGGTTTTGAACCAATTATGTATATCCATATTTAAGAAAGCGCGGAAACTAGCTGCTGTCTGCTGGCATAAACTCGCGCTTCATTTTCCACCCAAAAATGCGGGTAACTGATTTGGCAACACTGACTGACGTAATTACGTAGCCAAACTTTCCAACAAACTCACACGGTTTTAATATGTTTAATGTCTTAGTGATTGTGCAACACTGGAAGTTTTAACCCAAAGCGAGTACAATAACATGAAATTAGGATTTTATTTATCTATTTATTTATTTGAGATCTGTGATTGTGAGCTGACTTGGGTGGGCAGGCCGGGCGGGCCCACGCATATTGGTGGGCGGGCACTGCCCCCAATGGCCCGCCCACAGCGACGGGTGTGCTCTGCACTAAGCGACAGAAAGCCAAGGTAAGGATTAGTATTATAATTTTGGGTGTATCAATTATTGATTATCATAATTCTGACTCGTTTCGCCATTTTGAATGTTTTCATCTCGGACTCTGGAAGCATTGTATCTCAATCAATCTCGAAAAATATCAGCAAAAAAAAAAAACTAGCTTGCAACGGACTTTAGCTAGATCTATGATGAACTTTCAATGTATGATACAAAAATAATACTTCTTTCAACAGATCATTAGCCTTTGAGCAGCATTTTTTTTAACTTACCAGGAAGTGTTATCGAGCCGACCGCTTTCAGTTTCATGGGGATTGAATGAACTCTCACTCTCAGAATCATCTGACCCGTCAGAGTAAAGACAAGATCCATGTTCATGTGAATTTCCAGCTATCGGTTCGAATTGATAGGGTCTAACTTCACATCTCTGTGAAACATCGGGAATATCACTGTCGATGGTGTCCATTTCGGTAACCTGTTTACATTAGATTCCCAAGCGCTGGCTCCTTGGAAAGTTTTTGTGACGTCACGGGTCACGTGACCACCTAGCTCATTAACGAATCCTTGTTTTACGCGGATGTATAGAAAAACTTGAATAATGTGATGATTTTCACATTTTTGACGCCCTGCAGTGATTTAGATGGCATTTCTTATGTCCTTTATACATAATTATGCCCAGGTAAAAATCCATGTCCCATATCCTTTAAAACTATAATGAATTTCCTGGTTACACAGTTATAGAAGCGAGTTATTTACAAATCACCCAAATGAGGATGGGTTCCCTTTCGAGTCTGGTTCCTTTCGAGGTTTCTTCCTCATGTCGTCTGAGGGAGTTTTTCCTTGCCACCGTCACCACAGGCTTGCTTATCAGGGATAAAATGAGCTCAAGTCTTGAAATTTCTGTAAAGCTGCTTTGCGACAATGTCTATTGTTAAAAGCGCTATAAAAACAAACTTGACATTCCTTTAAATGTTGGCGACAGATCTAACGTTAATATGCTCGCCTTCACCTCGTGTCATCATTTCTTCCTCAAAACTACATCAATTAGAACTGAGTGAATATTCAAGTCTGGATGTTTGCTTGGATTTTTTTGTGCATTTAAAAACTCTGTCGTGATTACATGCTGTATGTGCTTCACTTTCTAGTCAAGCCAGTTATCTGTATCACACTTTTAACAGCAGGCATCATCACAAAGCAGCTTTACAGGAAAAAAAAAGACTTCAAACATAAATATCCCTAATAAATTTGTCTCTCATGAACAAGCCTGAGGTGGTGGTGAGGAAAAACTCCCTCAGATGACACGAGGAAGAAACCTTGAGAGGAACCAGACTCAAAAGGGAACCCATCCTCATCTGGGTGAGAATGCAAAAGTCCATGTAACCAGGAAATTCATTGAAAGAAAGAAAGAAAAAAGAAAGCACAACTTTATTCATCACACACTTATGAAATTTCCTCTCTGCATTTAACCCATCTGAAGCAGTGAAAACACACATGAGCAATGAGCACACACACATACCCAGAGCAGTGGGCAGCCATGCTAACAGCACCCGGGGAGCAGTTGGGAGTTAGGTGCCTTGTTCAAGGGCACCTCAGCCCAAGGCCGTCCCATATTAACCTAACCTGCATGTCTTTGGACTGTGGGGGAAACTGGAGCACCCGGAGGAAACCCACGCGGACACAGGGAGAACATGCAAACTCCACACAGAAAGGCCCTCGCCAGCCACTGGGTTCAAACCCAGAACCTTCTTGCTGTGAGGCGACCGTGCTAACCACTACACCACCATGCCGCCCAATAAACAAATTTATCTTCACACATTTTCTAACAGATGGTCTCATGTCCATTTTTAGAAATGTATTACAATTCTGTGGTGAATGTGTTGGATTATATAGAAATAAATCTGTAAGAGCAGCTCCATGCCTGGTCTCCAACCCTGTAGCCCTGCCCAGTACCAGAACCTTAACTGTACAAAATGCTAGGCGTGTGGATACAGGGGCGCAGATAGGATTTTTGAACCGTTCAAAAGTTTGGGGTCACTTTGAAATGTCCTTATTTTTGAAAGAAAAGCACTGTTCTTTTCAATGAAGATCACTTTAAACTAATCAGAAATCCACTCTATACATTGCTAATGTGGTAAATGACTATTCTAGCTGCAAATGTCTGGTTTTTGGTGCAATATCTCCATAGGTGTATAGAGGCCCATTTCCAGCAACTCTCACTCCAGTGTTCTAATGGTACAATGTGTTTGCTCATTGCCTCAGAAGGCTAATGGATGATTAGAAAACCCTTGTACAATCATGTTAGCACAGCTGAAAACAGTTGAGCTCTTTAGAGAAGCTATAAAACTGACCTTCCTTTGAGCAGATTGAGTTTCTGGAGCATCACATTTGTGGGGTCGATTAAATGTTCAAAATGGCCAGAAAAATGTCTTGACTATATTTTCTATTCATTTTACAACTTATGGTGGTAAATAAAAGTGTGACTTTTCATGGAAAACACAAAATTGTCTGGGTGACCCCAAACTTTTGAACGGTAGTGTGTATACATGTTATTTCACCTCCCTCACTGCCATCACCAGGAACTACCTGCAGGCCAGGACAATGATAACATTTTAACATAGCCTATGGAAATCCAAAGTTTACACATTATCATCACGCACAGAAATTGCAAAACTGCAAAACTAGTTTTAAAACCGCTAAGTTCCAACTGTTAAACATAGCGAGAGGCTGGGCTACGTGTGTGTGTGTAAAGTGTAACCAGTGCATCCTGACTTTCTAACTATGCCTGTGCGTTGCGTGAGCGGCAGTCAGTCAACAACTCTTCGCAAAGTTTCCTTATGAAACAATATGCTCGCTGAAATTATGTCAGGGAACGCCAGATTAAACATTAAAACTGCCTTCTGAGCACTGTATCTACAGGCTGCCACCGAAAGAAGGAGGCTACCAGAAAGGCATCTCTACTCCGTACGATTTTACTTTCACTACGACATTACTTTGAACAGACTATCAAAAAATTGCAAGGTGATATGATAAAGTAAGGCACAGTTTACTTACAGTTGTTTTTTTTTTTTGAAAAAAAACGATGCAATCGTTTTCTGCCTTTTGGCACCCTTCATCATGCCGTGTTGGGGTCCTGAACTAGGAGGAGCTGTCCCCGATATGCCTGTCAAACTTGTTGTGGGTAACCATAGCAACCAAGCTCGAGCTCGCAACCTGTGCAGTCTGCGCAGTTGCAACTATGTATGTACTGCTGTGCACCTCAATAAACCGAATGGTAATTAGTCTTTTGATTTTTCCCTGAGGTTTGCCTTATGCAAAGAAAGACAGCATAGACGTTTTTTCCTCCCTATAAGTGGGGGGGACCGAATGAGGTGAATTTAAATCTGGGTGGGACGAATCCCCCCCGTCCCCCCCTCTATCTGCGCCCGTGTGTGGATATTCTAATTAATCCTGAGCTGTGCCTCATTTTACCAGCCCACTAATCACTGCTTAGCAACTGCTGCTATCCACCCTTATCTTGCTCAGGTTCTCACTCAGTGCACCAGCTTTTCACATTGACATATTAAGAGGCTTAAGCCACAGATATGGACCAAAGACGTGCAGGACTCGGTGCAAAACAACTCCAGATACCTGGACAAAATAAAGACTGTTCTTTTGTATCTGTTTCCCAAACAAATTAAAGCATGTCTACGTCACAGTCCGGTCCGGTCCATCCATGCCCGAGTTTGTGGGACTCCCATGCCGGCTACAGGCCGGATCCGGGCCAGGAATTCAGTCCTGCCTTGCTGAAGGCCATTTTCCCTGAAGCGGCACTCCCACACCTGCTACCACACCTCTCCCATCAGCCAGGGCCTTTTTTAAGAACTGTTTGGAGCCACTCCAGTTGCCAGCCAGTCTCTTGTAGACTTTCCTCGCCTCGCTACAACCTTTTGGTATTGTGTCTTCTTGATTCCACCTGCCTGAATTGTTCCTTGTTTTTTTTTTTTTTGGTCTAGTTTTTTGCCCGTTTTACCTGCTTGTTCCTTTGGATTGCGTTTTTGCTTCCTCTGCCTGGCTTTCCTTTGTCCCCGTGTTCTTCGTTTTTTTGTGAAGATTTTTCGGTCCTGTTTTTGTCCCTGACCGTGCCTGCCTGCTCCACTGTGTTTTTGACCTCTTGGCCCATTCTTTGACCACTGATTCTTGCCTGAGCCCTACTGTACCTCTGCCCTCTACTTCATTAAAGAAGTTTTTCTCTGAACACTGTCTGTTTTGAGTCTGCTCTTGGGTCCTCACTTCACCTCAGCTCGCCACTCCTGACAGTCTATGGAGGTAGAACTCATCATCAGATAAACACACACCGTAACTTATTTTAACTGTGGTTTAGTGACTAAATAATGTAGAAAAATTATAATACCAGTCAATCATAGCTGTCATGCTAAAGGATATATTGTTAATCTGCTGCTGCTGTTTTCAACAAAAACATCCAAAACTGATTTCAGTTTTGATTTTTTTTTTTTTTTTGAATCTCAACGACTCCAGTCTATGATTTCTATGAAGTTTGATCTGGATAGCAATAGTGACCAAGCATAGGTGGAGCTCAAGATGGGTCAATTGTCAATTTGCAGTGATAACTCCTCAAACTGTCTCATCTCATCTCATTATCTGTAGCCGCTTTATCCTGTTCTACAGGGTCGCAGGCAAGCTGGAGCCTATCCCAGCTGACTACGGGCGAAAGGCGGGGTACACCCTGGACAAGTCGCCAGGTCATCACAGGGCTGACACATAGACACAGACAACCATTCACACTCACATTCACACCTACGGTCAATTTAGAGTCACCAGTTAACCTAACCTGCATGTCTTTGGACTGTGGGGGAAACCGGAGCACCCGGAGGAAACCCACAGAGACACGGGGAGAACATGCAAACTCCGCACAGAAAGGCCCTCGTTGGCCACGGGGCTCGAACCCGGACCTTCTTGCTGTGAGGCGACAGCGCTAACCACTACACCACCGTGCCGCCCAGTACCAATTATAATTATTATTATTATTATTATTAACAACAATGATTTCAATATTTAACAAGTGTTGCCAGGCAAAACAAACCTCACCCGGTAGCACTTATTAGATTAGATAGAACTTTATTGATCCCTTTGGGCGGGTTCCCTCAGGGAAATTAAGATTCCAGCATCATTATTACAGGATAAACAGAGAATAGAAAATGGAGAAAAAAACTTCTAGATAAATTAAATTAAGTATTTACATATACAAGTATAAAAATAATAAGATATAGGGAAGAGAGAAGGGGGGAAGCGGCCAGCAGGAGAGATATTGCACTTTATATTGCACATTACATTGCACATTGTCCAGTATTGCTTATTGTTAAGCTAGGCTACTGGTCCTTCCCGTCCTCTGTCCTCCTGTTACCCCTCCTCCCCCCCAGAGAGGAGTTGTACAGTCTGATGGTGTGAGGGACAAAGGAGGTCAAGTCTGTTCGTCCTGCACTTGGGAAGGAGCATTCTGTCACTGAGCAGGCTCCTCTGGTTGCTGATGACGGTGTGCAGAGGGTGACTGGTATCGTCCATGATGTCCAATAGTTTGTCCATAGTCCTCTTCTCTGCCACCATCACCAGAGAGTCCAGCTTCATGCCAACCACAGAGCCGGCCCACCTGGATGTGTCCTTCTTGGATGTGCTGCCCCCCCAGCACACCATGGTGTAAAACAGGGCACTGGTGACCACAGACTGATGGAACATCCACAGGAGTTTCCTGCAGATGTTAAAGGACTGCAGCCTCCTAAGGAAGTGCAGCCTGCTCTGTCCCTTCCTGTATAAGTGATTGGTGTTGCAAGTCCAGTCCAGCTTGCTGTCCAGCCACAGCCTGAGGTACTTGTAGGAACCCACAGCCTCCACCTTGACTCCCTCGATCAGAACTGGTCGTGACCTTGGTCTGGACCTCCCAGTCAATGACCAGCTCCATGGTCTTCGAGGTGTTGAGCTGCAGATGGCTCCTGTTGCATCACACAGCAAAGTCCCTCACCAGGCTCCTATACTCCTCCTCTCTGTCATCACTGATACACCCAACGATGGCTGCATCATCGGCAAACCTCTGAATGTGACACAGCTCCGAGTTGTAGCAGAAGTCCGCAGTGTACAGAGTGAAGAGAAGAGGGGCCAGCACCGTTCCCTGGGGTGCTCCGGTGCTGCTAATCACAGTGTCAGACGTGATGTCCTTCAGCCTGACATACTGCGGCCTGTCGGTGAGGTAGCTGGAGATCCAGGTGACCAGGCAGGAGTCCGCTCACATCCTGTTCAGTTTGTCCTGAAGCAAAAGGGGCTGGATGGTGTTGAAGGCACTCGAGAAGTCCAAGAAGAGGATCCTCACTGTGCCATTTCCCTTATCCAGATGCGAGTGGGCTCGGTGTAGCAGGTAGAGGATGGCGTCTTCCACACCAACACCTGCCCGGTACGCAACTGCAGACAGTCCTGGGCATGTTGTACCTGGGGTCTGAGGAGGCTGAGGAAGAGCCGCTCCAACATCATCAGATGTGAAGTGAGTGCCACCGGTCGGAAGTCGTTCAGCTCGCTGGGCCGATTCTTTTTGGGAACTGGACCGATGCATGATGTCTTCCAGAGGGTGGGCACTCTCCCCAGCTGCAGGCTGAGGTTGAAGATGCGTTAATACTTATGATGAATATGAAGGAAGATGCCGCAAAAAAACGATTTTGACCTTTTTGTTGGCCTTGATTTTGACCTTGTGTGTGAACATACTTGGCCAATAAGCATGGTTCTGATTCTCTGCTGCTCTCAGCCAAATCAGAACACACCGTGCTCCTCTCAGCCAATCAGAACACACCGTGCTGCTCGATTGTTACATGCTTACATTCTTACAGCACGATGACAAAGTGGCTAGCACCTCTAGATGAAGCAGTAGCCACAAAAACCTTGACCGGATGACCCCCAAAATGTTGGAGGTTCTATTTGAGACCAATGCCCATCTATCCTGAAAGTTTCATGAAGGTTGGTCCAGCCGTCTTCGCATAACATCATTAACAATAACAAACAAACAAGCAAGCTAACAAGCAAACCCAACTGAAAACAATACCTTGCCCCCTGGCGGACTCTGTCCCGGGTGAGGTAAAAGTATTGGCATTATTAATATTTTATATATTATTTTGTAATTCAATTACTATCCCCCCCCCAGTTTAAATGTCTTATTTATTTAAATAACAAATACAAAAGGTAATATTTTAATCCTCTCATCTCATTTAAAAAAAAAAGCCAACTTAAATTATTATTATATAAAACCAAGGAGAGAGGGAGTTTGAAATATCTTTCAAGGTGGAACGGAAATATATCACACACACACACACACACGGTTGCATTGCACTAGTCTTTCCACTGCTGTGTATATGTTTCAATTCTTAGCCGTCTCCTTCTGACAGCACCTGATGTATATTTTAACCCCCCCAACACACTTTTTTTTTAAATAAATTTATGTCTGTTGACATTCCAAAATCTCATTCCATCCTTCCCATCTGGAAATGAGTTTTTATATGAATTTACTCTATACACAAGACCAGAGAGCAAACATCCAATCTCACAACCAGCTGCCACTTTATATGATAATTAATCTCAAAATAGGAATTAATAATCACAAGCCAGAACATGAGCGCTACCGAGGGAATAAAACACTCCATGTCATGCTGTTATGGGAAAATGATCAATGACACAGTGGTGTGATGGAGCAGAGTTACCACTGCAAAGTTGATTATTTTCCTATTACAGCACATCCTGAAGGGTTTGGTTCTTCATATACCACGGCAATTTTCCAAATACTGAATTACAGTTCTTGTTTATTAAAAAGTGTCTTTTTATCCATTTATAACATTTAAATGTTAAGGAAGATCGGTGACGCAGGTTGGTTCCTGTTAATGCTTGTTATACAGTACGGTGCATGACCACAACTCCTATCAGCCACTGTACATCACATGATCACAACATGACTGCTTGCACCTGATTCATGTTTAATGAGCTCTGGTATTAAAGTCACGTCTTATACAGCATTCATTGTCTAGCTTTTGCCTTGTGTTATGTTCATGTTATTACTCCTCATTTTGTTTGATGGTCTGTATGGCTCCACTGAAATTATCTGAAGGCCCGTTTACACGAGGACGCTGTCGGGTAAAAACGACTAAATATTTTATCGGAAGTGCCTTTCGTCTACATGGGGACGGCGTTTCCGAGGCTGAAAAATGGAAAAAATTGAAAACGCCTTCCAGAGTGGATAAGTTAAAAACAGCCCCCGTTGCATATCCGTCTAAACTACCCAATACGCGAAACTCTGCTCGGATCTGCTCACGTCGGGTACGCATTTACGTCATACATATGTCATATACTGTACATGCCAGCCCGGGAAGTAAGAAAGTAAGTAAAAAAGTAAGAGCATGTCTGATTACATCGATCCAACGGACCTTCAAGCTGCTCTGGCAGCTTTAATAAACGTCCAGGAGTCCTTCGAACATCTATACCGAATCTGCACATATACCGTTAATGAACAGAGGCGGGTATAGTATGCTCTTTTACTTACTTTCTTACTTACCGTAGCCAGAGTAGTCAAAGTTTTCGCGGCGCAGATGTGCAGATCAGACAAGACGGAAGACGTTGCGCATGCGTGCAGACATAGCGGAGGTCTTTCACAGCACCACCTAGCCGCCTGGCATGCACATCCAATTGAATTCCACACATTTATGTGTCACCGTATAGACGCAGATTTCCTCCTTGATAAACGGTCGTGTAGACGCGGAAAAAAGTGAGAACGAAAACGGACTTTTGCGTTTTTGTTTCAGACCGTCCCCGTGTAAAGCGGGCCTGAATTTGTATATCCACATCCACTCCCAATCCGGGACACGACAAGATAAACAACGTTCCCTGACCAGCTTTCATTTTTCCTTTTCTTTTGAAGTTAATAAGACAAAAAAAAAAAAATGCAGCTCATCATGTTACGGCAAATTTGGTCAACTTAAAAGTTACAGCTTTGCCTGTAATACACAAAGTGCTGACAGCGGAGACTCCTCCCACAAGAGTTAAACAAACATCTTCCGTAAAAATGCACAGCATCAACGAATACTTTTCTTGTTCTTTTCCTATGTTCTTCATCACGCTCGTAAGTCAATGCCGGAGTTTGGCCTGGACATGCACCACAAGATGGACGGCAAGTTGTTCAACCTGCGCCGCCTCAAGTCCAAGTCCACTACAACATCTAGGCTTAGTGACTTTCTATATGCTGATGATGCAGCGCTATGCGCTTCCACCCAAGATTCTCTTCAAAACGCAGCCACAGCATTGCACGACTCGTGCAAATCCTGGGGCCTCAACATCAGTAAGCCCAAAACGAAAGTCATGCATGCTCAGAGCTCTGAATCACCCCCGATCCTACTTAACTTCCGGTTGAAGAAAGCGCATAGCTTTACCTAGCAGATGACGGTGACCTAATGCCTGAAATCAGGAAACGGATAAGTCATGCTGCATTCGCCTTTCATTCCCTCGACTCTAGATGCTGGAGCAGGGATGGCCTGTCCATTTCAACCAAGCTGAAGGTGTATAACTCTATCGTTCTTCTAACACTACTACTGTATATGGAAGCGAAACCTAGCCGACACTCACCAAGCAGCTCCACATTTTAGAGGTGTTCCATCAATGGTCCTTGCGTCGCTTGCTCAACATCAAGTGTTGGCATCACATCATGAACACTGAGGTCTTCAGACATGCAAAATTAACCACCGTAGAGACGATCATCCGAGGCAATAGGCTCCACTGGTTGGGCCATGTCTGCAGAATGGACGACATCCGGATGCCAAAGCAACTTCTCTTCAGTGAGTTAGCACAGGGTTCAAGGCCAAGGGGTCGACCGAAGAAATGCTGGAAAGACTATGTAAAAGACGGCTTGAAGGCTTCGACAAAGACTGGCATGATATTGCCCTTGACAAAGTCCTGGTGCTCCAACATCTGTCGGGGGAAAGTGATCTTAGAATGCAATCTCGAAGACACCCCCCCCAAGTATCAAACCTGACATGGATTATACGCGACGCAGCCGTAAAAGTGCACAGCATCAATGAATAAACACATTTTAATCTGTTTTTGTGGAGCATTTTCTATACAACTGTCTCTTGTTACTATAGAAACAAATCATGTTTTAACACATACAAGTCTCATCTCATCTCATTATCTCTAGCCGCTTTATCCTTCTACAGGGTCGCAGGCAAGCTGGAGCCTATCCCAGCTGACTACGGGTGAAAGGCGGGGTACACCCTGGACAAGTCGCCAGGTCATCACAGGGCCGACACATAGACACAGACAACCATTCACGCTCTCATTCACACCTACGGTCAATTTAGAGTCACCAGTTAACCTAACCTGCATGTCTTTGGACTGTGGGGGAAACCGGAGCACCCGGAGGAAACCCACGCGGACACGGGGAGAACATGCAAACTCCACACAGAAAGGCCCTCGCCGGCCCCGGGGCTCGAACCCAGGACCTTCTTGCTGTGAGGCGACAGCGCTAACCACTACACCACCGTGCCGCCCCACATACAAGTGCATTAACATAAACCTGCAATTTGCAGCTGGAACTGCTGTCAGAGTTGCCGTTATAGAAAATTAATCAAACCAGAATCAAGAATTCAACAGTGCTGTGGTATAACATGACTTCTTATACGGAAACAAGCGTTTTAGTGGGAAATACACCACTTGTACTTTTCATCCGCGCTCCATCTGAGACACGGAGAACCAAAACTGGAACGCAAATCTCTATATGTCACTCATGAAGAAATCAATGATAAATTTGGATTTTTTTTTGTTTGTTTGTTTGTTTGTGCGTTTGAAGGGAAGGAGGAGGAGGCGGGACCGTGCATTCCAGTGTTTCTTCTTACACCAGGGCTGGACATGCCAACTTTCTGCTGATACATGATGAGTTTCTGCTGAAAACTCACAATTCAAATGTATATTGAAGCTTCAGTACACACACATACACTTTTTATATATATATATATATATATATATATATATATATATATATATAAAAAATCAGCTGGATAGTACAGTGGTAATGCTCACTGACTACGACTCAGGAGATCGGGGTTTGAATCCCGGTCGGGGCAAAACATCATCCAGTAAGGGTCCTTAGGCAAGACCCCTCATGATATATCAGGAATGAGTGAAGACATAACTGATAGAGTCATACCGGCTCAGACGTCGCCCGAGTCAACAAGGTCTGCATCAGTTGCTAGGGAACCAGGGCAAACTGATGAGAAATGGGCTACTGGAACAAGACATCGATGGACGAGGACAGAAAATACGGAATTGCTGGAATGCTACTATACAAGCAATCCCAGAGAGAGGGGATACATGCAGCGAATGTGGGACCATTGGATACTTCGAAACCCACAATCAAGGCTAACAAAGAAACAGCTATTAGCCCAGTGTTCCAACATCCGTAATCGAAATCTACTATCACAACTACAGATTAATGAAATACAACAACGATGCTACGGCAAGGGGGAGCCAGGAAGACAGGTCAGCGGGGAGATGTCATCATCATCCCCACAACCAGAGACTGGGTACCAAGCCCCAACAGCTAACAGCCTCAACACAAGAGCTGCTGACCTGAGAAGGACTGGACACCTGGAGCCCCCGACGAATACCGAAGCTGAGTTGCCAAGTACCTTCAGAAGATCTACTACTGTGATCTACTGTGAATGCTGCTCTGAAGACAATTTCCACAAGAACCATCACTGAGACCAACAAGGCCAAGATAAAGGCAGCACGGAGAGAAGTTAGCCAGCTACCTGAACTACAGAAAGGGAACATGGTGAATAAAGGGGCACCCAGGAAGTACAACTCACTCTCCATACCAGAGGCACTCGAAACTGCCAAACAGCGACTAACAGCTCTGGCCACCTGGTTGAAGAGATACACCAAGGAGGGAGAGGCCAGGAGAATAAACAAGCTGTTCTCCACTGAACCACCCAAGGTGTACTCTCAGTGGCAGGGAAACAACAACCGGTCAGACCCACCAGAGCTGAGGTGGAAAAATACTGGACAGACATATGGGAAAGAAAGGCATCACACAACACCGATGCCCAATGGTTAGTGGACCTAAGAGCTGACCACAGCAACCTCTGGAAGAACATTCTTTGGACAGATGAAACCAAGATCAACCTCTACCAGAATGATGGAAAGAAAAAAGTATGGCGAAGGCGTGGTACAGCTCATGATCCAAAGCATACCACATCATCTGTAAAACACGGCGGAGGCAGTGTGATGGCTTGGGCATGCATGGCTGCCAGTGGCACTGGGTCACTAGTGTTTACTGATGATGTGACACAGGACAGAAGCAGCCGGATGAATTCTGAGGTATTCAGAGACATACTCTGTGCTCAAATCCAGCCAAATGCAGCCAAACTGATTGGTCGGCGTTTCATAATACAGATGGACAATGACCCAAAACATAAAGCCAAAGCAACCCAGGAGTTTATAAAAGCAAAGAAGTGGAATATTCTTGAATGGCCAAGTCAGTCACCTGATCTCAACCCAATTGAGCATGCATTTCACTTGTTAAAGACTAAACTTCAGACAGAAAGGCCCACAAACAAACAGCAACTGAAAACCGCTGCAGTAAAGGCCTGGCAGAGCATTAAAAAGGAGGAAACACAGTGTCTGGTGATGTCCATGAGTTCAAGACTTCAGGCAGTCATTGTCAACAAAGGGTTTTCAACCAAGTATTAAAAATGAACATTTTATTTACAATTATTTAATTTGTCCAATTACTTTTGAGCCCCTGAAATGATGTTTGGGTTTAAAAAATGGGTTTAAAAAATGCTTTAGTTCCTCACATTTTTATGCAATCATTTTGTTCAACCCACTGAATTAAAGCTGAAAGTCTGAACTTCAACTGCATCTGAATTGTTTTGTTCACAATTCATTGTGGTAATACACAGAACCAAAATTAGGAAAATGTTGCCTCTGTCCAAATATTTATGGATCTAACTGTATAACATTTTCACTTTCTTAAATAACTGATGGAAAATATTGAACTTTTTCACAATATTCTATTTTTTGAGATGCACTAGTAAAAGTAAGAACGGCATTCAGAAATGTTCTGTAGTTTCAATACTAATTGTAGAAACTTCAGACTACCTTTGGTTTCTCCAAAGCCAGTTGCCCTTTCAAATGAATATTGATGAGGTACGGTAGGTGTAATTCAACTGTAATCCCTCCATCACTGTCAATAGTCCATTTGTCAAAGACGAAGACCCTGGCCCCTGTACCTCCCTGCCCCCACACCTCTCTGTTTGGAAAGTTACTGCAAAGAAAAGAAGCCCTAAAAGCCAAAGCTATCGCAGTCACAGATTCACATACGCTGGCTTCTTCTAAATCTCATAAATATACCCTCTTGAACTGTAAGAGACTCAATAAAATGTTCAAGAGCTAATGATCATCCCTGGATTGTGTCTCTCTGCTGTCAGTCCTCATCTGGATGCCAAACACCATACCAGTTCCCGTCAGGTTGAAGGCAAAGGAAAACATCACAAGTTTTGCACTTCCACAGGGTTTTTGTTTTCCTTCCCTGTAACCTGCAGTACACACAGGCTCTGCAACCATCACCGGCCCTATTCCCATGTGTGTTCAGCTCAATCCCACAAACTGGCTTGTGAGCCTTGCCAACTTTCTTCAGAGGAGCCTTTGGGGCCTCAAAGTTTCTCAGTTGGGATGGAAACAAGTGAACATGTGCACTTGTTTACAGTATACCGGTGAAATGGGGCGTGTTCTCACCTCCCCTTGCTACACAATGAGCGAATGACGACACTGATGTTCCATGCGCTTAACATGTGAATAGCTGATGGGTGTGTCGTGAAGAGGCTGCAGCTGGCTGAAGTACTGAAATTCGTAAGATTTGTTTTTATTCTCTTTACAAAGTGCTAAAGATAAACATTGTTTTAAAAGAGATATATATACACACACATATATATACATACATATATATATATATATATATATATATATATATATATATATATATATATATATATATATATACACACACACACACACACACAGGTGCTGGTCATATCATTAGAATATCATGAAAAAGTTGATTTATTTCAGTAATTCCATTCAAAAAGTGAAACTTGTATATTATATTCATTCATTCCACACAGACTGATATACAACCCCGATTCCAAAAAAGTTGGGACAAAGTACAATTTGTAAATAAAAACGGAATGCAATGATGTGGAAGTTTCAAAATTCCATATTTTATTCAGAATAGAACATAGATGACATATCAAATGTTTAAACTGAGAAAATGTATCATTTAAAGAGAAAAATTAGGTGATTTTAAATTTCATGACAACAACACATCTCAAAAAAGTTGGGACAAGGCCATGTTTCCCACTGTGAGACATCCCCTTTCCTCTTTACAACAGTCTGTAAACGTCTGGGGACTGAGGAGACAAGTTGCTCAAGTTTAGGGATAGGAATGTTAACCCATTCTTGTCTAATGTGGGATTCTAGTTGCTCAACTGTCTTAGGTCTTTTTTGTCGTATCTTCCGTTTTATGATGCGCCAAATGTTTTCTATGGGTGAAAGATCTGGACTGCAGGCTGGCCAGTTCAGTACCCGGACCCTTCTTCTACGCAGCCATGATGCTGTAATTGATGCAGTATGTGGTTTGGCATTGTCATGTTGGAAAATGCAAGGTCTTCCCTGAAAGAGACGTCGTCTGGATGGGAGCATATGTTGCTCTAGAACCTGGATATACCTTTCAGCATTGGTGTCTTTCCAGATGTGTAAGCTGCCCATGCCACACGCACTAATGCAACCCCATACCATCAGAGATGCAGGCTTCTGAACTGAGCGCCGATAACAACTCGGGTCGTCCTTCTCCTCTTTAGTCCGAATGACACGGCGTCCCTGATTTCCATAAAGAACTTCAAATTTTGATTCGTCTGCCCACAGAACAGTTTTCCACTTTGCCACAGTCCATTTTAAATGAGCCTTGGCCCAGAGAAGACATCTGCGCTTCTGGATCATGTTTAGATACGGCTTCTTCTTTGAACTATAGAGTTTTAGCTGGCAACGGCGGATGGCATGGTGAATTGTGTTCACAGATAATGTTCTCTGGAAATATTCCTGAGCCCATTTTGTGATTTCCAATACAGAAGCATGCCTGTATGTGATGCAGTGCCGTCTAAGGGCCCGAAGATCACGGGCACCCAGTATGGTTTTCCGGCCTTGACCCTTACGCACAGAGATTCTTCCAGATTCTCTGAATCTTTTGATGATATTATGCACTGTAGATGATGATATGTTCAAACTCTTTGCAATTTTACACTGTCGAACTCCTTTCTGATATTGCTCCACTATTTGTCGGCGCAGAATTAGGGGGATTGGTGATCCTCTTCCCATCTTTACTTCTGCAAGCCACTGCCACTCCAAGATGCTCTTTTTATACCCAGTCATGTTAATGACTTATTGCCGATTGACCTAATGAGTTGCAATTTGGTCCTCCAGCTGTTCCTTTTTTGTACCTTTAACTTTTCCAGCCTCTTATTGCCCCTGTCCCAACTTTTTTGAGATGTGTTGCTGTCATGAAATTTCAAATGAGCCAATATTTGGCATGAAATTTCAAAATGTCTCACTTTCAACATTTGATATGTTGTCTATGTTCTATTGTGAATACAATATCAGTTTTTGAGATTTGTAAATTATTGCATTCTGTTTTTATTTACAATTTGTACTTTGTCCCAACTTTTTTGGAATCGGGGTTGTATTTCAAGTGTTTATTTCTTTTAATTTTGATGATTATAACTGACAACTAATGAAAACCCCAAATTCAGTATCTCTGAAAATTAGAATATTGTGAAAAGGTTCAATATTGAAGACACCTGGTGCCACACTCTAATCAGCTAATTAACTCAAAACCCCTGCAAAGGCCTTTAAATGGTCTCTCAGTCGAGTTCTGTAGGCGACACAATCATGGGGAAGACTGCTGACTTGACAGTTGTCCAAAAGACGACCATTGACACCTTGCACAAGGAGGGCAAGACACAAAAGGTCATTGCTAAAGAGGCTGGCTGTTCACAGAGCTCTGTGTCCAAGCACATTAATAGAGAGGCGAAGGGAAGGAAAAGATGTGGTAGAAAAAAGCGTGCAAGCAATAGGGATAACCGCACCCTGGAGAGGATTGTGAAACAAAACCCGTTCAAAAATATGGGGGAGATTCACAAAGAGTGGACTGCAGCTGGAGTCAGTGCTTCAAGAACCACCACGCACAGACGTACGAGCGTTCAATAAGTAATGCCCCTGACCCACTTCCCATAGCAGTAGAGCAACGAAACTTGGCACAGTTATTAGTCTCTCTCTACATATGAACCACCCAGAGTTATGCATTTCTCCCATCGTTTGATGCAGCTCTGGAGACCGTTTTTGTAGAACACCCCAGGTTGGTCCTCCAACCACGACGTGACTTCAGAAATCAAGGCTGCATCATCTGGGAAACGCTTTCCTTTCAAAAACAACTTCATGGCTGGGAAGAGGTGAAAGTCAGAGGGTGCAAGGTCAGGAGAGTAGGGAGGATGGGGGAGGATTTCATAGCCACACTCCCGTGCTTCTGATCTGGCGACAAGCGAGTTGTGGACTGGAGCGTTGCCCTGCAGGAGGAGGATACCTTTGCTGATCTTGCCCCGCCTCTTGATTTTGATAGCTTATCTTAATTTCCTTAAAAGTGAAGCATAATAGGCTCCTGTAATTGTGGTACCCTTTGCCAGGAAATCTGTCATCACTACTCCGTCCTGGTCCCAGAAGACTGTGAGCATGACCTTGCCAGCGGAGGGCTGCACCCTTGCCTTCTTTGGAGGTGGTGAGTCCAAGTGCTTCCACTGCATTGACTGGGCTTTGGTCTCTGGATCATAGTGATGGACCCAGGTTTCATCCTGTGTAATCAGTCTTTTGAAAAACTTTGACTCATCTTCTTGACACATCTCCAAATTCATCCTCGAGCACTCGACGCGTTCTCGCTTCTGGAAAGGTGTGAGCAACCTGGGAATCCATCTGGCAGACACCTTATGCATATGCAAATGGTCATGAATGATAGTTTCCACAGACCCTGTACTAATCTTGACCTCTTGGGCTATTTGGTGAATAGTAATGCGTCGATCTTCCAAAATGGCAGCCTCAACTTGACGGACAGATGCCTCATCAATGGCAGAAGGGGGGCGGCCAGGTCTGGGAGCTGTTTCCACAGACTTCCGGCCATGTTTGAATTCACGATGCCAGCGTTTTACAAGGTCATATGATGGGGCATTATCACCATAAGTTTCTTATGAAAGTAAATTTTGCATTTCCTTTAGAAATCAAAGTCCCAGAGTCTGGAGGAAGAGAGGAGAGGCACAGAATCCACGTTGCTTGAGGTCCAGTGTAAAGTTTCCACAGTCAGTGATGGTTTGGGGTGCCATGTCATCTGCTGGTGTTGGTCCACGGTGTTTTCTGAGGTCCAAGGTCAACGCAGCCGTCTACCAGGAAGTTTTAGAGCACTTCACGCTTCCTGCTGCTGACCAACTTTATGGAGATGCAGATTTCATTCTCCAACAGGACTTGGCACCTGCACACAGTGCCAAAGCTACCAGTACCTGGTTTAAGGACCATGGTATCCCTGTTCTTAATTGGCCAGCAAACTCGCCTGACCTTAACCCCACAGAAAATCTATGGGGTATTGTGAAGAGGAAGATGCGATACGCCAGACCCAACAATGCAGAAGAGCTGAAGGCCACCATCAGAGCAACCTGGGCTCTCATAACACCTGAACAGTGCCACAGACTGATCGACTCCATGCCACGCCGCATTGCTGCAGTAATTCAGGCAAAAGGAGCCCCAACTAAGTGTTGAGTGCTGTACATGCTCATACTTTTCATGTTCATACTTTTCAGTTGGCCAACATTTCTAAAAATCCTTTTTTTGTATTGGTCTTAAGTAATATTCTAATTTTCTGAGATACTGAATTTGGAATTTTCATTAGTTGTCAGTTATAATCATCAAAATTAAAAGAAATAAACATTTGAAATATATCAGTCTGTGTGTAATGAATGCATATAATATACAAGTTTCACGTTTTGAATGGAATTACTGAAATAAATCAACTTTTTCATGATATTCTAATTACATGACCAGCACCTGTAAATATTTGAAGACTAGAAGATTCAAGGTTTCTAGTGGTGTAACTTGAATGTTTCTAGCACAAAAACTCGCGGAGCTTTAGATGTGTGTTTACTAACAGTCCTAAAAGTCCCCTGTGGGGGGTCGGCGACCTGAGAGTTAAGATCCAGGTCTTTAAAGGGGTTTCTGATGATCTTTGTGAATGATTTATCTGAGAGATAAGAGCCAACACAAGTGAGAATCAAGCCAACTGTTTGTTTGCACTTCAACTCGCAGCGCTTCATTGTAAAGACGTGAACGAAAAGCTTAAAAAATACAAGATTAATTCGGCAGTGACTTGATACCGAGGTCCTTTACCCAGCCACATACCAAAAAAAAAAACAAAAAAAACAGTTGTAAGCCTCCCATACTCTTCCATGCTTTCATCTGTTTTGCGGTGTAGAAGGACGTCTGCAACACCAGATAGTTCGAGATGTCGGGGAACTCAACTGAAGGCTAGTTTTCAAGATCCTCTAACAAATCCTTCTTTCCCAGACTGTAGGGGTCGATTCCATTGCACGTAGCGATCTTCTGAATATATCTAAAGTGAACAGTGGCTTCTAGATTACAAGTATGTTATGGGTGGTGAGATGTGGTGAGGATCCAAGAGCAGAACACAGACCAGTAAATCCAATAAGAATAAAGATTTAATAGGAGTAAACAATAAACCAAAAATAATCCAGGGACAAAAAACAAGGCAGGCAAGGATAAAAAAAAAAAAAGTCCAGACAAAAAACTTGAGACAAAAACGTAGCACAACACACATGAAAAAAGACAAAAACGTAGTGCAAAAAACCGTGACAAGAAACCGGCAAAACAGAGCAAAATCCAAGAAGCAATAACGGCGCAGAGACGATGTGAAAAACCAACGAGACGTTCTGGCAAAGTCCCTTT
The DNA here is from genome assembly GCF_027579695.1 of Neoarius graeffei. NCBI lineage: Eukaryota > Metazoa > Chordata > Actinopteri > Siluriformes > Ariidae > Neoarius > Neoarius graeffei. The sequence goes on along the minus strand of NC_083579.1, from coordinate 8,837,446 downwards.
CTGAGAACGGCCTTTTTATACGACCTTTTTTTTTCCGTTTCCGGTTGAGAGTACGTCGTGCGCGTTCTGGCTGCTGCTTCTCACCAGAGCTTCTTTTAATTTAATTTTATTTCTTTTTCTATTTTCATTTTATTTATTTATTTTTTCTGTGTGTGAGTGTAGTTTGATGTTTGTTTGAGTGTTTTGTCCGCCGGTTGTGGTGTAGCTCCGGACCCAATTTGGGCGTCGGTTCCCTCCAGGCCTTGGTTCGCCATGGGTGATGCCTGCGCTCCCAGCTATGGACTGCAGTGAGCTCGTTGCTCATTTTACATCATGGTTGTCCAGCACTCTGTGCTTTAACGCTTGGCGTGATGTTCCGAGCGATGTTGCTCGGTGGCGTCGCGGCGGCTGTGCAGGCGGTTTGAGACAAACCAGCGCTCTGCGTGACGGAGCTTCTCTGCTCGCTTTGTGGATCCACGGTGTGGTGTTCGAACGATGTTGCTGACGGCGTCACGGCGGCGGTGCTGGAGATGTGGGACTCATTTTCGTGTGCCTTTTGGTGGAACTGTGGCTGCGACACCACGGGAATTACATCCTGACCCCTACTTGGTGGACTTTTTACTTTTTTTTTTATTATTTATTTATTTATTTATTTATTTTCCTTGTTTATAATTGTAAAGCGTCCTTGGGTTTCTTGAAAGGCACTATATACATTTAACTTATTATTATTATTATTATTATTATTATTATACACAACAGAGCAAACCAGGAAGTGAATGCCGGCAAGAAGAAAGTCCTGTCCCGGATCCGGATTAGCGCTGAACTGGGAGATGATAAATCCCTGGAGTGGAAGTCCGGGGCGGAGCATGACAGCATACTCTGATAAGTTATCGCTAGTTGCTTGCACTACGGCAGCTGTTTAGACCATCAGCTATTTCACTTCTGGTAAAACCGCTAAGAAAAGTCATGTGACTGAAACCTTGCAATTCCTGCATATAGCACCTTTAAAATTTTCTCTTTTTTTAAATTGAAGTACTTCACAATTAAACTTTTGCGCAAAAAAAAAAGAACACTTACACTGTAAACATAAGTATATAATAAATACTTAAGGAAAAACAAGTCAAGATTATTTAAGTAGGTGATTCTTTAAATATATTTATTTCTCAAATCCAGTTACAGGAATCAGCATTCGATGCGTTTCCTCCAAAACCCGAGGCACCTTTTTTTCTTCCTGTAACTATTCATTATTCACTAGATGCAGCATTTTAGTGACCAGTGGTTTGTGAAATCCGGTACAGACAGAACACCCTGCTTTCTTTCTCCATTTCCCCGAGACGACTCCGCTCTGCCAGAAGCATGATAATGTAAGCAGCTTTGATGGATGAGGTTGCAGTTTAATAGACATTAAAAACAGAATTCCATCATTCGCTGTACGACTGCCAGGATGGACGGATTTGAATAACGGCGCTTTCAATATAAAATGCATTTCAAAAGATGTGTAACAAAAATTCCGCGCACGTTTTATTTTCAAGCTGTATATTGTTTATACGCGTTCTGCTGTATATTGTATCTGTAGAACATCTGACATTATTAAGTGTTCTACCACAGCACTCTTCGATTCTCCATTCTGATTGGTCAGAAGGTATTGATTTATTTCCTAAATCAGCAGCTCGGACAGGAGTGCAGCTGCGAATCACAGGTCTGTGTTAACACGTTCGTTCTAATATGTCATTGTTTCTATGGTAACAGCTTACACAGATTGATGAAAAAAAAAGTTATTTAACAAAGAAACTTTTTCATAAAAAGAAAGGAGTCCATAAGCATTTTATGGAAGAAGTCTCAATGGTTTATCTTCGTTTCTATAGTAACCGCTCATTCACAGCGACTTGTATTTCAGATATTTTACCCAATAAACAAAGAAAAATGTTTAACCCTTTGATGCAAAACATGGGTCAAAAGTGACCCGGCTGAGTTTTTATCTTCTATATCTTTGCAATAAATTAATTCCATCATTCAGTATTCAAGGTGTTCCTCAATTAACTTGTTTTTGATCATCATCCATCCTTATTTTATTTTTTCCTTTCTTACTTTTTGAATAAAAACCATTTTTGTATTACTACCCTTCTAATGCACAACATGGGTCAAAAACAACCTGCGTTCATTTTCCAGGTTATTTCATGTATGGCTGAGTGTTTCTATGATATACTTTTGAAATAAATTCATTTTGTCATTTACTTTTCCAAATATGCAGTAAATATCTTGTTTTTGTTTAGCACAAATCATCATTTTTATTTTTCCTTTCTTAAGTTATGAACAAGCACAGCTTTTGTAATTCTACATCAAGTTTACACACATGGGTCAGAACCGACCCGCACGCATTTACTCCAGCGTTTGGTGGGAACTGTGAATTGTGCTTGTGTCAGACATTTCACAGCTCAGCACAGCGCTCTTTGCCCATCTAATACATGCAAGGAATGTTTTTCAATTGTTCTAACATTACCTTAGAAAAAAATTGATTACGTTTAGGTTCCCTTGAGAGTGAGTAGATTACTTGTCAGAAAGTTACAAGTAATTACTATTAGCTACCGAGCTGTCGACATATTCTACTTTAGCTGGCTAATTTTATTGTAGTTGGCTTCGCTAACTACATAGTTAATAAATAAATAAATAACTGGCCCCATTCACTGCTAAAGTAATTACTTGAAACAAATTATTATTATAGTATTAAGACATTTAATTTTAAATCACACTTGGATGACCCATGTGTAGTAATATAAAAAGTATTTTTGTTCATAAAGTAGGAAAGAAAAAATTAAATTAATGATTTGTGGTAATTAAAATCAAGATATTTAAAGAATACTTGGAATATTCAATCATAAAATAAACTGATTTCAAAAGACAGAGCAAAGAAAAACTCAGTCGGCATGAAATAACCTGGAAAATGGATGCGGGTCGTTTTTGACCCATGTTGTGCATTAGAAAGGGTGTGCATACGGTATGTTTTGCATCAAAGGGTTAAATATACTCTTATTACAAAAAAAAAACAACAACTGTCGATGTAACTGTTCGAGCCGTTCCATGAACATTTACCAGGTTTCTTTTGTTGTTAAATAAATAAAATGTACAGCGGTCTGTTGTAGAAAATGAATCAACACCTTGTGACCAATCAGAATGGAGAATTCAGCAGCACTGTTGTATATTGATAGTAAAACGTAAGGAATAACAGGAATTAATCTATGCACAGTCACTGGATATGAGCAATTGCACGCTCTGATTGGCTACTCTACTACTAGGATATAAGCTGATGCAGAGAAAAACAAAATGGCGGAGCGCGTTTCTGAACCAACTCTACTCGAAAACAAAACCCCCCAAAAATACAAAAAATCTCATATCATCTGTAGCCGCTTTATCCTTCTACAGGGTCGCAGGCAAGCTGGAGCCTATCCCAGCTGACTACGGGCGAAAGGCGGGGTACACCCTGGACAAGTCGCCAGGTCATCACAGGGCTGACACATAGACACAGACAACCATTCACACTCACATTCACACCTACGCTCAATTTAGAGTCACCAGTTAACCTAACCTGCATGTCTTTGGACTGTGGGGGAAACCGAAGCACCCGGAGGAAACCCACGCGGACACGGGGAGAACATGCAAACTCCGCACAGAAAGGCCCTCGCCGGCCACGGGGCTCGAACCCAGGACCTTCTTGCTGTGAGGCGACAGCGCTAACCACTACACCACCGTGCCGCCATATATATAAAATGAAAATATTTGATGGTAAGAACTTTTTTTCCAAGAATTTCACAAATTGCTCCTGTCATTTACATTCTAAGCGGAAATTGTGTCAGACGTTTTGTATAAAGTTTTTATTTATCGAATTTGCAAAAAAAAAAAAATGCTCCACTTCTCAAAATCCAGTGAATGTCGATAGAATAAAACAGCTATTCCAATCAATCAATCAATCAATCACATCGTACATGGCTTATAGCCAACTTGGTGCTACGTGCCTCATCAGCGATCAAGTCATGTACGACTCGATTTCATGGAATAACTTAATTGTTTTACAGACATTTAGCAGACGCTCTTATCCAGAGCGATGTACAACATACCCTGGGGAGCACTTGGAGGTTAGGTGCCTTGCTCAAGGGCACTTCAGCCATTCCCGCTGGTCCAGGGAATCAAACCAGCAATCTTTTGGTCCCAAAGCTGCTTCTCTAACCATTAGGCCATGGCTTCTCCAGACATTCCACAACATTAAGTGCAACTATAAACGGATAATAAAACAGCATAATGTTTGGCAAACTGTAGTGATTATAAGAGGAATAAAACACCTCAGGATGTGCCGCCGTTAGAAAAGAATCAACTTCAGAACAGTAACCGAAACGCCGCTTCACATCACCTCATCTAGCCACTGATTATTTTCCTGCGGTATAACAGGACATTAGTGTGGTTTTTTTTTCCCCATCTCACGTCCAGACACGAGCTTGTGATGCTCATTTATATGTGACCCCTCACCGAATCCAGGGACACATGTCGACCGAAACAAATCTGAGATAATCGCAAAAGAAGCTTTTTTTTTCGAAATTTGTGATTTTTGTTTTTTTTCCATCATGTGCAAGTTGAGATCTTGAAGAATGCAATCAGTATTTCAGATAATAGATTGTTTTGTTGGAAAAGCATACATTTTTTGTTGCAAATTGTCTCGTTTTTGTCAGGACTGTAGCCTGCTGGGGGGTGTGGGTAAATTACCATATGGGCCATTCACATGATTTAAGTCTTTTGTTTTTTTTTTCGTGAATCAGCTGTATGATGCGAGCTGAGCGCATGGCTACTTAACTGCATGCAGGCGTGTGATTTCACTATGGAATGAGTTACTAAACAGAGCGCAGAGGAGCTGAAACACCGCGAAGCAAACAGACACTCGGTATTTACATCGGAGATAACCATTTCTAGCAAAAAAAAAAACGCAACCTCGTTTTCCAGATTGAATGGAATACTTGAATGATCGGATGATACACGGACCGTTCTAGGACTACATTCCATCGGAGGCATTGGTGTGTGCAAGGCGCCGTTTCTCTTTCTGATGGGGTGAGTTTATTAATCTAAGGCTGTGTGGTTATTTTTGCATGTAACGGAGAGTGTTGTGGTTTGGTTAAGCCTAGGTCACAACCGGACGTACGATTTTTTGGCCGTGTGATTTTTGGCGTTTCCCAAATCGCTGCGGGTTTTTTTTTTGTTCACGGAGAAAGATGCGCGTTGGCCGTAAGTTTGTCTTGCAACCTGAAAAAAACGTAAGCGCCCTTAGAGTTTGTTTGACATGACAAAGAACCTCTGCGGCCGGTCTGCGGCTCGAAAATCAGCACATCACACACGCGCGCTCATGCTTTTCACACGCGCGCTCTCGTGCGTTTCATGCGTTTTTTGCATGTAGACCGGCCGTAAGAGCGCGTACGGTACGGCCGGTTGTGACCGAGGCTTTACATGAAACTAGTGTTGTGTTAGCTGTGTCATCATCGTGCTATCTTTCTTTCTTACGGTGTGAGTAATTTTTCAACCACAAAACGTTAAAGTATACTTTAGGACTTATTTTTGTACTTCATAATTGTGTTGGGCATACTTTGCATGGAAGGAAAATTGACGTGGTGATCTTTGTTTACATGAAAGTAGTATCGTGCTAGCTCGTAGGGGGTAGGGCTTTCCTTAATGTCATGCAAATGAGCAGCATTATGTGCCCGCCCTGCACCCAGAGTAGCTGAGATGGAAAACTTTGAGGGCGATTTTCTCCCTTTTCTGTTTTAAGAAGTATACACTTTCAAAAGGCCACACATTCTTCAAATATTGTCAGATCTCCACATGGAAGGCATCATTGGAAAGCTTAGAAACTGTACTTTCTGAATCTGTCAATAACTCAAAATGCCCCCGGGCCGACATGTGTCCCTGGATTCTGTGATCTGCCACATATAAATATGTTAAATATATTAGAAGTGTGTGCACATGCTTGAATAGAGAAATCACTAATCAGGTTTTCGTTAATTGGAATAGAAAAGCTACACATGGCAATATGTAGATGCAGAGAGCAGCGCTGTCAAGTCCGTGCACAAGTCTGAAGCGGCCGAAGTCACAGGAGTGTGAGGTTTTTATTCTCATGCTAAGTAGCGAGCAATAAAGAGGATGATTAAACTCGAACCAATCACATGCCAGCGCCATATATAAACAGTGAGTAAAGGATGGAACATCTGCTTTCCCTGCCTCGATTTTTTTTTTCCTCCATATGGCACTTCAAAGCAGCGCAGTGTTCGTCCCTAATGAGATATTGAGTGTGTAAGGCTTGATCCCTGAGGATTTTTTTTTTTTTTTTTAAACACGTGTGTGTTTGTTTCTGAGCGTTCTCTGCCTTGGAGGTAGGTTCACAACCCACATATATAGTTTTGAGCACAATATATATATATTTTTTAAATCCACGCTTGAGAGAATGTCCTGCAGTCACACACACACACACACACTTTAGAAAAACAATTCAAACTGAATGTCACTGTGCGACGTGTTGCCACAGCTATAAACACTGCACTGACTGGAGGGAGAAATTTTATGGTTCTTTCAAGTGTTTATCGGGGGAAAAAATGGCCGATTAAACATTTATCCTCCACACACACACCAGATTTTGACAGAAGGGACTCTGCTTTGCTCTGCGGGAACACATTCTTTATGATTTAGAAACTGTCAGTTGAACAATATCCTTAAAACTCGACCAGAATACAAAATAACGGATTTGCAAAGGGGGGGGGGAGACAAGTTTGCATTTATAAGGTGCCGATTCTCAAACATATTCTGACTCGAGTTCATGCGGAATTCCCATCGTTTAACAAGTGACAGATGAAATATGAACAAAGCTGGAAGAAACGCTAAAACTACAAGCCACGCCCCTTTACCCAATACAACTACGGTATTAATATCAAACACAGGGTTGCTACGATACCGGAATTTGGTCTTCAATGCATCAATACCAAGTTTAGTCTCACAGTGTAACACCAGAGCTGGACAAAGTACCCAACTTCATTACTTAAGTCAAAATTCAGATCCCGCTGGTCAAATGTTACTCCGATACAAGTGAAAGTTCTCCAGTCAAATTTTTACTTAAGTACTGAAGCACTTGCTTTTAAAAATACTTAAGTATTAAAAGTAAATTTTCAGTCAACGCTAGGGTTGCCACCATTCAGAAATGAAAATAAGGGACGCCCACCACGGCTCCTTGGGGCCATGACCACCAAGGGCACGACTCCCATGGGGTGGGGTGCCCGCAGCAGTGGTATGTTTTATTTTGTAGGTGTTTTTACTAAAAGGCAGGGGCGGACTTACCATTAGGCAAACCAAGGCGGTTGCCTAGGGCCCCCCAAATTTGGGGGCCCCTAACAGTCAGCCCCGTCACGGTAAACACCAAACAATATATATGTAATCTTAATTTCTCATCTCATCTCATTATCTCTAGCCGCTTTATCCTGTTCTACAGGGTCGCAAGCAAGCTGGAGCCTATCCCAGCTGACTACGGGCGAAAGGCGGGGTACACCCTGGACAAGTCGCCAGGTCATCACAGGGCTGACACATAGACACAGACAACCATTCACACTCACATTCACACCTACGGTCAATTTAGAGTCACCGGTTAACCTAACCTGCATGTCTTTGGACTGTGGGGGAAACCGGAGCACCCGGAGGAAACCCACACGGACACGGGGAGAACATGCAAACTCCACACAGAAAGGCCCTCGCCGGCCCCGGGGCTCGAACCCAGGACCTTCTTGCTGTGAGGCGACAGCGCTAACCACTACGCCACCGTGCCACCCGTAATCTTAATTTGTCTCTGATATTAAGTAGTCAATGATATAAATGGCAAAACACACCAAAATAGCATCAGAATATCGAATTCATGTGTGTATATAGTATTTGTCCCAGCACACACACACACCCTGGTTGTTTTACATTGGACTAGTCCGTGATCTGACGACGTAGACAGGTGCGCGACGGAAATTCAAACCACAGCAGAGGGAACCGTAAACAAGATGAAGCGCAGTTATGAGAGTGGTTGCGCTAAACGAAAAAAAAGGGCACAAAGCAAAAAGAATGCAGCTGCGCTTCTGAAACTAACTACATTTTTCAAATCGCCTGAGTCTGCTACAGCCTCAACCTCCGCTGTTGAGGAACATGCTCGTGTAGTTTGGGTTCCATACTTCTGCACACCACCTTTCTATGAAGACTTTGGAGAAGCCAGCAACAAGTAGGACTTTCTTTCTCATATGATTATGATGAACAATGGACATTTGGAGATTAAGGACTTTTCAGTAATGTACTGGCTGCAACCTTTAAAAACTCATACCTCTCTCTTTCTCTACCCCCGCCCCGCCCTGCCCCGCCCCCACGCGCACACGCACGCACACAAACACTCTCTCTCTCTCTCTCTCTCTCTCTCACACACCCACCCACCTACACCCCATTATGGAATGGTGATGGAATACATGAGCAATGAAATTTTGAAGATTAAGGACATTTCAATAATGTACTGGCTGCATCCTTTACAAACTCACAATCCCTCTGTATCTGTCTCTCAACCACTGTATTGCCGGTCACTAAATGGCTCCCTCCCACACACACAAACTCTCTTACTCTCTCACTCTCTCTCTTGTACATTTATCTTGGCATCAGTCTTATCCCATTGAAATGTAGAGGTTTCGATAGAGTAATATCCATTTGTGTTGTAGTTCTGATAACAGTAAGATCATTTTGTATCTCTGGTAATGTGTATCTGGTAATATGGATCCATTTGTGTTCTACTTCTGATAAGAATAAGATCATTTTATATCTGGTAATATGTATCTGTGGAGTAAAAATAATAATTGGATTTCAGATATCCTTGTTTTATTAAAATATGGAGATTGACTCAAAATTGTCTCTCTCTCTCTCTCTCTCTCTACTGTCTCTTCTTCTGTTGTTTGCCTTGTCGCTGTCTCTCTTTCTGGTTTGATCTGAGCAATAAACACCGTCAGAATTTTGGCAAATGCTGGAGTAATCTCAAACCTGTTTCACTGTGGAGCTTATTTGGGGCACATCGTTAGTGGCAGTTTGCTATCTTTTTTTTTTCTGAATTTACAGCAAGGAGATATGGCATGTGCCAAGTAGGGATGGCCATTATTCTGTATGTGTGTTTCAAGACTGACTTTTGAGGGCCCCATGTCTGTATTTCGCCTAGGGCCCCAAAATGGCTAGAACCGCCCCTGGTAAAAGGGGTGATCAAGAAAGCAATTACTCATACTTAAAGCTTGAAACGCTTTATTGCCAATGCTGTAAAAATGTATAATGTACAAGTGGGCAACAATGAACTTCTCATCTCATTATCTGTAGCCGCTTTATCCTTCTACAGGGTCGCAGGCAAGCTGGAGCCTATCCCAGCTGACTACGGGCGAAAGGCGGGGTACACCCTGGACAAGTCGCCAGGTCATCACAGGGCTGACACATAGACACAGACAACCATTCACACTCACATTCACACCTACGCTCAATTTAGAGTCACCAGTTAACCTAACCTGCATGTCTTTGGACTGTGGGGGAAACCGGAGCACCCGGAGGAAACCCACGCGGACACGGGGAGAACATGCAAACTCCGCACAGAAAGGCCCTTGCCGGCCCCGGGGCTCGCGTCCACATGGGCAACGATCAGTAAAACTTCATATTAGCCACAAAGTCAGAAAAATCTGTTCGTAAAATTACATTATAATGACCAAATACAATGAAAAGTATTTTTCCAGTCTCACCTGTGAAAGGTAATCCCATGTGATCTCGTTTGGATGGCAAACCTGTTGGTACAGTTAAATGCAGTACATGAATGAGGCATCTTTATTCTCCGCTTTGACCCATCCAATATGGCGGCGAGGATGACGTATGATTCTACGTGGAAGGCGGCGTCTTTAAAGGTCCGGAATAAATTGAATGCTACACGTTGATGGATTACTTTGTTCTTCTACGCCCTTTTTGAGGAATGTATTGTAGGACTTAAACCAACATCTGAAGAGGTGAGATCGCTCCTTTTTTTCCCTATTTTTGCTGGCGGGATTGACTCTGCCCTAAGGGCTATTCTCTCTCTCTCTCACTTTGCACCATTACACAATAAATATTCACAGTAAAAATATTTTGTAAGCGCGTTTCATGAACCAAGTTATAGGATTTGTTGACAACTCGCATCGAGTTCGTTACACTTCTACCCGGCGTGAAGCACTGACAGTCATGTGGCTGTGACGTCATCGTAAACAAATCCGTTCTACTCATCCGTTCTCAAAAGATTGCGTTTTGGGGCACCCAAAACGCCGGTGCCGTGTGGACGCCAGGCCTAAATGCTAAACAATTATATCGGATTCACCTGAATCCGTTGCCGTGTGGACAGGGCCTCAGTCAAGTCTAAGCCATTAAAGAAAATTTCTAGTCGAGTCCGAGAACAAGACTCCAACGGCACCATTTAACGGTGGCTGTTGCTGGCTTTATGTGAAAGCATCTCTGCTACTGTGTTGGACTAACGCTACTGCTCGACTGCCCCGTTTTAGTTAATAGGCTACAGATAAAAAGCTCATTCATTGCTCAGCAAGCCCCGCCCACTATTAACAGGGCAAACATGAGAGGTTAACACTAGCTAGTTCATCGCTCAGCAAGCAAGCCCCGCTATCAACAATGAACATAGCGCGTCACTTCCTTCTGGGTGTCGTCTTGCCAAATGACGATTGAAGTTCGAGGTTGTCCCCGTCGTCTCCTCGATAGTTCTTCTACGTATGGAACACACAGCAGTGCATTTATTCCCACTGCACGAGAAGTCTGTATAAGCAAAGCGTACAATCCTAGAGGTGTTCTCTCCAGGCATTTTACCGCCATTAACATTAATGTTGATACAAGTCTCTTATGCCAAATTATGACAACATTCCAAAAAAATAAAAGAACCCCCCCCCCCCACACACACACACTCCTCGTCTCCAATTTACGAGTCTGATGCCATGTACACACGTAGCCGGGTATTTTTAAAACCGAACATTTTCCCCCCCTCCGTTTATAAAAATGTTTTATCCACACCACCTCGTCTTCGAAAAAAATCCCTTCCACACATAACCGAACATCTGCGTTTTCAATCACATTCATAAGCATTCCAAACCTGTAGATGGCATTATTTCCCCAAATCCTACCCCCTAATCACATCGCCTGTGCTCTTGGAGCAGTAGTTGGGCTTCTAAAATTAAACATGTAAATAGCACCTGCACAATAATTAACGCTTTCAAGGCACTACTCCGATCCATTACTCTTTAGCTAGCCGCACACTACGCCGATTTTCAGCGTACCGAGCCAACTGAAGTCGCGAGTCAGGCATAAAGACTAGTTTTCGATGGTCCCGACTCATCTCACAGCCGATTCGAAAAACTAATCGGGAGCCAGACTGATCGGCGAGAGTCGCTAGCAATAGCCAATCATATCTTTCACATATAACACGTGACATCATTAAACACAATTTCTAGCGCGAGAAATACGTGTTGGTAGCACCTAATGCAGGTATATACTGTAATTCCATAGACTGAAGCTTTATCCATAGACACAGTGGGCTGGAAAGCCACTCTGCTCAAGTTGTGTGGCTGAATTCCAAATCGCTTTAACTCCCCTATATAAGTGCACTATTTAAGGTTGGAAATAATAGCTCATGCAGCCTAGATAGTGCGCTACATATTCCGTGTTGTGTCATTTGTAATTCAGCCTGTAGCATCTTCAAGTGTTGGATTTAACAGTAACTATATCCAATAGCCAATCACAAAGCTATTAAGTTGTCACGTGTCGCTTCAATCGTGACTGCACTCGTCAACAGTCGGGGGATATGTGCGTGCCCTGTCGGGAGTCGGCTCTGAAATGGGTCAGTTCGGTACCGCGTGGATCGCCGTGGTGTGCGGCTAGCTTAAGTCCATGCTTAATCTGGCTTCTGCAGTAAACAAAGGTCGCACGTTTGATGTCAGGGCAGATTTGTTGTCATTTTTTTGGCGCAGATTGTGACGTTCTAAAACGCAAAACTCCGGTTATCTCTGTCTACACGAAAAGGCATACACGGAGTTTTCAAAAATCTTCACTTTGCCCGGAGTTTTTTTAAATATTCGTTTTTGATGTGTTTTCATGTGGATGACAGGCCAAAACGTAGAAAAATATCTTCGATTTAGCAGATACCCGGCTACATGTGGACGGGGTCTCAGTCATCAGTGCTCAAGTCCAAGTCAAACAAAGGGAACTCGCACACCTATATGCCGATACAATAATGCACTTTTATTACATATTAAAACAAACAAAAAGTGCTACCCAAGTGAAAAGTGCAAACGTTTCGGTCACAATCAGACCATCCTCAGTGCAAACAATTAAATATAAAGACACACCCATATATAGACAAGGCCACGTACACGGAAAACAGGTAGTAGATCTACAACCAAGCTTGAATACAGGTTTGGATGCATGGACAAAGACATCCTATCATCAGTACCGTTCCTGTTGTGATTTAACTAATGACAAAATTTATCGTCATAATAAACGTCATAAGGAAAGAAAATAACAAAAAAAAAATTTTATATATATATATATATATATATATATATATATATATATATAGGGCGGCACGGTGGCGTAGTGGTTAGCGCTGTCGCCTCACAGCAAGAAGGTCCTGGGTTCAAGCCCCGGGGCCGGCGAGGGCCTTTCTGTGCGGAGTTTGCATGTTCTCCCCGTGTCTGCGTGGGTTTCCTCCAGGTGCTCTGGTTTCCCCCACAGTCCAAAGACATGCAGGTTAGGTTAACTGGTGACTCTAAAATTGACCGTAGGTGTGAATGTGAGTGTGAATGGTTGTCTGTGTCTATGTGTCAGCCCTGTGATGACCTGGCGACTTGTCCAGGGTGTACCCCGCCTTTCGCCCGTAGTCAGCTGGGATAGGCTCCAGCTTGCCTGCGACCCTGTAGAAGGATAAAGCGGCTAGAGATAATGAGATGAGATGAGATATATATATATATATATACACACACACACACACACATAAAATTAAATTTAAAAAAAAAAAAAATTATATATATATATATATATATATATATATATATATATATATATATATATATATATAAACACAAAAAAAACATCAAACAATAAACGTAAGACTAAGTGTACAAACTATTCATAGAAAACAAGTCAAGTCAAAATCATCATTCAATCCATTCGGTTGCAATGTTTTTAAATAAAAAATCCATCTCGCCTCACATCTAAGTAAAAACTGACTAGTACAGCTACTACGATGATTAGGGAGAACTCTGTCAATGCCAACAAACTTAAGATCATTAGCCGAATGTTTAGCTTCATTGAAGTGTCTTGCAACTGGCGATTTAGAGTCCCCCCTATATATCGCGCTCCGATGCTCATTGAGACGGAGTCTCAACTGTCTGCGGGTGCACCCCACATATTGTAGACCACAGGGACAACTTAGGAGGTAGATCACATTGATAGAATTACATGTTATAAATTTTCTGATGTTATAGCGTCTTCCTGTTGTGAAACTGATAAAATAATCTTAGTCTTACGTCTTACTTAGTCTTACGTTTATTGTTTGATGGGGTTTTTTTGTGTGTGTTTTATTTTTAATATATTTTTTATTATTTTTTTAAATATATTTTTTATTTAATTTTAATTTAATTTATATATATATATATATATATATATATATATATATATATATATATATATATATATCTCCTCCTAGGGCCTAGCGGTCACATACGTGGACAGCACTTTTTAGAAATTCAGAACAAGAATCCACATGTGGACATACTTTTTCTCAAAAAGTACATCTTATCAAAGATGATGCTTAGTTTTTATTCTAATCAGGTTCTAATAAGCCCAAATAGCAAAAAGAAATAAAAAATGCATGTAAAAAAAACAGCTTGGGTCTTAGGAGGATATATATATATATTTTTTTGTTATTTTCTTTCCTTATGACATTTATTATTACTATAAATTTTGTCATTAGTTAAATCATAACAGGAACGGTACTGATGATAGGATGTCTTTATCCATGCATCTTAACCTGTATTCAAGCTTGGTTGTAGATCTACTACCTGTTTTCCATGTACGTGGCCTTGTCTATATATGGGTGTGTCTCATCTCATTATCTCTAGCCGCTTTATCCTGTTCTACAGGGTCGCAGGCAAGCTGGAGCCTATCCCAGCTGACTACGGGCGAAAGGCGGGGTACACCCTGGACAAGTCGCCAGGTCATCACAGGGCTGACACAGACACAGACAACCATTCACACTCACATTCACACCTACGCTCAATTTAGAGTCACCAGTTAACCTAACCTGCATGTCTTTGGACTGCGGGGGAAACCGGAGCACCCGGAGGAAACCCACGCGGACATGGGGAGAACATGCAAACTCCTCACAGAAAGGCCCTCGCCGGCCACGGGGCTCGAACCTGGACCTTCTTGCTGTGAGGCGACAGCGCTAACCACTACACCACCGTGCCACCCTATGGGTGTGTCTTTATGTTTAATTGTTTGCACTGAGGATGGTCCGATTGTGACTGAAACGTTTGCACTTTTCACTTGGGTAGCACTTTTTGTTTGTTTTAATATGTAATAAAAGTGCATTATTATGTCGGCATATAGGTGTGCGAGTTCCCTTTGTTTGGTTCTAGTTATTCTATTGGAACTTACGCACCCACCAGGTATCAAATTTAAAGGCGCGGTACCTTCATTGGAAAGCAAGTCCAAGTCAAGTCATGAGTCCTTAAAATTAGGGCACGAGACGGACTTGAAGCCTGTACTACAAGCCTGGATTGTTTGCGTCTTTTTACTCGACATGTGAAATACAGCGTGTAATTGCTAGACGCTTGCAGGCTAAACAGTTTGCGTGAGGTATTAGCTCGCTTATGCTTGACAGTCATGGGTGTATTCAAATCAGGGAAAATGGTGCCTCATGATGTTCTCTAACAAGACAGCGAGGTATGAAGGGCTGTTTGAAACCGATCCAACTCGTTTCCTGTCTAAGAGGCCTTCATATTGCCCCAAACTGAAGGCAACATCGATGTGCTGCCTATTACCCATAAATCAGTGCAACAGCTCCCTCAAGCAATGGAAAAATAAATAAATAAAATAAAATAAAATGGCGGACCAAACATCACAAAGTGAGTTCATATACAAATGTAAGTTTTTGGGCTTCCCCCACTTAGATTTCTGAAAAGTTACAAAGAAAAACATTTCGTAGATTCTTTTATAACCCTGTGATTGTAACCAAATAATTTTGTTCGATATGATTTGTGAGGCAGGCGGCACGGTGGTGTTGTGGTTAGCGCTGTCGCCTCACAGCAAGAAGGTCCGGGTTCGAGCCCCGTGGCCGGCGACGGCCTTTCTGTGTGGAGTTTGCATGTTCTCCCCGTGTCCGCGTGGGTTTCCTCCGGGTGCTCCGGTTTCCCTCACAGTCCAAAGACATGCAGGTTAGGTTAACTGGTGACTCTAAATTGACCGTGAGTGTGAATGGTTGTCTATGTGTCGGCCCTGTGATGACCTGGCGACTTGTCCAGGGTGTACCCCGCCTTTCGCCCGTAGTCAGCTGGGATAGGCTCCAGCTTGCCTGCGACCCTGTAGAACAGGATAAAGCAGCTAGAGATGATGAGATGAGATTTGTGAGGCATCTTTTGGCCAAAAAGCTAACTCTGAGTTACACAGTGTCCAGACGTCACACGTTACCGTAAATGCTGTCCTGAAAGGTTGTTTGAAATGAAAATCCTGAGAAGATGCTTTCAGTTAAAAGTCCTACCTTAGGAGACATTTTCATCACAAGGGTATTTGCTTTATAAAGCTGAAAACATGATCAAGCCAATCGAGGAGTGGCATTATTAGCTAAAGCAGCCTTCAGATAGGTCGCTATGGTCGTTTTTATTTTATATATATAAAAAAAAGTTCCTTATTTTTACACACAGTAAGTACTTTAGTCACAGTTTGTGGTGTTCGGCAGCTCATTGTGCTTCACTAGCCTGCTCTGACTAAAGCTCTATTCATAGGGGATTAGTTCTACATGGGATGCTGGGGTAATTCCTTCCTTTACACATGCTGCTCTGGAATTCTATTTATTGTTGGATTGATAACATGGGGGTTTTCTTACTAAAATATAATACTTCATAATACTTTGTCGAAACACCTTTTGATTTAATTACAGCATTCGGTCTTTTTGGGTCGGAGTCTAGCAGCCTGCCACATCTAGACTTGGCAATATTTGCCCACTCTTCCTTGCAAAAGCGCTCCAGATCTGTCAGATTGCGAGGGCGCATCTTGTGCACAGCCCCCTTCAGGTCACCCCACAGATTTTCAATTGGATTTAGGTCTGGGTTCTGGCTGGGCCGTTCCAAAACTTTTTGGGGGTCATTGTCGTGCTGAAAGATGAAATTCCTCTCCATCTTCAGCTTTCTAGCAGACACCTGAAGGTTTTGGGCCAAAATTGACTGGTATTTAGAACTGTTCATAATTCCCTCCACTTTGACTAAAGCCCCTGTTCCAGCTGAAGAACCACCATGCTGCCACCACCATGCTGCCACCACCATGCTTCACCGTGGGCATGGTGTTCTTTTGGTGATGCGCAGTGTATTTGTATACCTTTTGGAATTGTGGCCAAAAAGTTCAACCTTGGTTTCGTCACACCGTAACACATTTTCCCACATGCTTTTGGGAGAGTTGATATCTTGTTTTGCAAAATTTAGCCGGGCCTGAATGTTTTTCTTTGTAAGAAATGGCTTCCATCTTGCAACCCTACCTCATAGCCCAGACATGTGGAGAATACAGGAGATTGTCGTCACATGTAGTACACAACCAGTACTTGCCAGAAATTCCTGCAGCTCCTTCAGTGTTGCTGTTGGCCTCTTGGCAGCCTCCCTGACCAGTTTTCGTCTGGTCTTTTCATCAATTTTGGAGGGACGTCCAATTCTCGGTAATGTCACTGTTGTCCCATATTTTCTCCACTTCTTGATGACTGTCTTCACTGTGCTCCATGGTACAGTTAGGCCCAGAAATATTTGGACAGTGACACAATCTTCATGATTTGGGCTCTGCATGCCACCACATTGGATTTGAAATGAAACAACTACAACAGAATTGAAGTGCAGACTTTAAGGTTTAATTCAAGGAGTTGAACAAAAATATATGATTAAACATGTAGGAACTGTAGCTATTTTTATACAAACGCTCCTCATTTCAAAAGCAATTGGACAAATAAACATAACCCTAAGTAAAATGTTACTTTTCAATATTTTGTTGAGAATCCTTTGCAGGCAATGACTCCCTCAAGTCTGGAACCCATGGACATCACCAAATGCTGGGTTTCCTCCTTTGTGATGCTTTGCCAGGCCTTTACTGCAGCTGTCTTCAGTTGTTGCTTGTTTGTGGGTCTTTCTGCCTTAAGTTTTGTCTTGAGGAAGTGAAATGCATGCTCGATTGGGTTGAGATCTGGTGATTGACTCGGCCATTGCAGAATATTCCACTTCATTGCTTTAAAAAACTCCTGGGTTGCTTTTGCAATATGTTTTGGATCATTGTCCATCTGTACTGTGAAGCGCCGTCCAATCAACTTTGCTGCATTTGGCTGAATCTGAGCAGAAAGTATCTCCCTATACACTTCAGAATTCATCCGGCTGCTTCTGTCTTTTGTCACATCATCAATAAACACAAGTGACCCAGTGCCATTGGAAGCCATGCATGCTCATGCCATCACACTGCCTCCACCATGTTTTACAGAAGATGTGGTGTGCTTTGGATCACGAGCTGTTCCAATTCTTCTCCAAACTTTCTTCTTCCCATCATTCTGGTACAGGTTGATCTTAGTCTCATCTGTCCAAAGAATGCTGTTCCAGAACTGGGCTGGCTTCTTCAGGTGTTTTTTGGCAAAGTCAATTCTGGCCTTTCTATTTTTGAGGCTGATTAATGGTTTGCACCTTGTGGTGAATCCTTTGTATTTACTCTCATGAAGTCTTCTCTTTATGGTAGACTTAGATACTGATACACCTACTTCCTGGAGAGTGTTCTTCACTTGAGTGGATGTTGTGAAGGGGTTTTTCTTCACCATGGAAAGGATTCTGCGATCATCCACCTGCGACTGTCTTCCGTGGACGTCCAGGCCTTTTTGAGTTCCCAAGCTCACCAATGCACTCTTTTTTTTTTCTCAGAATGTACCAAACTGTTGATTTGGCCACTCCTAACATTTCTGCGATCTCTCTGATAGATTTCTTTTTTTTTCCAGCCTCAGGATGGTCTGTTTCACCTCCATTGAGCGCTCCTTTGACCGCATGTTGTGTTCACAGCAACAGCTTCCAAATGCAAACGCCACACCTGGAATCAACTCCAGACCTTTTAACTGCTTAATTGATGACAGGTTAACGAGGGAAGAGCCCATGCAGCCTTGTTATTTTTTTTTTTTTTTGCAGCCTTCTGAGTCAATTGTCCAATTACTTTTGGTCCCTTGAAAAAGAGGCGGCTACGTATTAAAGAGCTGTAATTCCTAAACCCTTGCTCCAAATTGGATGTGAATACTCTCAAATTACAGCTGAGAGTCTGCACTTTAAGCCCATAATGATTATATAATCGTATCCTGAATATGTTTTCGTAAACAGCTAAAATAACAAAACTTGCGTCACTGTCCAAATATTTTTGGGCCTAACTGTATATCTAATGCCGTGGAAATGTTTTTGTCCCCTTCTCCTGGCTGATACCTTTCAACAGTGAGATCCCTTTGGTGCTTTGTAAGCTTTCCGTGAACCCTGGCTTTTACTGGAGGATGCAACCGAGTAAATGTCAGGAAAATCCTACTAGGACAACTGAACTTTATTTGGGGTTAATCAGAGTTATTTTAATTGATGGCAGGTGTGAACCCAAAAAGACCGAATGCTGTAATTAAATCAAAAGGTGCTTCAATGAAGTATTAGTTTAAGAGTGTGCACACTTATGCAACCAGCTTATTGTACATTTTTTATTTTATTTTCTGTGTTTTTCCTCATCTCATCTCATTATCTCTAGCCGCTTTATCCTTCTACAGGGTCGCAGGCAAGCTGGAGCCTATCCCAGCTGACTATGGGCGAAAGGCGGGGTACACCCTGGACAAGTCGCCAGGTCATCACAGGGCTGACACAGACACAGACAACCATTCACACTCACATTCACACCTACGCTCAATTTAGAGTCACCAGTTAACCTAACCTGCATGTCTTTGGACTGTGGGGGAAACCGGAGCACCCGGAGGAAACCCACGCGGACACGGGGAGAACATGCAAACTCTGCACAGAAAGGCCCTCGTCGGCCCCGGGGCTCGAACCCAGACCTTCTTGCTGTGAGGCGACAGCGCTAACCACTACACCACCGTGCCACCCAGGTTTTTCTGATTTAAATTTTTTTTTTTTTTTTTTAAAAAGCAAGAAAGCAAGCACACCTTGATGAAATTGCCAAAAGTTTGTTAATAGTCAAGGGCATAACTCTGGTAAAATTTGCCCAAATTCAACGAAATTTCAATCTGCGTATAACTGAAATATAACAAAGCCTTTTGCCAAGTTTGGTGAAATTCCTCCACAAATTATGAGAGGAGTTGATTTCAGAAGAACGTACACCCTCATGAAATTGCCAAAGTTATTTCAATCAAGGGTCAAAACTGGTAAAATTTTCACAAATGAAATTAAATCGCAATATGTGTATTACCATCATATACGGTAACAAGGCCTTTTGCCAAGCTTTGAGAAATTCATCCAAAAATCGTGAGAGGAGTTGATGTCAGAACGCAAACACACCTTCATGAAATTGTCAAAGTACAAGGATGTTCATCAAGGGCTGGAACTCTGGTAAAATGTGACTGAATTGAACAAAATAAACAACATGCGTATTACCGACATATAACAAGGCCTTTTGCCAAGTTTGGTGAAATTCCTCCAAAAATTGTGAGAGGAGTTGATTTCAGAAGGAAAACACACTCCTATGAAATTGTCCAAGTATTATTTTGTTAATCAAGGGCTGTAACTCGGGTAAAATGCGACCCAATTGAACGCAATTACAATATGCGTATTACCGACATGTACCAAAGAATCCTGCCAAGCTTTCTGAAATTCCTCCAAAAATTGCGAGAGGAATTGATTTCAGAAAGTGAGTACCCTTCCTGGGATGGACAGATGGATATCGCCACGACATAATCCCCCTTTGGGCCTTTCGGCCAGCGAAATTCAAACTACTAATTTAAGGCCAGACAATTGAAGTAACCCTGTAGTTATAATATAACTGTCTGAGATCAGCAATTAGAATGTTTTACTCCCCAAAGAAAACTCAAACTGATTTCATTAATCTCCACATGAAAATCTTCAACTTGTGTACTAGATCCCTTACCCATCTGTTGTTTATCTGTTATTAAAAGTGCGATACAAATAAACTTGCCTTGACTATGGTCATAGCTGCTGTTATAGAAAACAATCAGGTTCTGGCCAATTGGATTTGAGAACTGAACAGCGCTGTGGGGTGGCACTTCACGGAATCCAGGGATACATGTCGGCCGAAACGAAGCCGAGAAAATCGCAAAAGAAGCATTTTTTTTTTAATTTGTGATTTTCGTTTTTTTCCATAATGTGCAAGTTGAGATCTTGAAGAATGCAATCAGTATTTCAGATAATAGATTGTTTTGTTGGAAAAGCATACATTTTTTGTTGCAAATTGTCTCGTTTTTGTCAGGACTGTAGCCTGCTGGGGGTCATGGGTAAATTACCATATGGGACATTCACATGATGATTTAAGTCTTTTGTTTTTTTTCACCAGTCAGCTGTATGATACGAGCTGAGCTCGTGGCTACTTAAGCTGCATACAGGCATGTAATTTCACTATAGAATGAGCAAGCTAAACAGAGCGCAGAGGAGCTGAAACACAGCGAAGCAAACAGACGCACGATAGTTACATCAGACATGACCATTTCTAGCAAAAAAAAACGCAACCAAAAGGAAGTGTTCTAGGACTACATATTCCATCGGAGGCATTGATGTGTGCAAGGCGACGTTTCTCTTTCTGATGGGGTAAGTTTATTAATCTAAGGTTGTGTGGTTATTTTTGCATGTAACAGAGAGTGTTGTGGTTTGGTTACATGAAACTAGCATTGTGTTAGTTGTTATCATCGTGCTATCTTTCTTTCTTACGGTGTGAGTAATTTTTCAACCACAAAACGTTAAAGTATACTTTAAGACTTATTTTTGTACTTCATAATTATGTTGGGCATACTTTGCATGGAAGGAAAATTGACGTGGTGATCTTTGTTTACATGAAAGTAGCATCGTGCTAGCTAGTAGGGGGTAGGGCTTTCCTTAATGTCATGCAAATGAGCAGCATTATGTGCCCGCCCTGCACCCAGAGTAGCTGAGATGGAAAACTTTGAGGGCGATTTTCTCCCTTTTCTGTTTTAAGAAGTATACACTTTCAAAAGGCCACACATTCTTCAAATATTGTCAGATCTCCACATGGAAGGCATCATTGGAAAGCTTAGAAACTGTACTTTCTGAATCTGTCAATAACTCAAAATGCCCCCGGGCCGACATGTGTCCCTGGATTTCATGATCTGACAGTGCGTATAGGTGTTGGCAGGAAGAAAGAGTTAAAATGCGATGTGTCGCCTGTATTAGACCTGCAGCTTTAAACAGATCAACAGAGCTCAAATTCATCATGGCCTCCCAGAATCCTGTGCAATAGCAGCACTTTTCATTATTGTGTTATTGATTGGCTTCAGTTTGGCATATATAAAAGAGAGCGAGAGACAGAGAGAGAGGGATTAAAATGCGAAGTCTGTGTGTAATGATAGCTTGTGATTAGCCAGAATGCTGCATAACACAGCCACACACATACCGTACACCGAGAGAGAGAGAGAAGCTCAATAACACCTCTGATCAAAGCCATCTCTACCCTGTCGCTTCTGATCAACACTGCTATAGATAACTAAATGGGATGCAGCTAGCAGACGGAAAAATACCCTGATTAATCTGCTCCGTCAAACGCTGTGAGGGTGAAAGTGACAGCGAGAGAATGAGAGTGTAAGAGCCTTAAAGATGAAAACAGCACAAATTCACAGGAATTCTAACAAGCGAGAGCGATTTCACACACAAATCAACGGATAAGAGACGCTACGCCCGCAAACCTCCTCTGACCCGTTCATCTGTCGGGATAATAAGTGAACTGCTGCAAATTTAGTGATGGATTTTACGTCTGTCACTGAAATTTTCCAGCGATCCTTTGACGCTGCAGTGAACTGGAATGTGTGTTTGGGGTATAGCAGCTGTTTTGCTTGTAGCTTTACGTGAAAGTTTACAATACGAGTGTGTGTTTATGTCTGTTGCTTGGGGTTTATTCATAAATGTTAAACCGTCCGGATCTGGTCTTCCCGTTTCTACAGCCCTCAATTATTACATAACTCAGTACCTGCGAGAGTTTGACTCCCTGCTCACCTCTGTGTTGCAGTGCCTCACCAGATGGCAGTAGGTACCATTTTCAAGTCAACTTTATTGTCAAATATGCTATACATGCTCGACATACAGCACAGATGAAATTTCAGTCCTCTCTGACCCACGGTGCAAACAGGCAATGCAATAAATAAAAATAGAATAACTGAAATAAACAATATAAACAGTGTAAACACACTAGATAAGAAATAGACATAGACTAAACACACCCACACACACAAATTGGAGCAAAAGGACATAAAATAAAAACAGTCAAGGGCACTTGAGGTATAGCAGGTAAACATGAAATAAGCAGTATAAACAATAAACTAGGCAGCACGGTGGTGTAGTGGTTAGCGCTATCACCTCACAGCAAGAAGGTCCAGGTTCGAGCCCCGTGGCCGGCGAGGGCCTTTCTGTGCGGAGTTTGCATGTTCTCCCCGTGTTCGTGTGGGTTTTCTCCGGGTGCTCCGGTTTCCCCCACAGTCCAAAGACATGCAGGTTAGGTTAACTGGTGACTCTAAATTGACTGTAGGTATGAATGTGAGTGTGAATGGTTGTCTATGTGTCAGCCCTGTGATGACCTGGCGACTTGTCCAGGGTGTACCCCGCCTTTCGCCCGTAGTCAGCTGGGATAGGCTCCAGCTCGCCTGCGACCCTGTAGAACAGGATAAAGCGGCTAGAGATAATGAGATGAGAAACAATAAACTAATAGCTGTTAAGGTGAGGTAATACGGAATAGTGCAAATGAGCGAGGTAAAGTCAAATGTGCAGTCCCTGAGTTCAGTGTTTTAATGAACGTCGAGTGTGTGTGCATGTTTTTTTTTTGGGGGGGGGGGGGACTGTGAGGGTGACATGATGTCAGATGCTGAAGGGGGGGCAGAACAGGGAGGGAGTTGAGCCTCCTGACTGCCTGGTGAAAGAAACTGTTCTTGAGCCTGCTGGTTTTGGCCCGGAGACTCCGCAGTCTCCTCCCCGACGGCAGCAGGCTGAAGAGGCTGTGAGATGGGTGGGTGGGGTCACCTGCAATCCTGATGGCTTTGTGGGTGAGGCGGGAGTTATAGATATCCATAAGAGAAGGGAGAGAGACACCAATGATCCTCTCCGCTGCTCTCACGATGCGTTGCAGAGTCTTGCAGCAGGACGCGGTGCAGGCGCCGTACCACACGGTGATGCAGCTGGTCAGGATGTTCTCGATGGTGCTTCTGTAGAATGTGTGCATGATGGGGGCCGGGGCTCTTGCTCTCCTCAGTTTGCGGAGGAAGTACAGACGCTGTTGGGCTTTTTTGACCAGTGATGTGGTGGTGTTGCTCCAGGACAGGTCTTCAGAGATGTGCACACCCAGAAACTTGGTGCTGCTCACCCTCTCCACTGCAGCACCGTCGATAGATAATGGAGCATGCTGGGTGTGCGCTCTCCTGAAGTCCACAACAATCTCCTTCGTCTTCTCCACGTTCAGGCGGAGATTGTCGTCTTTGCACCACATGGCCAAGCAGCTCACCTCACTCCTGTAGATTGTCTCATTGCCATTGTTGATGAGACCCACCACAGTCATGTCGGCCGCAAACTTAATGAAGAGGTTGGACCTGGATGTTGGTATGCAGTCGTGGGTCAGCAGAGTGAAGAGGAGGGGGCGCAGCACACATCCTTGGGGGACCCCCGTGTTCAATGTGATGGTGCTGGAGGAGTTGCTGCTGACCCGTACAGTCTGTGGTCTCCCCGTCAGGAAGTCAAGCAGCCAGTTGCACAGGGAGGTGTTGAGTCCCAGCTGGTCCAGTTTATGAATGAACTGCTGAGGAATGATTGTGTTGAATGCTGAGCTAAAGTCTATGAACAGCATTCTGACATACCGTACGAGTCTTTTGTCTCCAGATGGGTGAGGGCTAAGTGGAGATGGCGTCATTGGTCGAACGGTTGGACTGATATGCAAACTGGAAAATTTTTGTGATGGTCTTTGGTATGACCCAACCAGAAGTAGAACTCACAATCTCCTGGTCAAGAGCCAGTCACACTAACCACTAGACCAACTCATGGTACTGTTAGATTACCGTCAATGACGGTGTAGCTCACTCCGGCCCCGTCTAGTCCAGAAGGAACGATCTAAAGTGAGCCACCTTGCGCAATAAAACGTTGCAAGCTAGATACACACTATATACACCCTAGGAATTAGGGATGGCGAAAACTAAAAAAAAATCTTGACCGACCACCGAGCCACATTAGCCGGTTAAAGTCAGTTAACCTATGAGTTTAAACAGGGATGCAAACGGCGCGCCTTTTTCACGGCTCGTGCAGATCCGATTTTTTTTTAGGGGGGGGGGCGTTGGAGTGTCTGAATAATTTCATCAGAGTAAATTCTGTATTAAAATTACTACATAAGCAAATGCCGTTACGGTCCATGAAAAAGCCGTGAAAAAGTCGGCATCTGCGCCTTTAGTTTGTGTGGAGAGATATGATCTGCAATAGAGATCTTGCAGTCACGTGACCGGAAAGTACACAGCCGCCATCTTGTCGGTAAAAAACACAGCTGAATACTGCTGCACTCGTGTACAGAATGGATCAATTTCAACCGACGGACTACACGGCTCATTTTTCTAATGAACAGATAACTAGATATATGTCTAAAATAAACGATCTACAGATTAGTGACCCTTATGGCTTACCGGACGGAGTTTTCACGACCGTGTCAGTGGATATTGAACTGCCAGCGGAATACCCAGATGTGTATAATTACCTCATCAACTTTCCCTCGCTGTTCAGTGGTGAAGCACTGCGTGCTTATAAATCTCTGGATAGTTATCTTTACAGAAATTCAGGATTTGTCAGCGACTCAGATGTGGCATCTTGTAAACAAGAAAATAATCCTCATTGGACGGGTAAGTCACTTAAGTATTGAGTATAGCACTGACCAGCCGATTATAGAATAGAATAAGGTAATTCCAGCTGTAATTCCAAATCGTCCGTCTTGTTTACCACGGATCTGGCGTTGGAGAGATAGAGGCTTGGCAGTGGAGGTTTGAGTGGCTGTTTTCTGAGCTTAGTCAACAGGCCGGCTCTGCAGCCTCGCTTTTGCTTCCGCTCCCGACGCCGCCTCCTTCGCTTTGCTTCCGATAACAATCCACGGAGACCCCGCTGGTCTCGCTATCTCGTCCGGAATGTTGTGCATGCGATGGAAATCGCTACAAACCGTCATTTTCTGCTGGAAACCAATGTCCAGTAAGTCCATACGGTTGTAGTGGATATTGAAGTCCGGTACAGACGAACACCACGCAAAAATACACACAAAAAAACATAAAAAACGTGCACAGGTAGGGAGAGCTTGTAGCCACAGCCGTTGTAGTAGAATTGCATATAGTAGGGTTTTCCAGAAGAAAAGGTAGAACCAGAATGAAGTAGAAGGCGAAAAATGGCGTTTGACCGACAAGATGGCGTCTGTCACAATCTGGATCGGCTGTGACGTCACATGCAAGTGCTCCATAGCATGCATTGTTGGCTACAGACCGAAATGTACTTTCAGAATGCACTGGCCAAGGCAGGACTAAACTCGATGTGCCTTCTAATAATTAAAAAAAAAAAAAAATAGTAATTTGTAAGCTAAAAAGCCTGTGTCTACACTTTTTTCTTTTGCCGAGTGGCAGTTGTGTTCAACTGGGGTGGGACATGACTGAATGGGTGTTTCTGATTTGTCAGCTGTCTTTAACTGGGTCTTTAAAATATAATGAAATGAAATGTTTCAACATTTAAAAAAATAATAATGATTAAAAAAAATACTGCAAACAGTAAGCCATAAGGGCGGCACTGTGTTGTAGTGGTTAGTGCTGTCGCCTCACAGCAAGAAGGTCCGGGTTCGAGCCCCGTGGCCGGCGAGGGCCTTTCTGTGTGGAGTTTGCATGTTCTCCCCGTGTCCACGTGGGTTTCCTCCGGGTGCTCCGGTTTCCCCCACAGTCCAAAGACATGCAGGTTAGGTTAACTGGTGACTCTAAATTGACCGTAGGTGTGAATGTGAGTGTGAATGGTTGTCTGTGTCTATGTGTCAGCCCTGTGATGACCTGGCGACTTGTCCAGGGCGTACCCCGCCTTTCGCCCGTAGTCAGCTGGGATAGGCTCCAGCTTGCCTGCGACCCTGTAGAACAGGATAAAGCGGCTACAGATAATGAGATGAGATGAGTAAGCCATAATAAAAGTCAATATTTGGTGTGAGACGACCCTTTGCTTTAAGATAAAATAATAATAGTCGTCTCGGGTCCAATGAGTGAGTCGTCTCGGGTCCAATGAGTGCCGTTTAATAAGGAAATGAGCTGTAGGTTTTACTGAGCATCTTGCAGAACCAGCCACAGTTCTTCTGGACACTGTCACACTCGCTTCTTAATTTTGCACCAAAAAAAAAAGGGTAGCCTTCATTGTTTTCTTTTTTTAGTCTGAAAAGTGCTCCTTTATGTAATATGCTGCTCAGATACTAACTTTTTTTATCTGTAACATTTAACGTTATGCTTGAAAATAACCGAACGTTTGGAAGTCTAAAGTGTTTTTTGTACTGGCTCGATAATGGAGAAGTCAGAAAACAGAAATCTGACAGTTTCTATGAAAAAAAATATATATATAGGGGGACTAAGACTTTTGCACAGTACTGTACATTCCTCTTGCGCTGGGAGAGAACCTACCCTGAAGTAGGAGCTAAAAGAGTCCCTTCAAACAGCATTCTAAGAACTACGATTGTCCTCAGTTCCTGCAGTACAGCTCTAAGAACCATCTGGTCCAAAAGCGTCCATCGTTACACCTTCACGTGGTGGTGCCGGATACGATGATATGATCGTTGTACTGTTCGTGTATCCGAAGCTACAGCACTACAAACTGCACTGCGAATGGAGATTTTGGATAAAACCCAAGTGTGCACTATAAAAATGATTTGTTGGTTTAATTTACAAAAGTTAGGAACTGGGTTGCCTGGAAATTTTGACTTCATTGAAGCCCATGTACAGCTGTGGTCAGAAGTTTACATACAGTAACACGACCATCATCTTGGATATGAACGTCATGGCAATATTTGGGCTTTCAGTAATTTCTTTGAACTCTTCTTTTTCTGTGGCAGAATGATTGTACAGCATACGTCTTTAATAAAAAAAAACACTAGAATTTGGTGCACAAGTTTTAATTTTCTTCGAGTTTTCTGAAATCAACACAGGGTCAAAACTATACATACATCTTCCACAACCAGCTCTGATGCGTGTTTGGGTTCATTGTCCTGTTCTAAGCCCCAAGTCGTGTTCAAGTTTCTGATGGTTTATGCGGAAGAATTCTGAGGTAGTCCTCCTCCTTCATTATTCCACCCACTTTGTGCAATGAACCAGTTCCACTGGCAGCAAAACAGCCCCAGAGCATGATGATCCTACCACCACCACCAGCTGCTACTGTACAGTGTCCCTCTGTACATGGTGGTCATTGTGGCCAAACAAGTCAATCTTTGTCTCATCTGACCATACAGCTTTCCTCCAGAAGGCTTTTTCTTTGTCCGTGTGGTCAGCTTCAAACTTTAAGCTTGAAGGTGTCAGTTTTGGAGCAGGGGGTTATTTCTTGGATAGCAGCCTCTTAGTCCATGGTGATCTGAACTGTAGACAGTGATCCATCAGCTTCCAGTTCATGGCAGGGCTGTGCCATGGTGGTTCCCAGGTTGTTCCTGGCCATCCAAACCAGCTTACTTTCAGCTGAGGGTGACAGTTTGGGTTTTCTTGAAGCAAAGTGACTACACGTCACAATAACTTGCATACAATTGTTTGAACTGATCTTGGAATTTGCAGTTGTTTAGAAATGGCTCCAAGAGACATTCTGGAGTTGTATACATCTGCGATCCTCTTTCTCAGATCTGCACTGAGCTCCTTGGACTTTCCCATTTAACTGTGTGTTGGTCAATCCAATGAGTGCTGTAAACAAACCCTTTTTATGAAGGCACAGAGAAGCTACCAGCTGTCGTCAATCATGATCACTAACAGGAAGTTAAGAGACCTCGGCCTTGGCAAGATAAGAGACATTTTGGAAGTTTCAGCACCTCTGAATTAATAATCTAAGTGAACGTATGTAAATTTTTGACCATGCATGTATAATTTTAACCCGGTGTTGATTTCAGAAAACCCAAAGAAATGTAAAACTTCTCCACCAAATTCTAGTGGGTTTTTAAGATGCATGCTGTACAATCATTCTACCACAGAAAAAAAAAAATTCAAAGAAATTACTGAAAGCCCAAATATTGCCATGACATTCATATCCAAGATGATATTCATGTCACTGTATGTAAACTTCTGACCACAATTGTATCTGTAGTAAATTAGCACGATGAGGCAATCGATCAGCATTGAATGAACTTTACTGCATGAATTTCAATGAACTTGACACTTTAAGGCAGCACAGTTACTCACTTTTGAAAGTTAAAACAACAAATAATTTTTACAGTCAAACCTTAATTCCGCAAAACCTAATGCAAATATTCTCAACTCAATTTCTGCTCTTTTTTTTTTTTAATTCCGAACTCCATCTCGGGCAAAAATCTGTAAGAACTGCAATAAGTTTGTACGCATTTGAGAGTTGAGTGTTGTGTTATATATTTGAAATCATATTTGTATAGGTAATAGGGCTGTAACGATATGCGTATCGAAATCGCGATACGCAGAGCCATGATCTGTATCGCGATACAAGAAGGCAGAATCGCGGTACACCCTTTCAAACTTCTCCTCAGCCCAAAAACAGAGGCGCTCCCAAACTTCAATTTATGAATACTTTACTTTTTATTTAAATTACATTTTAAACTTACTTAAATTACTTTTATTTTTTTTATATCTATTAGTAAGTCGTTTTTTCGCCGACCTGCGACAATCTTCTGCGAGTCACGCAACGTCCACACTCGCCACTGGCAAAGTATTCATTTCTTTTAAGCGGTCGCCATTCTGGTTGCGACGCGGGGAGCGAATCTGTAAACAAGCAGCTCATTGGCTGGCTAGGTGTGCCACAAGCCAATCACAATCACTTGACCGGAAAGGCATGCAGTGTTGCCAGATTGGGCAGGTTTAGGTGCTTTTTGGCTGGTTTTGAACATATTTTGGGGTGGAAAACGTTAGCAATATCTGGCAACACTGAAGGCATGTCCGCTTGGGCGGAAGCCTTCTGCGGCAGTTACATTTTGACACGCGAGCAATGTTTCACCAAAAAAATTCCGTAATTTCCATCTGTTTTCCGCGATCACAGAAAATCATTGGCCCTATGAGAGTGAGACAGTGAGAGAGCCCCCCCCCCCCAAAAAAAAAATCTTAACGGATTTACACGATTTGGAAAAATGACTTTTTCAGAACCGAAAAAAACAGAGCTTCCGGCTCAACAGTATTATTTTGAGAAATAAAACAATCTTTGGATATACATTTGTTCATTTTTGCATACATATTACTCATTCTCTGCAGTGGTCTGAATTATTTGTTATTAAATAGTTAATGTAAGTAAGTAAATGTTAATAAGTCAAATTTACTACTTTAAAAAAACATTAAAAAAAAAATCGTGGGTCAAAAATCGCGATACGAATCGAATCGTGAGTTGGGTGTATCGTTACAGCCCTAATAGGTAATCATATGGGGCCGAGTAAAATTAAGGATTCATTTCATGAGGGATTCAGAAGATTTTCAAAACGTTGAAATCACGAGTGAAATTGAGCCTTAATTTTACGAGGAACCATACGATTACTTGTTTATAATACATAGGGCCAAATTCATACTTCGGAAGCCATTCAAGTTCACAACATTTGTCATTCACGTTTTCTCAACCAGTCAGGGCGAGACTATCTTGCACATTTGAATCAGTTTCTAAAGCGTCTTTCATCATGACACGACGACACGACACGAGCATTTTGAAAGTGGTTTACAAAATTTTATTGGAACTTCTTTACATAAGCCATTTTGTTGACAAAATTTGCTAATTTTTGTAACCGTAACCAAGCAACGAACTAGCCAATAGCCTTTCGGAAATACAGCCCCGTGTTAAGGAAAAAAAGCCCTCCTTGATTGACCAATCAGAATTGAGTAATTTGGACCCATGTATTATAAATACATTAACATTCATACATTTTTTGACCTCTTATTTATTTCATCTATTCCCCCCCCCCCAATCTTATTTCACTATACATGATATTTTAAATGGTTTTATATCCTCTTTTGGGCGGCATGGTGGTGTAGTGGTTAGCGCTGTCGCCTCACAGCAAGAAGGTCTGGGTTTGAACCCTGTGACCGGCGATGGCCTTTCTGTGCGGAGTTTGCATGTTGTCCGTGTGGGTTTGCTCCGGTTTCCCCCACAGTCCAAAGACATGCAGGTTAGGTTAAAAACCTAAAATCCGATTTACATGTTTATAATAAATAATGTTCTTTAAATAAAAAAAAGTCTTTAATTTAGATTTGAAAACGTTCACGTCGCCTGAATTCCTTTTTCAAGGGGAAGGCTATTCTACACTTTTGGGCCAGCAACCGCAAAAGATCTATCACCAAATATTTTACACTTGGTTCGAGGAACAGTGAGATGATGTTGTCCATCACTCCACAGTGGTTAGCTCGCTTCCTTTCCAACATTCCACATATGTAGGATGGAAGAGCTTTGAAAACAATCAGTGCGATCTTGAACTTGATCCGTGAAACCACAGGGAGCCAGTGGAGTTGGAAGAGCGCCGGGGTTATGTGGGCATACTGTGGGAGAAGACAAGTCACCCGCGCTGCAGCATTTAAGACATGCTGCAAGCGGTTAAGTTGGTATTTAGAGACACCGTAGAGCAGAGAATTACAGTAGTCGAGATAAGACATCACGAAAGCATAAACAAGGGTCTTGGTGGCGTCTTGTGAAAGAAACACCCTTATCTGCCTTATCTTATAAAGCCCGAAAAAGGCTTTACTGCAGACTTTACCAATGTGCACGTCCATGGACATGTGCGAGTCAAACCACACCCCGAGGTTGCGTACAGAAGAGACTGTCTTAATCTCGGAGGCACCGACATGCACAAAGTCAATGTTAACTTTCTCAAGTTGTTGACGGGGACCAATAATAAGAAACTCAGTTTTACCATCGTTGAGCATCAACACGTTATGGCTCATCCAAGCGCGAACGTCAGCGATACATTCCTCCATGGCCCGGATGGCTTGATCTTGGGCAAGTGACGACGTGGGATGAAACGAAAAATAAAGCCGAGTGTCGTCTGCATATCCTTGAATGGAAGGCAGGTGATTTTTCACAACATGAAACAACCGAGAAGCATACATAATAAATAACAAAGGACCCAAACAGCTTCCCTGAGGAACTCCACTAAGGAGAGAAAAGTCCCTAGTAGGGATGGCGAAAACTAAAAAAAATCTTGACCGACCACCGAGCCTCATTAGCCGGTTAAAGTCGGTTAACCTATGAGTTTAAACAGGGATGCAAACGGCGCGCCTTTTTCACGGCTCGTGCAGATCCGATTTTTTTTTTTTTGGGGGGGGGGGGGGCGTTGGAGTGTCTGAATAATTTCATCAGAGTAAATTCTGTATTAAAATTACTACATAAGCAAATGCCGTTACAGTCCATGAAAAAGCCGTGAAAAAGTCGGCATCTGCGCCTTTAGTTTGTGTGGAGAGATATGATCTGCAATAACATGCATTGTTGGCTACAGACCGAAACATTACTTTCAGAATGCACTGGCCAAGGCAGGACCATATGCCTTCTAATAATAATTAAAAAAAAACAGAATAGTAATTTGTAAGCTAAAAAGCCTGTGTCTACACTTTTTTTCTTTTGCCGAGTGGCAGCTGTGTTCAACTGGGGCGGGACATGACTGAATGGGTGTTTCTGATTTGTCAGCTGTCTTTAACTGGGGCAGGGGGGCAGGACATGACTGAATAGGCGTTTCTGATTTATCAGCTGTCGTCCTTACACCGCATGGCATGGCCCAAGCGTTTACAACACAGAATTCCAGGTTCTCTGCTCCAAAATCGGCAGCTTCAAAACGATTGATTTTTTTTTTTTTCACCGACAACCAAAAAAATAAATAATTAACCGGTTGACGTTGATTCGGTCAACCACCAGTCAAACGGTCATCGGTTAACATCCCTAGTCCCTAGATTGATCCTTATTGATGGTCACACGTTGCTTCCTCCCACTAAGAAATGATTTGATCCAAGAAAGGGCAAAGTCATTAATACCAAAGTCACTCTCTAGCAGATCAGACAAGAGCCTGTGGTCGACAGTGTCAAACGCTGCACTTAGATCTAACAAAACGAGTAAAGTGACTTCCTGCCTGTCCATGCTGAGAAGTACAGTATATTGTTCTGCACTTTGAGCAAAGCTGTTTCAGTGGAGTGGTGCTCACGGTAAGACGACTGGTTACTAGGCAGGGGTGCATATTTGAAGCAATGGTCAAGAACCTGAGGAATCACAACCTTCTCAGCAATCTTAGATACAAGGGGTAGATTGCTGACCAGCTGGAAGTTACTATACATAGTTTTCACTGACATCACGGCATTCCGGGGAAAGCCCTCCAGCCGCCATCTTGTGGGTCAAACAAAACGGACCATCGCCATTACCGGCTACGTTATCTCGGACGAATTTATGAAGTTATATAGTCAGTTTTCTAAAATAAAGATCAATGTCGGCAAAATCAAGCAAACAGAAGTATATAGATACATTAGACGACATCTCACGACAACGGTATGCAGCCAAACTGGCCTTGATTGGGGGAATTGACCCCTACGAAGTGGACAAAGATGCATTTTCAAGTGACTATGCAGGGCTGCCAAAGCCTGAAACTGCCAAAGCCTGCTCCAAAGCCTGAAACTGACTTCATCAAACTTTAAAGGCTGTCTGATATATACAACTTTATATATTCTAGCATTAAATAGACTGTTGAATGTTATGCAACCGTAATAAGTTGATTAAACACAAATCAAATCATACAGAATGAACCTAAAATGTTTTTCAAAAATGACCCTTGCGTGAGTGAAGTGACAAGTGTCAAATAGAAACGTGACAAACGAGCGATATTAAGTGTACATTACAATGTAAACATACACTCAGCGGTTCCAGTTAGGCATTCTCCAGAGATTGTTTACACGATGTTTTGGTTTCCAAAAACAAACTTAAACACAATTGATTGTTTATTTAAACAACTTACCACTTATAAAATGATCGGAGCAGACTTTGCTGTGTTTGGAAGGCTGATAATCCTTGCGGTTGATTCTCGCAAGCCATAGATTTCTCCTTTGTATGCTGAGTTTCTTTGTTTGCTCGCCTTCGTGCTCCCGTACCGTGGGAATTCCATAAAAGCTCCGCTTGACGTCATCATCTGACCTATTACGACAGCTGTGAATACAACAGGTGTGCACCATTGCTAGCTATAAATAGCCTGCTTGGGTTCTTTTGTAGACTTTGTACTCACGCGTTACAATGTGTGCTCAGTCACCCGTACGGTAAGCTGGACCCCCAAGATGGCCGCCACTAGGGAATCCCCAACTCTGTGACGTCATGTGCAAACTATCTATATACACGTTCAAGACCAAGCTTCTTTAGCAATGGTATAATGAGTGCGATCTTCCAACGTTCAGGAACAAGACCGCTAGCCAGAGATGAGTTTATCATCCTTGTTATGATAGGGGCAAGCTTGCCTGTGTACCCCGCCTTTCTCCCGTAGTCAGCTGGGATAGGCTCCAGCTTGCCTGCGACCCTGTAGAACAGGATAAAGCGGCCAGAGATAATGAGATGAGATGAGAATACACCTTGGGGGCGGCACGGTAGTGTAGTGGTTAGCGCTGTCGCCTCACAGCAAGAAGGTCCGGGTTCGAGCCGTAAACCCCGTGGCCGGCGAGGGCCTTTCTGTGCGGAGTTTGCATGTTGTCCGCGTGGGTTTCCTCCGGGTGCTCCGGTTTCCCCCCACAGTCTAAAGACATGCAGGTTAGGTTAACTGTGACTCTAAATTGACCGTAGGTGTGAATGTGAGTGTGAATGGTTGTCTGTGTCTATGTATCAGCCCCTGTGATGACCCGGCGACTTGTCCAGGGTGTACCCCGCCTTTCGCCCGTAGTCAGCTGGGATAGGCTCCAGCTTGCCTGCGACCCTATAGAACAGGATAAAGCGGCTAGAGATAATGTGATGAGATGTCCTCTTTTGATTTTATGCTTGATCTTACAATTTCATGATCGATTTTAAGATCTTCTGTTTGATTTTCATGATTCTGTTTGGTTTTTATCCCCCGCCCAAATGAAGTTTGGTGGGGTATATAGAAACAGGTTTCGTCTGTCCGTCTATCCGGTTACATTTTTGTTCCCGGGCCATATCTTTAAAACTATTAAAACTACTGAAGGATCTGCATAAAACTTCATAT